>NC_056505.1:527820-529837 GCF_014905685.2 Nematolebias whitei
TAGATCCATCCATCCATCCACACATCCATCCATCCATACGTGGATCTATACATTGATCCATCCATCCATACATACATACATACATGCATACATACATACATGCATGCATACATGCATTCATTCATGCATACATACATACATGGATGTAAACATAGATCTATGCATCCATACATAGATCCATGCTGATTCTCATTCCAGCCACTTCACACTCAACTGTGAACCGCTCCAATGAGAGCTGAAGATCATGGAACGATGACGCCAACAGGACCACATCATCTGCAAAAAGCAGAGATGAATCCTGAGACCACAGAACCGGACTCCCTCCACCCCCTGGCTGCACCGAGAAATTCTATCCATAAAAGTTATGAACAGAATCAGTGACAACGGGCAGCCCTGGTGGTCCAACTCCCACCCTGAAGGTGTCCGTCTTACTGCCGGCAATTGGAACCAAACTCTCACACTGCTTGTATATGGACTGAACAGGCCATAGTAATGGGCAACAATCACAAATATTAACACAAAAAAGAGCATAACTAAACCCACAATAGTAAATAACAAACAGATAAAACACAGATCCAGACACCAAAGTCCATGCTCAATAATCCAGATCCACAGATCCAGACACTTCTGGGATAAGTCTGTCTGGAATTTGAGCATGCATCTTGGCAGAATTAGTAGAGTAAAGTTACATTTTTTTTTATTCAGAGATTCAGAAAGAGAGAGATTCAGAGATTCTTTATTGTCATTTGCACCACATGTGGTACATGTGGCGGAACGGAATAATGTGCACAGGGTCCCAGTTACACCCAACAATAAAATGTAAAAGAAAAACAGTAATAAGATCTAACAATGAACTAAAACTATGAACTAAGAAAAACATCAACTACAAATACACTAAGCACTAATAGCATAAAAACCATAAACACAATACGCCAAACAGCAGCACAAACATGAGTCTGTGTCTTTTGGTTACCTGGCTTTTAATCATAGTTCCCAAAATTTAAATGGTTGATGTCGGGACTTTGGAAAAGTAATTTCAGAAGCTTAATGTTAGCATGATTCATATAATCAGAAAACATTTCAACCAACTGTTGATTTGAGGTAAAGTTGAACAATATGGTGGTAGTTCACCATTATTAGTCCATCCACTTAGTTTAACGCACCAGTACCACAGCATGATGCTACCACCACCACACTCGGTAGTTATGCACTGTGGTTTGGTTTGAAAGCCTAACCTTGACTCCTTCAATCACACACAATGTCATTGGGATCAAATAAATCCACCATGCTGTCTGACCATAAACCTTTCTCTGGAAGACATTTGGCTTGTCCATGTAGGCAGCAGTGAATTTCATTCAATCTTGAAGTGTCTCTTTTGGAATGCTGACTTCTTTCTTGGTTAGCACTCTGTCAGCCCATGATGATGTTGAATTGCCTTCACTGGGAACAGAAAGATTCCAGCAGTTTCTAGTTCATGGCAGGATTGAGCCGTGGTGGGTCTTGAACATCTTAACTCACTTCCTCTCATTTGAGGAGATAGAGGTGAACTGATCAAGTCAAGTCAAGTCAACTTTATTTATAGAGCACATTTAAAACAGAACTTGTTATTAAAGTGCTTAACAACAACAACAACAACAACAACAACAACAACAACAATCAATGAGAGTAAAATTAAAGAGAAAAAAATACAATACACTAATAATAATAACTGAAGAATTAATAAAAAGCATTTAAAACACGGGGTCACAGATTAAAAAAACACTAGATCAATTTACACTGTATGAAATGCCTGAGAGAACAGATGAGTTTTTTAGCAGAGATTTGAAGTGAGGAAGAGAGGTGGCCTGCCTGATGTTGGGGGGCAGGTTGAAGGGAGGTGGTCTGTCTGATGTTGGGGGGCAGGTTGAAGGGAGGTGTCCTGCCTGATGTTGGGGGGCAGGTTGAAGGGAGGTGTCCTGTCTGATGTTGGGGGGCAGGTTGAAGGGAGGTGTCCTGTCTGATGTTGGGGGGCAGGTTG
>NC_056505.1:529937-534889 GCF_014905685.2 Nematolebias whitei
GGGCAGGTTGAAGGGAGGTGGCCTGCCTGATGTTGGGGGGCAGGTTGAAGGGAGGTGTCCTGCCTGATGTTGGGGGGCAGGTTGTTCCACAGTTTGGGGCCCATGACTGAAAAAGCCCGATCTCCTCTGAGCTTCTTGTTTTTGGAACAGCCAAAAGCAGCTGATCGGATGATCTCAGGGCCCGAGAGGGAACGTAAGGTTCCAGAAGCTCAGAGAGGTGAAGGGGTGCGAGACCATTTAAACATTTGAAGGTCAACACAAGAATTTTAAAGACTGTCCTCGTACGAACAGGGAGCCAGTGAAGGGAGGACAGAACTGGAGTAATATATTCAGACCTACGAGTTCCAGTTAAAAGCTGAGCAGCAGCATTTTGGACGAGCTGAAGACGTGAGATGGAGGCCTGGCTGATCCCAGCATACAGTGCGTTGCAATAGTCCAATCGGGTCGTGACAAATGCGTGGACTAGTTTCTCAAGGTCGGGTCTGGACAACACTGGCTTGAGCTTAGCTACCTGTCTGAGTTGGAAGAAGCTTTTATGCAGAACAGAGTTAACTGTTCTGCAACTGTATCAACTTACAAGCTGCTGTCAAAACTACTCAAAACTACTTTTTATGCTGGCAAAAATTGCTCCCAACTCTTGCTTTTAAAAGAATCGTTAAAGGAGCCTATTTGTCATTCAACCTTTCAAAAGAACACTTCAAATACTTTGTATTTTAAGCCCAACATTAATCTAATACTCATGTCCATGATGAATGGGCATGAATGGATGTTAACACCTGACTTCAATTGTAAACCATGGCAACTCTTTTTCTCCACTTTGTTGTAATTATCATGATTTATTATTAAAATAGGGCAAATTAGTCAATGCATTTTTACCAAGAGTGGTAAGTTAAATGATGCAATTTCTGGTGGTGTCTTAAATTTGTGTGTTTAATCACAGAAGTCGTCTTTAATCCTCTTACTTTCATAGAAACAATGACATAGATTATATGGAGCTGCGTCTGTGGATCGGCATCCACTCCTGCCTGCAGTGTTTGATCCTTGTGGCCTCAGATGCCAGTTACATCATCAAATACATGACACGCTTCACTGAGGAGGGCTTCTCCAGTCTGATCTCCTTCATCTTCATCTCTGATGCCATCAAGAAGATGGTGGCTGCGTTCAAGTACTACCCCATCAACACTGACTTCAAGACGGACTATGTCACCACCTACAAGTGCGAGTGCTTGGCCCCAGACCCGAGTGAGTTCACCTCTTAGCAAAGGCAGACCGTGTGTGTGTGTGTGTGTGTGTGTGTGGGGGGGGGGGGGTTGTTCACAAGGAGCCGGTGTGGCCCTTGGAGGATTCTGCAGCTGTCACATATCAGTAAATGGGTTTGTCTTTATTGTCTGTGAACCTAAACCCAACTGTTTAATTTGGTATTCTATATGTTGCAGCATGGTCCTTCTGACCTTGTTGCATTGGTCTCACAGTGAAACAGAAATATAATTTTAGTTTACTTTGTATAGTAAATAAATCAGACCAAATGTGTCACACCACATTTTTTACTGACTGGTTTGATTGGCATATCATCGTACAGGTTGGTCTCTTCAAATTCCTATAATTTAAGTAGGTTATTGTGCTTTTCATTTTAGTTGTTGCTGATTTTAAAATAAATTCTGATGTTTTGAGGTGGCTATTTTTTAAGTTCATGAAAAACTTCTTCCAATAGATGTTCACACATCAGCCTACATTTAGCTTGTGCTAAACTGAAGGAAGGTTAAGCTTTAGTTAATGAAATAAAATGTCTGGTTGGCATTTTAAGATAAAATAAGAATGTTTCTCACATGTTTAAATATATGTGTCATAACTTTTGAATTAGTACTTTCTTTGCTCAGGCTGCAGCAACCTGAAATTTAGCTATCCATCCATCCATCCCTCCATACATCCATCCATACATCCATCCATCAATCGATTCGTCCATCTATTCATCCATCTATTATCTATTCATTCATCCATCCATCATCCATCTTCCATCCATCCATCCATCCATCCATCCATCCATCCATCCATCCATCCATCTATTCATCCATCATCCATCCATCCATCTATTCATCCATCCATCATCTATTCATTCATCAATCCATCCATCCTTCTGTTCATCCATCCATCCATCCATCATCTTCCTCTTATTCTGGACTCAGGTCTCGGGGGCAGCATCTTGAGCAGGAACGTCCAGACATCCCTTTCCACAGCCACCTCTTCCAGCTCTTCTGGGAGGAGTCCAAGGTGTTCCCAGGACAACTGAGAGACATAGTCTCTCCAGAGTGTCCTGAGTCTTTCCTGGGGTCTCCTCCCAGTCGGACATGCCCAAAGCACCTCCCTAGGGAGGTGTCCAGAAAGCATCCATAGCAGATGAACCACCTCAACTGGCTCCTCTGGATGTGGAGGAGCAGAGCTTCTACTCTGAGTCTCTCCTGATAACTGAACTTCTCACCCTGTCTCTAAAGGAGAGTCCAGCTTCCCTGCAGAGGAAACTCATTTCAACCTCCTGGATCCATGATCTCATTCTTTCAGTCTCTACCAGAGTTCATGACCAGAGGTGAGGGAAGGCCTGACTGATAAACAGAGAGCTTTGTCTTACAGCTCTGCTCCCTCTTCATCACAACAGACCGGTACAAAGTCCACAATACTGAAGATGCTGCACCAATCCGTCTGCCATTCTCACGCTCCATTCTTCACTCACTCATGAGCAAAACCCCAAGATACTTGAACTGCTCCACTTGAGGCAGAACCTCACCCTGAAATTTAACTAGATTTTTTAATTTATTTATTATCCCTTTCTGTTATCTACTTTATTTTTTTTTTTTGAATGGAGGTGGATAGAGGTACAAAATATCTTATGTAGTATGCTAAGGCTAGGTTAGCTTCAGTTAGCTTCAGAGCTCCACTACAGTCAATTTTTTAATAACGGGTTCTCTCTTTTTCAAGCTACTTGACAGATATGTGACAGAGGTACTGTGTTGTAGATGGTTTAATCAGTGACATGAGACGTTAATTTTCTTTGACCCATCAAAATAAATGTGGTCATTTATTAACAGAATCAAAATTTAACATCAAAACACTGTACACTTGATTATACTGGACGGTTCTGATTAATAAAACTTGGCACGTTTTACTTAATAAAAACAACAGACATTTCTGAAGATATCTGGATTAATTATTGGCAAGATAGAAGTTTCAAGATGGGAAATGAAGGAGTTTAAATGGAGAGAAAAGATGTGGAGGAAGACAGTGTGTTGACTAGGAATGGCACCGTTCATCCGACCCCAGCTCAGCCCCGGTACACTAGGTAGTGAAGCGACTCGTTACCTTTGCAGAAGATAGGTCAGCTCCGGTACGGAGTTCCATTTCAACTCTACCTTTCAGCGTCTCCTTAGGATGGCTGAGAATCGTCCGAAGTAGTGACGGTACTCCGTTCAACAACACGCTCACCTCCCGGGTAGGTACACAGCGAGCTGTGAGTCCGTCAGAGGTTCCACTCAGATGTGGAAGGCTCCATAATCCCAACTAGACTCGGAAGAACTGCTAGGAACTAGAAGAAGTCACGGAACCAACCAACTCACTCCAGAACTCTTCTAACTTTCTCCAGAACTCAACTGAACTAGGAAGTGTCGACTTTTAAAGAGTTCTGCTTCCGGTCACTTTTGAGAAGTTCTGATTGGTTGAAAGAACCAAAAGGGGTGTGGTTTTAGTGACGTCAGAGGGTCATTACAAGTCGAGAAAACAGCGGAGATGTTTAGGAACAGACAGAGAAATGTTTTGACGAAGAGAGAAAAACTACAGGTGTCAGTTTTCTTGTTTCTGTCTGAGAGGTTTAAAAACACGACATTTCGTTCCAATAACTTGTTTGCGACTGTCTCCGACTTTTGACCGACATCACTCCTTCTCATTTCAGACAGAAGATCAAAAATGCATAATTACTTTGTAACATAGACATTTAACTTGATTTCTACTTTGAATGAGGATTAAAAAAAAATCATTAATACTGTTTCACAGTTGATTTAAAATGAGTGGTTCACTTCAACATTTAAAATGGTTTGAACTAAACACACTTTTGATTATCAAGATATTGTAAAATAGTAATGATAATATAAAAAAGAGAGTGTTCTTTCAATTGATTAGTTCAGGATACAATTAGAAAGTCTCTGGATGAGCTAATTTGTATTTCTGAATTCAAATCAATGAAATAACAGTTCCTGTCCAATGAAGGTCTTCAGAGGCAGGTTTGACCGGAGGCCTAGTTCACTACACTTATATTATATATACATATAACTTGACTTCCGGTCAGGATGGCGCCTGTGTACATGGCTTGCCATTTGTCTCTGCGTATGATTTGTTTTTTTGTGCTGATTCTTTTTACCACTAATGTCAACTCTTTAATGGTATATGATCACTGAACTTTGCTGGAAATTGGACTTTCTTTGAGAAATCTGTCTACTTGGGACTTCACCAGACAAGGTGAAGCTTGCTTTCCTCGTTCCTACAGACGAAGGCGCGCGCTCCAAAACCTACAGCCTCTGTGTAGGGACCCACGGGTGTCGGATAAGGATGCAGACCTGCCGCTTGCTGCCAGGATTGGCCTGATTAATGCCAGATCGCTGACAAATAAAACTTTTATCATCAAGAATTTATTTTTATCGCATGAATTGGACTTCTTCTTCATAAGGGAATCATGGACAGGTGGACCAGGTGAGTCCAGTGTTTTGATGGAACTTTTACTGCAGGATTGTTGCTATTTTAATTCCTCCTGGACGTCTGGTCGAGGAGGAGGAATAGTGACTGTTTTTAAAAGTTGTTTTGCCTGTAAACAGCTGCTCCATCTTCATTCAGCAGCTTTGAACACAGCCTGTTTGAACTTGGCTCCTCCCACATTGTGCTGTGTGTGCGTCCGTCTACCCCCCCCCCCCCCC
>NC_056505.1:534989-551123 GCF_014905685.2 Nematolebias whitei
GACTGTAAACAGCTGCCTCCATCTTCATTCAGCAGCTTTGAGCACAGCCTATTTGAACTCAGCACCTCCCACATTGTGCTGTTTATTGGCCTCCCAAGTACAATAAGGATTTTATAAATTACTTCTCAGACTTTTTGGCTGAAATTATGCCAAAATACGACCCAGTTCTCATTGTTGGTGATTTTAATATCCATGTGTGTTGTCTTGATTTACACTTGGCTCAGTCCTTTTAAACATCACTGCCTCCTTTAATCTTGTGCAGTCTGTGACTGGTCCTACACATGAACACGGACACACTCTGCACCTGGTTTTATCTTGTGATTTACTTGTTTTTAATGTAGTGAGTAGTGATCTGTATTTTCTGACCACATGCCTGTTTTGTTTTAAACTAACTTGTCCTACACTAAAGTTAAACCCTGCGCTGCAGCTCGACTCTGTCGTGTTTTGAACTCTTATGCAGCTGGTCACTTTTCATCTGCTTTTAATCAAAACTGTGCCATCCCAGAGACCAACATTGATGCTCTCAGCTCATGGTTTCACTGCACCTGCAGAACGATTCTAGATTCTCTGTCTCCTTTAAAAATCAGATCTCCTAAAATCAAGTGCGAACCCTTGTTGGATGACGACACCAGGGCGGCCAGGAGAGAGTGTCATAGAGCAGAGCGCAGGTGGAAAGTGAACAAATTACAGGTGTCATATCAAATATTAAAAGGCCTGCTGGCGTCACTATCAAAAAACTGGGAAAGATGCCAAAAGAAAACACCTGTCTAATGAGATTGTATCAAACAGTCACAATCCTCATGTTTTATTTAAAGTGATTGGTTGTGTTATTAATGCACCACAAACAAAATGTATTGAATCCTTACCTGCTGCATGTGAAAACTTTCTCAATTTCTTTGTTGAGAAAGTCAATTCCACCAGGGCCCAGATCTCACTGCTCATGACTCCTCATTCTTTGTGCGCTGCTCTGCTGTATTTGACAGCTTTGAACTAGTGACTCTGTCATCGCTGCAGGAGGTGGTTAGTCACTTAAAGCCAACTGTTATGATTCAGGATATCCAGATAATACAAGATCCAGAACAACACAAGACTCAGGCTTAGAAAAAGTGAATGGTGTTTATTATTTACAGTGGGAAATATATATATATATATATATATATATATATATATATATATATATATACAGTTCGTGTCTGGAGCCCCTGATGAGGAAAGACAAGGCCAGGTGGATTTGGCAGGTGGATTAGGTATTGGCAATAAATTGTTTGTTTGTTCTCCTTATAGTTTGCATGAGGCAGAGAGGCACCGTTGCAAATCCAAATGGTTCCAGAAATGTATTTACCAGGCAAACTGGGCAAGACAGGCAAGTAGCTGGAGGTCAAGGCACAAAGGGTGAGGCACAGGACCAAGGCAAAGCAGGACAGGACCTAAGGCAACAGGATGACTGCAGGCACAAAAAGCAAGGTAAATATCTCATATATCATTTAGTATTTACTGGCCAGAGACATAAATACCAGGAACAGAATTAATGCTCCAGCGAAGAGTAGAACTTGACTGCAGCCTTAAGTAGTGCTGAAACTCATCAGGCAGATGACTGACAGCTGGCGGTGATTAGCAGCCATCTTGGAGCTGCAGCAACTGTTACTCTTACAGTACTCCCCTTCAAGAATCGCCCCCCCAGGCGACCTGAGGCGCTTCTTGGGGTGGGCCTTGAAGAAGGCAGTGATGAGGCCCGGGTCCAGGATGAAAGAACAAGGGATCCATGATCGTTCTTCAGGACCGTATTCTTCCCAGTCGACTAGGTATTAGTATCCTTGTCCTCAGCATCACACATCCAAGATGGTCCGGACTGTGAAGGTTGGATGATTGTCGATCAACCTGGCGGGTGGAGGTAGGTCGGCATGAGGGCTTAAAGGACTCTCTGAGACAGGCTTGACCTGGGAAATGTGGAAGGTGGGATGAATTTTCATAGAGCTAGGAAGTTGGAGTCTTAATGTGGATGGGTTTGTAGCGGGAAGGGTTGTTTAATAGTTAAAATTCGTTATGAATTTTATTTTGAAGGGGCACCACTCTCAGTTCTGAGAGAACGTCTAAAGGTCTGAAAATTAATTCAGATGTTTAATTAATTACCTCAAATTACCCTTTTACACCATGAGTTCTTTTATATGAAGGATTCAGATGTCATAAGTAAAACACACATGCTTTAATACAATTTTGTGATGTTTATTTGACTATGTATGATAAAAACAAATGTTGGCAATTTTTTCTGACATTTAAAATGAAGTCTTTGTTCACAACTGGAGTTAAATGGAAATTAAATGACCATAAAAATTGCGTGTTCGCAAGGATTACCAGATAAATGAAATTATTCTATGTGCTTTACCAAACCAGAAACAAGATGCAATGTAGAACCATTTTGAAATTTCTGCACGGCAGATTAATCATGCAAATTTAACTAAAAGAAATACGTTTTATCGTTCAATAGGTAAAATTTGGTCTGAAATTTAATTCCTACTCTGGGTCCCTCTATTCTTGCTATTGTGAATAGTTTATCCTCAGGTGTGGTCCCAAAAACTTTTAAACATGCCGCTGTCCAGCTTCTCCTGAAAAAAATCAACCATGACCCCTCAGTCATGTCCAACTTCCGCCCTGTCTCCAGACTCCCATTCACCTCTAAACTACTGGAAAAAAGTTGAGTCTCAGTTGAAGTGCTACTTGGAGGATCACGCTATCCTAGAGTTATTCCAATCTGGCTTCAAATCTCTCCACAGAACTGAAACTGCTCTATTGAGGGTTTTTAACAACATTTTCCTAGCCACTGATGCAAGTGATTCTGTGCTGCTTGTCCTATTGAACCTTAAGTCTGCTTTCGACACCATCGACCATGGGATCCTCATTTCTAGGCTAGAGCAGTGGGTGGGCATCACACGGTCAGCCCTCAATAGGTTTAGGTCCTACCTCTCTGACAGAACCTTTTGTGTCAGTATCAAAGATTTTAGTTCAGCATCGGCAGCATTTCAGTGGCGGATACCGCTGGAGTCCAGCCTCAGTCCCCTTCTCTTTTCTTTATACCTCCTGCCACTAGGTGCTGTTTTTCGCAATCACAATATACCCTTTCATTTCTACACCAATGACTGTCAAATTTACTTCCCCCTGAGGCACAGAGGCACACGCTCTATTCAACCTCTTCTTGACTGCCTGGCTTACATCCGGTACTGGATGACTTTAAACTTCTTAAGTTTCATTGAGAAGAAGTCAGAAGTCATCTTTTTCCATCCCAATGGCACGTGCATGAACCACTGCATTGACCTTTCCTCTCTAGCTCCATTAGAGAAACAAAGAGTCACCAATTTGGGAGTGATAAAGGACCCTTCCTTAAAATTTAACAGTCATGTAAACATGATTGTTAAAACCTGTTTTTTTCAGCTGAGTCAGCTGTCTAAGCTGAAGCCCATATTGTCCAAAAAGAATCTTGAGACAGTAATCCATGCGTTCATAACATTCAGGCTCGATTACTGCAATTCACTTCTGTTTGGAATCAATCTATCCTCTATTGCACGTCTACAATTAGTTCAAAATACTGCAGCCCAATTTTTAACTGGTACTGGCCATAGAGAGCACATTACACCAGTTTTGGCCTCCCTGCACTTGCTACCCATTCACCTTAAGATCCAGTTCAAAATACTCGTGTCCATCCATCCATACATCCATCCATATTCTTCCGCTTATCTGGGGTCGGGTCGCGGGGGTAGCAGCCTAAGTAGGCAGGCCCAGACTTCCCTCTCCCAAACCACTTGGTCCAGCTCCTCTGGGGGAATCCCGAGGCGTTCCCAGTCTAGCCGAGAAACATAGTCCCTCCAGCGTGTCCTGGGTCTTCCTCTGGGTCTCCTCCCAGTGGGACGTATCCAGAACACCTCACTAGGCAGGCGTCCAGGAGGCATCCTAAACAGATGCCCGAGCCACCTCAACTGGCTCCTCTCGACATGGAGAAGCAGCAGCTCTACTCTGAGTCCCTCCCGGATGATCGAGCTTCTCACCCTATCTCTAAGGGAGAGCCCAGACACCCTGTGGAGAAAACTAATTTCGGCCGCTTGTATCCGAGATCTTGTTCTTTTGGTCACTACCCAAAGCTCATGACCATAGATGAGGGTAGGAACGTAGATCGATCGGTAAATGGAGAGCTTCGCCTTTTGACTCAGCTATCTCTTCACCACGACAGACCTGTACAGCACCCGCTTCACAGACGCTGCACCTATCCGCCTATCGATCTCACGTTCCATTTTTTCCTCATTCATGAATAAGACCCCAGTATACTTGAACTCCTCCACTTGGGGCAGAACCCCTCCCTGACCCGGAGAGGGCACTCTACCTTTTTCCGGCTCAAGACCAATGGTCTTGGATTTGGAGGAACTGATCTTTATCCCGGCTGCGTCGCACTCGGCTGCAAACCGCTCCAGCGAATGCTGTAGATCATGATCTGATGAAGCCGATAGGACCACATCATCTGCAAAAAGCGGGGATGCAATCCTAAGGCCACCAAAATGGATCCCCTCAACACCTTGGGTGTGCCTAGAAATTCTGTCCATAAAAGGTATGAACAGAATCGGTGACAAAGGGCAACCTTGGCGGAGTCAAATTCTCACTGGGAACAAGTCCGACTCACTGCCGGCAATGCGGACCAGGCTCTGACATGGTCATACAGGGACCTAACAGCCGTATCAAAGGGCCCGGTACCCCATACTCCCAGAGTACCCCCCACAGGGTTCCCTGAGGGACACTGTCGAACGCCTTCTCCAAGTCCACAAAGGACATGTAGACTGGTTGGGCAAACTCCCACGCACCCTCCAGGACCCTGCTAAGAGTGCAGAGCTGGTCCAGTGTTCCATGACTAAGACGAAAACCGCACTGCTCCTCCTGAATCCGAGGTTCGACTGTCCAACCGACCCTCCTCTCCAGAACCCCCAAATAGACCTTACTAGGGAGGCTTAAGAGCATGATCCCCCTGTAGTTGGAACACATTACCGTCCCTCTTTTTGGATAGGGGGACCACCACCCCGGTCTGCCAATCCATGGGAACTTCCCCCGATGTCCACACAATATTGCAGAGTCGCGTAAGCCAATACAACACTACCACATCCAGAGTCTTAAGGAACTGCGGGCGAATCTCATCCACCCCTGGGTCCCTGCAACCGAGGAGCTTTTTAACCACCTCAGTGACCTCAGCACCAGAGATTGGATGGCCCTACCCAGAGTCCCCAGGCTCTGCTTCCTCAGTGGATGACATGCCGGTGGGATTGAGGAGGCCTTAAAAGTATTCTGCCCACTGATCCACGACATCCCGAGTTGAGGTCAGTAGCACACCACTCCTCCTATAAACAGTGTTGGTGGTATACCGCTCCCCCCCCCCCCCAAGACGGCAGACGGTGGACCAGAATTGCCTCAAAGCCGTTTGGGAGTCAATCTCCATGGCCTCTCCGAACTCCTCCCATGCCCGAGTTTTTGCCTCAGTGACCAACCGAGCCATGTGTCGCTTGGACTGCCGATACCCATCAGCTGCTTCCGGGGTCCCACAGGCCAAAAAGGTCAGACAGGACTCCTTTTTCAGCCTGACAGCATCCCTCACCGATGGTGTCCAGCACTGGGTTCGAGGGTTGCTGCCGCGACAGGCATGCCAACCTTGCGGCTGCAGATCCGGTAAGCCATCTCGACAATAGAGGCATGGAACATGGCCCACTCGGACTCAATGTCCCCCACCTCCCCTGGAACATGCTCGAAGTTCCCCCAGAGGTGGGAGTTAAAGCTCCGTCTCACAGGAGACTTTGCCAGACGTTTCCAGCAAACCCTCACAATATGTTTGGGTCTGCCAGGTCTGACCGGCATCCTCCCCACCATTGGAGTCAACTCACCAACAGGTAGTGATCAGTGGACAGCTCTGCCACTCTCTTCACCCGAGTGTCCAAGACATGTGGCGGCAGATCAGATGAGATGACAATAAAGTCAATCATTGAACTGCGGCCTAGGGTGTCCTGGTGCCAAGAGCACATATGGACACCCTTATGCTTGAACATGGTGTTTGTTATTGACAATCCATGACGAGCACAGAAGTCTAACAACAGAACACCACTCGTATTCAGATCAGGGGAGCCGTTCCTTCTAACCACACCCCTCCAGGTCTCACTGTCTTTGCCCACATGAGCATTGAAGTCCCCCAGTAGAACAAGGGAGTCCCCAGGAGGTGCACTTTCCAGTACCCCCTCCAAGGACTCCAAGAAGGGTGGATAATCTGAACTGCCGTTTGGTGCATAAGCACAAATGACAGTCAGAACCCGTCTCCCCACACGTAGGCGGAGGGAGGCCACCCTTTCATTCACCGGGGTGAACCCCAACACACAGGCACCAAGATTGGGAGGGGGGGGGCAATAAGTATGCCTACTTCTGCTCAGCGCCTCTCACCAGGGGTAACTCCAGAGTGGAAGAGTGTCCAACCCCTCTCAAGGAAACTGGTTCCAGAGCCAGAGCCATGCGTAGAGGTGATTCCGACTATTTCTAGCCGGAACCTCTGAACCTCACACACCAGCTCAGGCTCCTTTCCCACTAGTGAGGTGACATTCCACGTCCCAATAGCCAGCTTCTTTAGCCGAGGATCAGACCGCCAGGGTCCCCACCCTCGGCCACCACCCATCCCACATTGCACCTGACCCCTTTGGCCCCACCCACAGGTGGTGAGCCCACGGGTAGGGGGACCCACGTCTCCTCTTCGGGCTGTGCCCTGCCAAGCTCCATGGGTAAAAGCCCGGCTACCAGGCGCTCGCCCCGCGTGCCCCACCTCCAGGCCTGGCTCCAGAGTGGGGCCCCGTTGACCCACTTCCGGGCGAGGGAACATCAAGTCCATATCTTTTTCTCATCATAGGGGTCTTTGGGCTGCAGTTTGTCTGGTGTCTCACCTAGGACATGTCTGCCTTGGGTGACCCTACTAGGGGCGTAAAGCCCCTGACAGCATAGCTCCTAGGATCATTGGGACACTCAAACCCCTCCACCATGGTAATGTGGCAGCCCAGGGAGGGGAAAATACTCAAGTATGTTTTTTAAATCACTGAACAGTTCTGCTCCATCCTTTCTCACTGATCTTCTGCAGCCTTATGTCCCACTGCGCTCTCTGAGGTCAGCAGACCAGATGCTCCTTTCAGTTCCAGAAACCCACCGTAAACTCACAGTCTTTAAGTCTCACATGAAAACCCACTTTTATTCTTTTGCCTTTGACACGGTGTGATTGTTTTGATCCTCTCTGTAGTCTACAGTGTTGGCCATTTAGTGATTATCCACCGCTATTTGTACCTATATTTTTATTTTATGTTTTCCTGTCCGCTGTGCTTGTTTGTTTCTATTGTACAGCACTTTGGTTGGCCTTGTTGCTGTTTTAAGTGCTCTATAAATAAATTGGTACGGTATACTATGGTATCTTTGTGAAAATAAACCATCCATCATTAAACAGGGGTGGAGGCCTCCGTGTTCAACTGTCCCCCTCTTACAATGCTGTTATTGCTAGTATCACTCATCCCCCTGTAAATAGCAAGCAGACATCAGGGTGCTCACGATCCATCATTAGGCTGATGGTCCTTCTTGATCATGTGAACAGCTAGTTTTGACTGTCAGCAGCAAACTGGTTGATCCACTATGAGAAGGTGCTATTTATAAGACTGACCTTATTGGAATGCCCACTGAATGCTGAAGATGCTGAATCTCTACGCCACGCTGTTAATCCCCTCGTGCCTTTATCCAGTTTAGGATGAGACATTTAACAATACTCTCACACGCTCTGCACCTACATCACCATTATTTACAGTGATCTCATGGCGATGGCTCAGGGGTCACATGCGGCTCTTTGGTCCCTCTGCAGCGGCTCTTTCAAGCTTTGACCAAAACTAACACAAAACTCAATTTTATTCTTTATTATACAAACAAAAAATAAAGCTGGTTTTAGCAGTTGTCTGTTTTCAAGGCTTTTTTTTTGTTTGTATTTTTTTGTGCAAATATGCCATTAGTAATATACACACTTTAACTTCATGCATTATGTTGTAGCTGTTTTTGTTTTGTTTTTAGATCATTTCTTCTATTTACATTTCTTTTTACATGATTGTTTATTGTTGTCTGTTCCTCATCTGTGTTCTTTATTTAAACCAGGTCTCTCTTGTAAATAAGTCCTCGAGGTTCAATGAGACTACCCTGTAAAAATAAAGGTTGAATGAAAAAAAATTACAAGATCTCAGACTGAAGAAGTCCTTTGGATAAAAGCTGAACCATTTCAACAAACAAGAATCCATCCAGAGGACCTGTCGTAACCTTGTTTCAAGATTGAAACAGATTTCTCTCAATACATTTTTCATTTAGTCTCATTCACCATTTCTTAAACTTTGACCTAAGTCCTGCTGATGGAAAAACGTTGCCACAGCATAGTGCCACCACCACCATGCTTCACTAAATGGACTGTATTCTACTCTTTTTCAGACAGACATGACATTGTCCAAAATGCTCAGCTTCAACTGAACAAAACTTTTTCTGTCACATTTTTGGGGAGAAAATTGAAAAGGTGAAACGTCCACACCTGCCTCCACCCTCAATTGCCCCACTCTGGGCCTTTGATCAAGGCCCTTAACCCCCACCATCTGCTCCTCCTGGTGTCCTAGATAGCAGCTCTCTGCTCCACACAGAGGGAAACATTGTTACTTGTTAAACTTTATTAATTCAAAGTATTTTTTGTAAAAGTATTTTCTAAATAAAATTAAAAATACATTTAAAATCCAGGTTTGAAGGGTTTGGGGTGTTCAAATGACCCGAGCACAGAATTTCAGAGCACTTCACCTTAGTATTAAAGATTTAATTGAGACAAAGTTAAAGTATGCAGATATTACATGTAATCAGAATGCAGTCTGAGGAACAAAGTCAGAGCGAACCTTGCCTGGTCAATCAGCCTCGTGTTTGTTCAACCAAACTCTGTGTATGAGCAAGATTTATAGGTTTCTCATGTCCCGCCCTTTTGGGTTCGGACAGACTTGTGATTGTGTGTCAAAACCTCTTGATGGTCCGAGTGACACCATGTTCAGCCACTCAGGAGCAGATTTTATCTCCAGGGTTACTCCGAAAGCCCCAGACGGCCTCGCTCCTTCTTCTACTGATAAGGGTTAATTTACGAGCTTTGTTTTGGAACGCAGGACACTTACTCTCAGCTGCTTTACTCAGAGAACAAAGAAGGATCGTTTCCTGCTGCACATACAAGCGTCATACCTGTCTCTGTTTCCCTCAGAATTATATCAAATGTGAACTTGTATGATTATCCTTAGCACTTGTGAGATTATATATATAAAGCATAGTAAACACTTTAAAATTAATTCAGGCCTGTAAATATAGTTCAAACCCTTGAATTCAGACACGCACACACCTTGTAGAAAATGCATCATTTCATTCCATCAGAGAAATGTCAAGGCTTGTCAAAAGATATAAAAAGATATAAAAGATATCAAATCCAACAGGTTATAAAGAAAAAGTAAAAAAAAAAAAAAGAAGCATTGATTACTTTTGAGATCTACAATAGTCTAATACCAGAATTAAAAAAAAATAATTCTTACAAGATTTTTTCTTCTTCTTTCGGCTGTTCCATGTGTTAGGGGTCGCCATAGCGAAATAAGTCATGCGAAGACTTGGTAATTATTTTTACGCTGGATGCCCTTCCTGACACAACCACAGCCCATCGAGTTACCACATCCCTCTGTGTGGAGCAGAGAGCTGCTATCTAGGACACCCAGAGGAGCGGATGGTGGGGGTTAAGGGCCTTGTTCAAGGGCCCAGAGTGGGATGAATGAGGGTGGAGGCAGGTGTGGGTGCTTCACCTACCCCCACCCACATTTTTGATGTTGTCGGTACGGGGCTTGAACCGGCGATCTTCCGATCACAGGCCCACCTTCATTGACCTCTGCGCCACCACTCCCCATTTCAAGATTTCATCTTACAAGATGAAATTGTTTAATAAATGTAGCGTTGTGTTTATTTATTTCATTAACCTTTATTTAACCAGGCAAATCCCATTGAGATCACAGATCTCTTTTGCAAGAGAGGCCTGGACCTGAAGGCAGACTAACATGCACGTTTTTGGTCTGTGGGAGGAAACCGGAGTACCCGGAGAAAACCCATGTAGCACAAGAAGAACAAGCAAACCCCACACAAAAAGACCCCAGGTCCAACCGGGGACTGAACCCAGGACCTTCTTGCGGAGAGGCAACAGTGCTAACTACTGAGCCACTGTGTTATTTAAAATAGAAAAGCTCTCAGATGCTTAGTGATGTAGCGCGAGCACAGGCATCATCAATCGTTGATGTGGGCATTGATTTCTGTAACTGATTTGTCCCTCGTTTGCTTCCACCACGCATAATTTGGCTGCCGTCTCTTACAAGTAAGTACTTCTTTGTTTGTCTGCACGGTCTCTGGGTGCTCTCTGCAGTGTTCAGACAGATTCTCATCATGTTTTCCTCCTCATCCCTTTTCATTGTCTGCCTTGTGACCTTGTTTGACCCTGTCACCAACAGTGGCTGCAATGATCTTCAACGGTTTAGTTCCAATGCCAGATAACAGCTCGAGTGTTTCTGGGGTAAGTGCTTGTTTTCGTTCAGTTTAGTTTACCTTTATTTATTTATTTATTTATTTAGGTTTTTTGAGTTTTAAGCTGGATGTGATTATTTCCAGCAGGGGTGGTAATGTTTCAGCTGCAAAATAAACTAAAATACATCAAAATAAGCTAAATTACTTGTCAGCTAACCCCAGTGTTGCCTCAGTCACCAGAAAAAGTAGCTTCACCCTTCAATTTCTAACCATTGTTTGTTTGCTTTGTCCACCTCTCACCCCCTTCATTTCTAACTTCAAATATCTGCTGACAGTTTTACTTTAGCGGTTTTTAATGAAACTCTTTGCTCTTTGGTTTCTTCTGTCCACCCAACACTGCCACCACCATCCCAGTTGAATGTGACAGCTCTGGACTGGAGTCAGCTGAGCAAGAAGGAGTGTCTGAAGTATGGAGGCTCTTTGGTGGGAAAGTCCTGCAAGTACACCCCTGACCTGGCCCTGATGTCCTTTATTCTCTTCTTCGGCACCTACTCCATGACTGTCTCACTAAAGAAGTTCAAGTTCAGCCGCTACTTCCCCACCAAGGTGACTAATTATTGTAAAATACACTGTCAAAACCCATTCATTCATTTTTTAAACCTACTTTGTCCTTGCTGGTTTGCATGGTAGCTGGGGCCTACCTTCAGTGAACATTATGTGAGAAGTGTGTCAGATCAATGAAAAGAACATTTTAGAAAGGCTGAATCACTTTACGTGCAAAGTTGAGCAGAGGTTCACCAAACTGCAAATTAAACAGGGCTATGAATAGTGGAATAATTTCAAAGTACTATTGCTCAATAAAAACTTGGGATAATTTGAATTATTCATTTTCAATTTATTTATATATCACCGATCCACAACAAAGTTGTCTCAGGGCATTGAACAGAAACATTCACATACATACAAAAGTCAATTAGCAAAAGTTATGTATCTAAGGAAGGGTGCTAGCAGATGTGTTGAATCTTCACTTAGTTGCAGTTTCCCATCCTGAGCAAGCACAAAGGTAACAGTGGAAAGGAATACTCCCTCATGAGGAAGAAACCTTTAGCGGCAAGCGGCCATCTGCTTCAACCGGCTGGGTTTGGTAGGAACAGATACACAATGGCAGGTCAAGAATCACATGTTAAGATAGAAACGGTATCAAATGAAAACTATTCAATTTTAACAATTAATTTAAGGAAATTAGGTCAATTTGTCCTCTAGTAGTCTAAGCCTATAGCAGCATAACAAGCCAACCCTAACTATAGGATTTATCAAAAAGGAAAGTCTTAATCCCAGTCTTAAAACTGGACAATGAGTCAGCCTCATGGACAGAAACTGGAAGTTGGTTCCACAAGAGAGGAGCCTGAGAACTGAAAGATCTTCCTACCATTCTGCTTCTGGAAACTCTAGGAACCACAAGTAAGTTCAATTTGTGTTTATTTGTCATATGCAGGTTAACACAGGGTTAACAGTACAATGAAATGCTAAGGCTGAGAAGAACTGATTTGACTCGCTAAAAAAAATCAAAGAACAAACCAACAAGAACATTCAAAAAAGTATGCAATAAGGGTACACAAAAAAGTACAAAAAAGTGAAAAAGTAATTAATTAAAACATTTACTATAATAATAATAATAATAATAATAATAATAATAATTTTATTTAAAAAGCGCCTTTCATGACACCCAAGGACACTTTACAGTAAGAACAAAGATCAACAGGAATAAATTACATAAATAATATACAATACATACAGAATATAAAATGCGTAAAGAATATAAAATACATACAGCAAAGTTAAGGATAAGCAAGTCTAAAGAGATGTGTTTTCAGAGCAGTCTTGAATATAGAAAGAGAGGTGGTGTTTCTTAAGTCAGGGGGTAGAGAGTTCCAGAGATGAGGAGCAGAGCAGGTGAAGGCCCTGCTCCCCATGGTGGAGAGGCGGGCAGAGGGTACATGGAGGTGTAGTGAAGAGGAGGATCTGAGAGAGCGAGAGGGGATGGAGATGTGTAGGAGGTCAGATAGGTAAGGAGGGGAAAGGTTGTGGATAGCTTTGAAAGTGAGAAGAAGAATTTTGAAGACGATGCGTGATTTAACCGGGAGCCAGTGGAGCTGCTGCAGGACTGGAGTGATGTGGTTATAGGAGGAGGTTTGAGTGATGACACGGGCAGCTGAGTTCTGGACCAATTGCAGCTTCTGGAGAGATTTGTTGGGGAGGCCATAAAGAAGGGAGTTGCAGTAGTCAATCCGAGAAGTCACAAGACTGTGCACAAGGATGGCTGTGGAGCGGGGTGTGAGAGAAGGGCGGAGACGGTTAATATTTTGGAGATGGAAATAGGCAGACCGAGTGACATTGTTGATGTGTGAAGTGAAGGAGAGAGTGGTGTCGAGGATGACACCAAGACTCTTGACCTGAGGCGAGGGGGATAGCAGAGAGTTGTTAAGGGGGATGAGATTTTCTGATTTAGAAAGAGTTTTTGGTACTGACAAGAATGATTTCTGTTTTGTTACTGTTTAGTTGTAGGAAGTTGTTAGAAAACCAGTGATTTAGCTCATTGAGACAGTCGGTGAGGATGGATGGAGGGTGGAGTTTGGTTTTGTTGACAGGTAGAGCTGTGTGTCATCAGCATAACAATGAAAATGGACACCAAATTTACGGAAGATGTGACCTAGAGGAAGGAGGTAAATGATGAAGAGGAGGGGTCCGAGGACAGAGCCTTGGGGGACACCCGTGGAGACGGGGGAAGACTGGGAACGAAAGGAATTGAGCTGAATGAATTGAGTGCGGTCAGAGAGATATGATTTGAACCAGTCTAACGGAGTACCTGAGATGCCAATGGAGGTTAGTCTGTTGAGGAGAATAGAATGACAGATTGTGTCGAAGGCAGAACTTAGATCCAGTAAAATGAGGATAGACAGAAGAGCAGAGTCAGCAGCAAGAAGAAGGTCATTAGTTATTTTTATTAGAGCTGTTTCGGTGCTATGGTGGGGGGTGAAAACCAGATTGAAACTCTTCATAAATATTATTGTTGGATAGGTGAGAGTGAAGTTGAATAGCAACGGCTTTTTCAAGAACTTTGGAAATAAAGGGCAGATTAGAGATTGGACGAAGATTACTTAAATTGGTAATGTCAATGTCCTACAGAGAAATATGGTAGAATATAATGGTGCAGCAGGATGAATTTGAATAAGTATTTTGAGGTAGTAATATAAGCTAAAATGCACAAGATACACACACACACACACACACACACACACACACACACACACACACACATATATATATATATATATATATATATATATATATATATATACTGCACATAATCAACATATACCACATATAGGTTATTGCATAGGTAGTGACATTGAGGTAGTTAGTTATTTCCAGTTGTTCAGTGTTATTTATCCAGAGTTCATTATTCTGACAGCTTGTGGATAATAACTGTCATTCAGTCTTTTTGTACATGATGACAGACTCCTGTATCGTCTGCCTGAGGGTAGTAGACCGAAGAGTACTTGTGCTGGGTGAGTGTGGTCCTTAATGATGCTGTGTGCTTTACGCAAACATCAGCTGTGGTAGATGTCCTGGATGGTGTGGAGACTGCTACCAGTGATGTCCTCTGTTGTTTGCACCACCCTCTGTAGAACTTTCTAACTGGTGAAGTTCCCGTACCACCCTGTGATGCAGCCTGTCAGCAGGCTCTCCATGGTGCACCTAAAGTTGGTGAGGATGCTGGTGTTTGTACCAAACTTCTTTAGGCTTCTTAGGAAGTAGAGTCTTTTTTGGGCTTTCTTGACCACAGTGTCTCTATGTAAAGTCCAGGACAGATCCTCGGTAATGTGAACGCAGAGAAACTTGAAGCTGCTGACTTCATCTCAGTGTTGTTTATTTCAATTCAATTCAGTTTGTATACCTAGTAAAGAAACTGAAAGTTAAACTGGGGTTCTTTTTCAGAAACAGATCCTGTCTAACTCTGAATGTTAGGAAACACCTTGTAACTGTCTTTCCTTCCCTCCATTGATTACTGTGACATTATTTACATGAACGCTCTTACAAGCACCCTGCAGATGTTGGATGCTGTTTATAATGGTGCACTGAGATTCATAACTGGCTGTGATTATCGTACCCATCATTGCACCCTGTATTCACTGCTTAACTGGATGTTGTTAATTCAATTCAATTCAATTCAAAAATACTTTATTAATCCCAGAGGGAAATTATATGTTGTGGTAAATGCAGATTGCAAAAGCTGGAAAGCCTTATCAACTGTTTTAGCTCAACAGTAAACAACTGTGTCATCAGCATAGAAATGTATGAATGTATCAGGGATGTTTTTACTTACATTACATATGTAGATTGTAACAAGGGTGGGTCCTAAGAATGAGCCTAGAGGTACATCATTGTTGACTGTTAAATAACTAGAGGAAGTACCATTATGTTCAACATATTGCCTCCGGTCTAAGAGATGGTTAGAGAACCAAACAATGGTGTGACCTGAGAAACCGATTTCTGAGAGCTTATGACACAAGATGTTATGATCCACAGTGTCAAAAGCTTTAGACAGGTCTAAGGGAAGTGCAGCACAATAATCCTTAGCATCCAGTGTTTCAACAACATAATTAAGAACCTTCAGTGAGGCAGTGGTTGTGCTGTGTTGTTTCCTGAAACCAGATTGATGTGGAGGTAAGATGTTAAATGAGTCCAGGTAATTTTTGATTTGAGAGTTTTTCAGTTTTTCTAGAGCCTTGGCTAAATTTCAGAGTTTAGAGATTGGTCCATAAATGTTCAATGAGGTGGGGTCACCTCCCTTCAGCAAAGGAAGAACAAAGGCTGTTTTCCAAGTGTCTGGGATGGAGTTTTGTCTTATGGAGAGATTGAAGATGTGGGTCACAGGGACTGTGATGATATGAGCAGCCAGCCTTAAGAAATAAGGTGGAAGTTCATCTGGACCTGCAGATTTTTTAGGGTCAAGATCTTTTAACAGTTTATTGACCTCACTGACTGAGAATGGAGAAAAAGAGAAGGTGTGATTAACTGAGGATTGACTTGTAGGAGGGATTTGATTTGTAGAAGTTTGATTTTTAAGTGAAGTGGCTGATTTTCCATTAGTAACTGTGTCAAATAAAAACTAGAAGCAACAAAATGTTTGTTGAAACAGTTCAGGATCTCATGCTTATTTGACACAGGAACTGACATCATGGAGACTGATGACACAATGGTCTCTTTTGATGTCACATCACTCTTTACGTGCATTCCTGTTGATGATGCAGTAGAGGTGGTCAGTTTAAAATTAACATCAGACACCACTCTGAGCAGCAGGACCACGCTTTCCACAGAACAACTGTGTCAACTCTTGAAACTGTGCCTGCAGTCAACCTACTTCACATATGGGGAGCAATATTATAGGCAGAAACATGGGTGTGCTATGGGGTCTCCAGTTTCTCCTATTGTTGCCAACCTGTACATGGAGGAGGTAGAAAAGAGAGCCTTGACGTCCTT
>NC_056505.1:551523-561353 GCF_014905685.2 Nematolebias whitei
AAACAGCCACTGGCCAAAAGGATGGCCCAGCACAGAAGATCAACATCATCAGGCCAGGACTCTGCGGTCTACACTCATCTCCAGGCCAGCGGTCACTCTTTCAAGGATGAAGATGTTCACATCCTGGACAGAGAGGAACGATGGTTTGAGAGAGGAGTAAAGGAGGCCATCTTTGTGAAAAAAAATCGTCCATCATTAAACAGGGGTGGAGCCTCCGGGTTCAACTGTCCCCCTCTTACAATGCTGTGATTGCTAGTATCACTCAGCCCTCTGTGAACAGTAAACAGCCATCAGGTACTAATGACCCATTGTTAGGCTGATGGTCCTTCTTGAGCATGTGATCAGCTGGTTTTGGTTGTCAGCAGCAAACTGGTTGATCCACTCTGAGAAGGTGCTATTTAAGAGACTGAGCTGAAAACAGCATCTCAGACTGAGGAAGTCTCTTGGATGAGAGACGAAACGTTTCTATATTTTTTTACTTTGTTTTGTTTTTTGTTTTTTTTTAATGTCCAGAGGACCAGATTGAACTTTTTTGGATTTTTCTACCTGGATTATTGAGCATGCATCAGGATATTACCAACAAAACTTTTACCTTCAGGGACTACTTTAAAGAGCACAATTTGGACTTTTTATGCATCACAGAGACTTGGATGTCTTCGGGTGAGTCCAGCGCCTTGACGTAATTATTGCCACCGAACTGTCTGTATTTTAACGCCCCGCAGCTATCAGGCCGGCACGGTGGTGGATTATTAACAATATTCAAACCAACTTTTGACTGTAAACAACTGACCATCACAGTTTCCTGCGCCAGCTTTGAGCTGAGCCTCTTTGAGCTGAGCATCTATGAACTCGGCCATTTGCCTCTGACATTATGTGCACTCGTCTACCGCCCACCTCAATCTAAGGATTTCATAAATGAGTTTTCTGATTTATTGGCTGTAATCACACCAAAATATAATCATGCTTTCATTATTGGGGACTTTAATTTGCATGTGTGCTGTCAAGAGAAGCCCTTCGTTAAGGACTTTTTATATTGGACTCATTTAATCTAACTCAGCATGTAAACGGTCCCACCCAAGAGCGCGGACATACACTGGACCTTGTTTTAACTCATGATGCGACTGTTAGTAATCTTGAAATTGGTGATAATGTTTTTCCAGACCACATGCCAGTCCAGTTTGAGTTCACCCTCCCCCATCTAACTCCTAAGCTGTGCATTCCTGTACGTAGTAGCCGGACCATTAACCTTTTCACTGCCGCACGTTTCACAGATGCTTATAACTCTGAAATGATAATTCAGCCCCCAGTGTTTCTCACCACCACTGAGGAGCTGAAATCCCAGTTCAACTCTGTCTGCTTAAAGACTCTGGATCATGTCGCTCCTGTTAAAACTAGAAAATCAAATCTCAGAGCAAAACCTTGGCTGAGTGACGTCACCAAGGCCGTTAGGCAGCAGTGCAGGAGGGCGGAGCGAAAGTGGAGGAAAGACAGGCTGCAGGTCTCTTTTCAAATACTTAAAGAGAGTTGGCGCCGTTATCAGAAAGCAGTGAAAGCTGCTAAATCCAAATACGTCTCTGATATAATTACCTCAAACTCTCACAACCCACGTGTCCTCTTCTCCACCCTAAACTCTGTTCTCCACCTCACTGAACCATCACCTCTGGAAGCCTCGACTGAGCTGTGCAAGAACTTCTTACATTTCTTTTTGGAAAAAATTGCGACCACCCGGGCTCTCATTTCCCCTCCAACTCATGACCCATCCATTCCACCCACCTCAATCTGTAGCTCCTTTTGACCATTTTGAACACATCACTCTATCTTCTCTAGAGCAGGTCATGTGCAGCTTGAAACCTTCTGGTTCCCCCTTTGATGTGGTCCCCCCTCAACTACTAAAATAGATTTTTCCTACTCTAGGTCCATCCATTGTTGATATAGTAAACAGTAGTTTATCCACTGGCGTGGTGCCAAAATCCTTTAAAAATGCTGCTGTCCAGCATCTCCTGAGAAGACCAAACCTTGACCCCTCAGTCGTTTCTAACTTCCGGCCTGTCTCCAAACTCCCATTTGTTTCTAAAATAGTGGAGAAAACAGTTGAGTCCCAGTTCAAGTGCTTCCTGGAGGATCACGCCATCTTAGAGCTATTCCAATCTGGCTTTAAACCTCTCCACAGCACTGAAACTGCCCTGCTGAAGGTTTTTAATGACATCTTGAGATCCACTGATACCGGTGATTCTGTTCTGCTTGTCATGTTGGACCTCACAGCCGCCTTTGACACCATCGACCATGAGATCCTCATTGCTAGGTTGGAGCAGTGGGTGGGCATCACAGGGTCAGCCTTCAATTGGTTCAGATCCTACCTCACTGACAGATCCATTTGTGTCTCCATCAAGGATTTTAGTTCTGCAGCGACAGAGCTTAAATGGGGGGTTCCGCAGAGGTCCATCCTGGGTCCCCTCCTATTCTCTTTATACCTGCTGCCACTTTGTGCTATTTTCCAGAAACACAACATACCCTTTTACTTCTACACCGACGACTGTCAAATTGACTTCCCCCTAAGACAAAATGGCACATGCTCTATTCAACCTCTGCTCGACTGCCTGGCTGACATCAGGGAATGGAAGGCTTTAAACTTCTTAAGTTTCAATGAGAAGAAGTCTGAAGTCATGTTGTTCCCTCCCAATGACACAATCACAAACCACTGCATCGACCTCTCCGCTCTAACCCTGTCAGAAAAACAAAGAGTCACTAATCTGGGCGTGATAATGGACCCTTCCCTGAAACTTAACAATCGTAAACATGATTGTTAAATCATGCTTCTTTCAACTGAGGCGGCTGTCTAAACTGAAGCCCATATTGTCCAAAAAGAACCTGGAGACAGTAATACATGCATTCATTACATCTAGGCTTGATTACTGCAATTCACTCCTGTTTGGTATCAGTCAGACCTCCATTGCACGACTACAACTGGTCCAGAATGCAGCAGCCCGGTTTTTAACCAGTACAGGCAAAAGAGAGCACATTACACCAGTTTTGGCCTCACTGCACTGTTTACCGGTTCACCTTCGAATCCAGTTCAAAATACTCCTGTATGTCTACAAATCACTGAACAGTTTCACCCCTTTGGAACGAGTTACCTCTGCTTGTCAGACAGGCCCCTCCCTCTCGGTTTTCAAATCCCGTTTAAAAATTCACTACTATTCAGTAGCGTTCAACACCAGAAGATCTGTGTTTTGAACCTGTATGCTCTACACTGATTTGTCGTCATTGTAGTATGACATATGCAGGATATATTCATACATTTACGGGTTCTTCATTTTTCTGACTGTGTAGCATGCGTGCATTGAATTTAACAGAAATGTAACGAGAGACGTTATTTATCTTTGACCCATCAAAATGAATGCGGTCATTTATTTGCAGAATCAAAGTTTAACATCAAACATTTACATTAATTTGGCAAAATATGAAAACAATAACATGGCTAGTTTCACAGGAAGTGAGAACAATACGGCGATTGTTGTCACTTTTCAGCAGAACAGCAGACATCAATCACACGGCGGTGATTGAGAAACTTTGCTTCAGACATTTCTAAAAATATCTGTAATGATTTTAGCAGAAAGGAGAGTTTAAAGATGGAAAATGGAGATTTATCTTACAGAGAGATGTGTGAGGGAATTTATCTGTGGTACCAGAACAACACGCTCTTTGGAGAATAAGCTTGGCCCACGGTACGCTTGGTCGAAATAGAACCTTTACCTGGCAGATGATAATCAGCGTCGGTGTAGAGTTCCCTTCTGACTCTTTCAGCGTCTCCGTGAGGACAGCCAAACCCTTAGGAGTCGTGTGAGGTTATCCAAACAGAAGTTATAATCCCCAAGATCGTCTCTGGATTCTGGATTCCAATAGAAGCATCCTGGACGCCTGCGTTAGCATCCAAGAACTCTGAACTCTTTAACTCTCTTCAGAGAGTTAAACTCTGGAACTCTTCTCCAGGAAAAACTTTCAAGCTCTGAAAAACTCCGTCGTTGAACTGGGAAGTCGCCACATTTAAATGGGTTCGACTTCCGGGTCATTTGAGAGCTTTTTGATTGGTCGATGGACCAGAACAGAGGTGTGGTTTGTGATGTAAGGTGTTATGGAAAGTCAAGGATTGTTTAAAACAGACAGAAAGATTATTGGAGAAAACCAGTCTCAGTGGCGTCTCTTCTCCTAGTATCTGCTGTAAAAGTTAAACATGACATTTCTTTTCAGTAAACTTTTTAGTTGACCGAAGCCTGAACTTTGACACACACTTACAAACTTGCTCATTGAAGACAGAAAAATCAAGAAATGCATATTACCCTGATTTCTTCTTTGAATGAGGAATAAAAATCATTACTACTGTTTAAGTAAATAAAAATGAGTAGTTCTCTTCAACCTGTAAACATTGTTTGAACTAACACAATTTGATTATCACACATTTGTAAAGTAGTAATGATCATAGAGAATTGTCATTTCTACTTGATTAATTCAAGAAAGAAAGTCTCAGGATGGGTCAAACTGTATTTCTGGATGCAGATCAATGAAATGACAGTTTCTGTCCCACAAGGTTCTTAAGGTCAAGGGTTTTGACCTTAGGCTTAGTTTGACGTCAGGTTAAGTTCACTACATCATTATCTGCATCGTTTTTATGTATATATTTTTGATTTACTTCATTTTGTATATTTCTTTGTGTGTCACCTGTTGTTCTGTCTGTACAACACTTTGGTTGGCCTTGTAGCTGTTTTAAGTGCTCTATAAATAAAATGGTATGGTATGGTATGTCTGAGCACATAGCAACATATAACATAACGTAAAATCAAAATAAAGAACTAAAATAGCAGATAATAAAGCAGAAATAATGCCAATTTTTCTGTTGCACATCTGACAAATTAAATCCAAATTATCGCCAAGTAACAGAGCCATTTTTCCCTGCTCACCAGTTCTGCAACTTGCTCTCTCCATTTTGTGACTGTGGCTGCTACAAGTTGCAGGCAGCCACTTCACCTGGACAGAAGCAGGAAGCAGGGGGAGAGCTCACAGGTAGGGGCTGGGTTTGTAGTGAGTGAGAGGAGGGGGCCATGTGGGAGAAGAAAGAAGACAGCAGTGCCAGCAGATTTTCAAGTAAAACTATATTGTTTATATCGAAATAATGTCAATTTATATTGCAAATAAAACTGTTGTTGTTTTTTTAATATTGAGATATCGCCCAGCCCTAATTGGTTGCAATAAATCTTGTGTAAGCAAGGAGTTGCCCAGAGTGGATTATGGGCTCTGATAGGCGTGTGGTTGGAAGGCTAGGAAGATAGCTGAGGATGCCACAAAGAGATTTCCAGAGTTTCACAGAAGAGTCCAGGAGCAGATACGTCACAGGAGGTACAGTGGAAATATCAAAAAGACACAGGTAAGTAATTTTCAAGTCAAGAGGGTACTAAGTGGCTAGAAGCATGACTACCATTGGCAGGTAATGCTTCAGCGGTGAGGACAAGTCATCTGTTGCCTTTTATACTCTGTGTCTCATCAAGAAGATGGTTCACAGGTGTGGCAGGTTGGCACCATCTAGTGACTTCAGGACAGTAGTGAAACAGGAACTCCCACACTTTATCACCAAAATTGATGTGCTGTGCTGTGATATGCAACATGCAGTACTATAGGTTAAAATATCAACAAAAGACTTTTTAAGATCGTTCAATTGGTTTTCAATATAAAGTGCAGCTCACGTGGAGATCTTAAACCCTTTAAGCGCTAAACATTTTCCTCTGTCTGACCTTTTTACTACTTTGTTTTTGTGTGCCACCAGTTAAGGAAACTCATCAGTGACTTCTCCATCTTCATGTCCATCATGACCTTTGTCGGGCTTGATATGCTCATGGGACTTGAGACTCCCAAGCTAATTGTTCCAACAGAGTTTAAGGTACAACCAATTCTCAGTATTTTGATGTTTTTCTATGTATTTGTTGCTTGAACTTTCTGTCTGGTGTCCTTAAGTGCCAGAAAGCTTCCTCCAAATAAAATGTTTTATTAGTATTATTATTCAAACATAAGTTTATTTAGAAGTAAGAAAGAAACTTAAGCAATCACACTAAAGCAAATTTTGAGACCCAAATATGTCACATTTAGTAGATGTTGAGCATAGATCCAAATAATCCTCCCAGATAGTTTCTAGAAACTCAGTAATACTTTTCAATTGAATTCAATTTCAGAATCAGAATCAGAATAAGCTTTATTATCATTGCACCGAGATACAACGAGAACATTTACGTACAGTCGTCTGAAAGATGGACGGAGTGCACGAAGCTGTTGCTCTAAGTGCGGCCTCTCTTATCCTTTTCAGAATAATAATCTTAGATAGTAAAAGGGGGAGAAACATGAGGGTGGATAGTGGTGTTACAAAAAAAAATAGATCTTTCACATCTTGTCTATCAGGACACGATTTGAGACATCAAAATAAAACTCTACCAGCAAGCACAATTATAAAGATGATTACATGCATTTGACGTCGAGGTGTTGAGATTAGTCTTTGAACGCTTTTCAGATCAGCCACAGTTTTTTAAGATGTTGTTTCAGCCAGAAGTTCTGATAAGCCTGCACAGAAAGTTCTCCGGGGTGGGGGTGGGTGGGGGGGGGGGGATAGATGAAGCTTTTGTCCTTGGTTACCCATGCCCCAGGAGAAATTCAATAGTCGGCCCATTCTGAGGCCGTCGGGGATTCAAATAAGCTTTGATTGTTGATTTTTTTTCAGGCAGACAGATTTTCTTCTTCAGCCTTGAGTCCATCTGGATGTTGTGGTTCCAAAAGGTCTAATTGTGGGAATCCGTTCCACTGATCCATGCTATGAGTCTCCCTCATGGTCGAACCCACCATGCTGACTAGTCCCAGAAGCCGCAGGTGGCCTGCAATTCTCATAAATCGCCTCCACTTTACGGTTTAGCTCGTAAACCAGATGATTTAAAGTTCCTACAGCACGGGCCAAACCTTCACAGTGACTCGGAAGCTTTTCCATGGCCGAAACTGCTGCCGCTGTCTTCTTCAAAAGTCGATAAAACAGAGCCCCGCCGATGCCAAACAGCAGAGTCCCTGCTATCATAAATCCAAATATTTAAACGTCTTCAACATCCTCCTGAGACAGAACTGAGAGGAACATCATCTGCCACACTCCCAACAAATCCATGACGTACCCCACAGCGTGAGTCTCAGCTGGACACGCAGGTTCTCCAGGACCTTGTTGCTTTGATGAAAAAATCTTATCAATAGAGTTGAACGCTCCGGATACCAGATCCATAATCTTCTTAATTTACGTTTGGGAGATGTGAACCAGGCGCTTCAGACACACAGAGAGCAGAGCAGGAAAAAGGAAAAACAGGGAAGGAAAGACAGAAGCAGCCACCTCGATGAGAGCCAGGGAGGAAAAATTCATTTATTTATATAGAACCAATTCAAAACTAAATTAATCTCAGGACACCATACAAATAAGTTAGAAATTAAGTGATCTTAAATTACATGAAATCCATGTCAGTCCAAAACAGATCCAGGGTCAATATGATTTAAGCCTAATGTCATATTACAATATGTTCAGATTCAGTTTATCACAAAACACTCATTGCTACAAAAGTTTTACCTGAAGAAACCAAAACCAGAATCAAAACTTAACTACGATGCAATCCATCATCCTGAACAAGCATAGAAAGGAGGGCAACAGTGAAACCAAACTACTCTCTTTTTAACTGGAACAAATCTATGTAGAACCAGAACCAAGCTCAGGATGTGCAGCCATTTGCCTCAACAAAGTTGATAGGACAATGAAGACACACACAGATGCAATAACTGAATGTACAAATGTAGAGGAAAGTGAGTAAAGTCAGCAGGGGAGTGAGAAAATGTGATTAATCTGTCCTTCAGTGGGCTAAACCTATAGCAGCATACCTAAGAGAAAGCTCAAGAGAAAACCATTATTAAAGCCTTGTCTTAAACGTAGATGGTGTATCAGCCTCACAGACAGAAACTGCAAGTTGGATCCATGAGAGAGCAGCCTGATAAATAAAAGCGCTGCCTCCCATTTTACTTTTAGAAACTCTAGGAACCACAAGTAAACCTCCAAATCTGAGAGTGAAGTGATCTGTCAGGAAAGTATGGAACAATATAAACTTTGTTATAAAATAGAATTTGATTGTTGAGAGATTCAAATGTTGGAAGTGAGATGTTAAAGTGTCAGTACAGGTAGTTTTACATTTTATTCTACTCTTTTTTTTTATAGCTATAATGTGACACCAGGGTAATCTGTTACCAACACAGTGCATAAAAGTTAACAAACAAATAAAGTGCTGAAGAAAACCAGAGCCTATGTACTAAGAAGGGTGATTACTGAGTGTCTGCAGGTGTGCTGATTACTAGTGGGATATAGGTGGTATACGAAGAACAAGAAACAAGAACCATGGACAATCAACAAAGTCCATGCTCAATAATCCAGGTATACAGTCCAACATTTTTCAGTCGGGTCATCTGGACAGTTTATTTTTTTGCTGAAACATTTCACCTTCCATCCAGAAGGCTTCATCAGTCAAGGAAACACACAACACAAAACTGATTCTTCCCCCAACAGCTTACTCCAAAGTGGAACAAACCAGTTATGTTGGTGCTAAGATGGTCTCTTTTGTGTGCCCCCTCCTCCGATGCTGGCCCTCTTCCTCATAGACAGTCATGTCAAACTGGGCTGGCACCGGAGGGGGGGGGGGGGGGGGGGGCGTATCAAAGACACCATCGTAGCACCAACAAAACTGGTTTGTTCCACTTTGGAGCAAGCTGTTTGGGGGAAGAATCAGTTTTATGTTGTGTGTTTCCTTGACTGATGAAGCCTTCTGAATGGAAGGTGAAATGTTTCAGAACAAAAAAAAAAAGAAACTGTCCAGATGACCTGACTGAAAATTGTTGAACCATGGACAATATATACCCAAAGGGCCAACACAAAAATAAAAGCCATAGACAATACCCAAACCATGATACGTAAAGTACTGAAGCTGGTGCGTCAATGATTTGAAGGTCACCCCAACATCTAAAAAATGCATTAACATCCTGCCTATGGCTCATTTTTGCTCTCAAATATCTCTTCGGGTTTTGGGTAACTTCCCTAGCACATGGGCTGCAAACTGGGCCAGCAGAAACAGTCAACCTGCCAAACAGCTCTTGTAAAGTGAAACAAGACTAGCATGGCCACATGAAGCTGTCCCCATGAAACTATCAACCACATAACAAAAAGGTTCGATCATGTCATCTGGACCAGTTTCTTTAAGTGAGAAACATTTCTGACAGATCTGCTTGGCAGGCCTCAGATTGACGAAGTCCTCTGGATGGGGGACGAAACATTTCTCACTTAAAGAAACTGGTCCAGATGACACTATTCAACCTTTTTGTTGTTATCTACTGGATGATTGAGCTTGCAAACGTTTTTTTATCAACCACACATCACATGTCGTTTATTCTGACCAGGAATATAGAAAAGAATGACCTAAAATACAGCCTGTTGGTTTTAGACATTAGATTTCAAAGCTTAAATTCTGTTGATCTACCAGAGTTTTATCTCCTTCCTAAGTAGCAGAAAAAGAATAAAGACCATGAACTGTGCTACTGTATAATGGTGCTTTGTGTGTGTGTGTGTGTGTGTGTGTGTGTGTGTGTGTGTGTGTGTGTGTGTGTGTGTGTGTGTGTGTGTGTGTGTGTGTGTGTGTGTGTGTGTGTGTGTGTGTGTGTGTGTGTGTGTGTGTGTGTGTGTGTGTGTGTGTGTGTGTGTGTGTGTGTGTGTGTGTGTGTGTGTGTGTGTG
>NC_056505.1:561453-568672 GCF_014905685.2 Nematolebias whitei
TGTGTGTGTGTGTGTGTGTGTGTGTGTGTGTGTGTGTGTGTGTGTGTGTGTGTGTGGGTGAGTGTGCAAATAGAGTTTTTGTGGAAAATAAATGTTCTCTCGTCTCTCACAAGCCAACTCGGTCAGATCGTGGCTGGCTGGTGATGCCCTTTGGGAAGAACCCCTGGTGGGTGTATTTGGCTAGCTTCGTTCCTGCCCTTCTTGTGACCATTCTCATCTTCATGGACCAGCAGATCAGTGCCGTCATTGTTAATCGCAAGGAGAACAAACTTAAGGTATTTCATACACCCACCATTGAAGGATTACATATATTTGAAAAACATTAAATTCCATTTAGACATGTTTTTGAAAACAGCAACATTATAATACCATGCTTAAAGTTGTTTTCTTGTTACAAAATTGTTTTTTCATGGTTCTCTGGCAGAAAGGTTGTGGCTACCACCTGGATCTGTTCTGGGTAGGGATCCTTATGGCCATCTGTTCTTTCTTGGGTCTTCCATGGTACGTGGCTGCCACTGTGATCTCCATTGCCCACATGGACTCTCTGAAGATGGAGAGTGAGTCCAGCGCTCCAGGAGAGCAGCCACAGTTCCTTGGGGTCAGGTTGGTTCACAGTGATTCAGAATTAAGATGGCAGACATTAAATGTACCATGGGAGAAATAACCATTTAATTATAAACCTGGACACAGCGACAGAAGGCGGGCCGGCTGGGCCAGGCCCGTCCATTCCAGTTTCCGCCCCCCTTTCCACCCACTCAAAACAGATTACAATACCATGTAAATAAGTTGAACCTATGCAATGTACTGACTCATAGGCGTTGCAACCATTGTATGTGAAAGGGACGTGTCCCCCCACATTTAAAAAACCTTCATTTGGACCTCCCCCACTTTTACCGTTAAACAGTAGTTCAGTCGGCGCTGTTTCTCTTTCTTCGTGAACAAATCCATTCCACTTGATAAATAGGAGAATACTCCTACCACTAAAGATCCACTCCAGGTTTTCCTGGTTACCTAATGCCCCAGCAGCCTGCAGTGTTTCTCTTCTGCGTCTCCTCCTGCCTCGGCAGAGATCGCTCACAGGTGGAAGAGGTGGAGACATCTCTGTGTTGATCGCTCACCTGTTTACCAAGCTTTAGTGCGGGCAGTTGTTGACCGGTGGGGTTTGATCATAAACATATATACATGTTAGGAGGATGTTTGAGAGAAGTGCAGCACTACGTCTGTAGCATCTTAACTAAAAAAAAAAAAAAAATTGTATGCCTTTTTATAACTGTTTATTGTTGTCACTGTTGTCCATTGTTGTCATCATTCTTTGTTGAAATCAGGTCTCTCTTGTAAATGAGTCCTCGAGGCTCAATGGGATTTACCTGTTTAAATAAAGGTTGAATGAAAAGAATAATAAGGACTTCAGCTTCCTCAACAAGTACAGTCTGCTCTGTCCCTTCTTGTAGACGCTTCACTGTTGCAGCTCCAGTCCAGTCTATTGTCCAGGTGGACCCCAAAGTATTTATACTTCTTCACCACCTCCACTTCTTCTCCCATGATGGAAATAGGGTTGGATCTGTCCCTGATTTTCCTGAAATCTACAATCATCTCCTTTGTTTTGTTCACATTCAAGATGAGATGATTGTTTCCACACCATGCCACAAAGCGGTCCACCAGTTCCCTGTACTCAGCTTCTTGTCCATCTCTGATACACCCGACCACTGCAGAGTCATCTGAATATTTCTGCAGATGACAGGAGTCTGTTTTGTACTGGAAATCTGAGGTGTACAGAGTGAAAAGAAATGGTGAGAGTACAGGCCCCTGTGGTGCTCCTGAGCTACTGACCACCTGGTCAGACACACAACCCTTCAGTCTCACAAACTGTGGTCTGTTTGTCAGGTAGTCTTTGATCCAGGTGATGGTTGAGGCCTCCACCTGAGTCTTCTGGAGTTTCTGACAAAGCAGATCAGGCTGGATTGTGTTAAATGCACTGGAGAAATCAAAGAACATGACTCTCACAGTGCTGTCTGCCTTTTCTAGATGACAGTGAGTTTGCTGAAGCAGGTGTATGATGGCATCTTCAACTCCAAGTCCACGCTGATAAGCAAACTGTAGTGGGTCCTGATATGTGCCTGTTTGTTTAGTCAGGTGGGCCAACAGAAGTCTCTCTAGGACCTTCATGATGTGGGATGTCAGGGCAACAGGTCTATAGTCATTGAGGACTGATGGGTGAGGTTTTTTTGGTACTGGAACAAGACAGGAGGTTTTCCACAACACTGGAACCTTCTCCTGGGTCATTTTGAAAGACTTCCTGCCACTAACAATGATTTTCCTTTGACAAAACTGGGTGTTTGTGGCTCCCAGAACCCCACCTCTCATGGGGGCAGGTGTTTGCAACACAGGGAAAATGCCCGCAGGTAATCAGATGTGCTATGATTTTAGGTCTTGGTTTAAAATTCACTACCATAACTCCATCTACTCTGTCATCATGTGACCAGAAGTCTAACCTTAATGACCAATGAGATACTGTCATTGACCCAGCTGCCAAGATACACATGCATTAATGAGGCTTCCTGTTTATAGTAAATGGACTGCACTTATAGACGGATTATTTGTTCATCAACATGGCGGATGCGCGCGCAGCCGTAGTGCAGAAAGAACCGGTGTCTTGTGTGAAATTCTGTTCCCCTTCTTGGAGAGGGTGCACAGAGTTGTCATCTTCACAGCTCTTCTGACAGATTTCTTGGTATTAAAAACTATAAAAACACTCGATGTCTTGGTGGCTGACTCATATTTGTCAGGCTAAAGTGAACATGACAAGTTTTATTAAAAAATACATTTTTCTCTTGGCGATTAAAAAAAAATTACACACACAAAAAAAAACCCCACGAAAATGTAAGAAAACCAACACAATACCAGGTTTATTTGTTGCTTATTTTGAAGTTTTATATTTATTTATTTATTACCAGGAGCTGTCGATTAAAATGAAAGTTACAACCGTGACAGATTATGTGACTCGTTTTACCGAGAAATCTTTGAGAAGCAGTGAAAACGGTCAGACCTGACACTGTGCGCGTTATTTTTATTTTGTTTTTATTTGATACATTTTATTACATGATGTTGAAAAGGTGACTAGTTGCTTCTCGTTGCATCTCAGTAAGAACCAGGAGTACTCTTATGAAGTTCAGCTTCACAGAGTCCTGTGGACCCAGCAGGACTCACTGGTGCAGCCAGAGATGATCACATGATGAACACAGTCCTCCACATACATGAACAGTTATTCATACAAATTAATATTGTAAAAGAAAGACGGTAAAAACAATCCACTTTGAAACATATCATTTATTGTAACTTTTCCTGTTAACATTCAGTTTTAACTTTTCCCTTCAAATCACTGTGTGCACGTTTAAAAAAAGAAATGGTTATTTTGTTGTTACTTTTTAATGACATTACTTATGTACAAACAAGAAATAAGAAGTTTTTGATGTATCCTTAACTCTTGAATACTTCAACAAGATATTTACAGTTTATTTTCTCGAGACTATACAGTCCCAAATGTTTAACGCTGCACACACAGTTACAACGTCCTCTACTAGATTAGAGGTTTCAAAGTCTGACACATAACAGGGAGACAACTTCTCAAAATGTTGGAAATGTCACATTCAGTAACATTAAATCTGAACATATTATCCTCACTGGTGAGCCCTAAACACAGTTTTCATGAGGATGGCCAACATGGTCCATTGTTTGGACATCTGCTGGGGGTTTCATCCCGTCGTCTTTGTCTCTTGTAGCTGAGACGCAGAAGAGAACAATCATTAGGTGCAGCAGGAAAGCATCACTTTGTTCAACACAGGTTTATTACAGCCTCAGTTCAAGTCAGTATTCTTTTATTTACTGCTCCAATTTTCCATCACTGTCTTTGCTGGACTTTGTAGAGTAGGAGAAGATGGACGGGACAAAGTCAGGACTGTCGATGTCTTCAGAGGCCACTCCTGAACAAATAAAGTTTATTCCAGTGACTGACGTTAATGGAAACAGCACACGGTTGGCCAGCGCTAACTGGCTTAGCATGTGTTAGCATACAAGTTTAAACAGTAACAAGTTTCTGGGCGTCATCATTGACGAAAAACTGACATGGAAACCTCACATAAATAATTTAAGAACAAAAATATCTAATTCTATTGCAGTACTGTACAAAGTAAGGGAGTTAATGATAAAGTACTGTTTATGTTGTATAATACAATAATTGTCTTACACTTGATTTACTGTAGTGAAGTCTGGGCTAAAGCATGTAAAACAATTACAAATCCTATTTTTATTTTTACAGAAAAGAGCTGTAAGAATCATCCCTAGAAAAGATTATAGATATCCATCAAATACATTGTTTTATCAGCTGAAGATATTAAAATTATGAGACTTGGTTGATTATAATATTTTACTGTTTATGTATAAGGCTCACAAAAACATACTACCTTCAAATATCCAAGTAAATTTTGTTAAAAGGGACAGTGGTTATTATCTCAAGGGGATAGAGATGTTTCTGAAGCGCTGGTTTCGTACCAGTTTGAAGGAGTGGTCTAGTATAATTCAGGGAACAGGACTGGTCTGAAGGATGATGTTAAAACTGCCACATCTATGTACATATCTAAGAAAATGTTAAAAGTTAGTTTTCTGAAGGAATATGGTAAAGTATAATGTGTATCTATACAAATTGTTGTTTGAATTGATGTTGCTTTTATTTAGCTTTGTTTTTTTGTAAATTACTTTTGTTTTGAATATATTCTGGGAATAAAGGGGCAGATATCATAAGATTTATTCTTTTTCTGCTGCCTTTCATTTTATTTTTTGATTGTATATATATTTTTGTTTTCTATTGTATAGAGTTATTTTGTTTTTAATGAAATGAATAAATTTCTAAATAAAAATAAATAAATAATAATAAACAAATGATTATCAGCATCACTGAACTAAGATATCTTAGCTTGTAACTAGGTACACTCGTATCCGAGTGATCAATTGTTCATATTTTTGTATACAGGCCTCAATAAGCAGCGATGCTTGTTAGCTAGGCAGACTTACCTGAGATGAAGTGCTCGCTGCACATTGTTGCATTTTGAATCATCTGCTCGTTCCAATCGCTTCTTCTGATGCTGGCAACCAAAGACGTCTCCTGTTATTCTTGCAAGGCTGCGAGTTGATGGAATTCTGTAAAACTTGCACGTTTTATTGTTTTTATCAAAACGGTTGGTGCAACCTACAGCACAACAAGACACGATCGCTGTTTCTTCCTGCGACCGACATGCGCAGTATACCCGGAAGTGACCCGGAAGTGACCCGGACGTGACGTTGACTGATAATCCGTTTATATATCACCTTTCTATCTGATCAAGACACTCAAAGCTCTTTACAACAATCTGTGCCTCATTTACCCATTCATACAGCTCTATACTAGATCTCTACAAGCTATTTGAACAACCTCGTGCACAGCACAGACTTTGTTCATTCGTCAATAATGGAAAAAACATGGAGGATTTCTTATGATGCAGCTTTCAAATTAAAACCTATCAATCTTGCTGTCATAGAAGGAAACAGAGCTGCTGCACGTAAGCTCTCTGTTTGCCAGTGGGTCCTGACAGCGTGGGTGTATTATGAAATTAACAGGGGTTGTGAACGATCGGCACCAGCTATTCAGACAAGGGGAAAAATGTGACACAAGGAGACTGTTTTCTGCTAGAAATAATAGTGTCATTTATTAATCTGCCACAGAAAAACAGCCAAGCAAAAACATGTACACTTGTACACTCTTTACACACACAAATTGATTTGAGGGCCTCTCACCGTGACACGTGGCCGGGAAGTCGTTTTCGACCCGGGTAAAGAGGAATCACATCAAAATTGCGCCGGGCACTCACGCGCGTTGGTCCACAGCAGACTTCCAAAAATTCCCTTGCCTGTCACACCTCCTTTATACCTCTCCCTGACCGGATCGCGTGAGAGCAGTGAAAAACAAGTTTGATGGTTGTCAGGAGGACAGATTTAATTAAAACATGTTTTTCCATCATCAAAGCAGTCTGTGCAACAGAGCGATGGCTTCATAAAAACATGTCCTTCAAACCCTGGGTCACCGTAACCTTAAGATGGGCCAAATCTCTGGTTAGAGCACCCCCAGAGGACTTTAATTACTCCAACACACATCTGCAGCACAGGCCTGACTTTGGGTAGATAAGCTGCATCAAAAGTGAGTATAAGTATTAATTGACATAAAAGCATCTAAATAATCATTCCTATATCATTCCACCCTTGCCTTTTATGACAATTTAGACATTTAATTCTGAAAAGTAACACACACAAAATATATATGTTTGAATAGGCATAAAGGCAACTTAATATATTTTTATAAAACATATTTTTATATCAGTGGGGCTCTGTGAAAAAAATCCACTATCATCAACGGATTTCAAAAGTCTGGACCGCTGTGGGAAGATGCGGACAGCACGAGGGAGTGATGTCGAGAGCAACAAGTAGCCGTGTGTGAGAACGTCTTTTTGAGCCTCTTCAGTTCTGACACTGAAGAAGAGATTTCATGGTTTCAGTGCAGAGGGGGATGAAGAACAGTGACTCTGGTCGACTATTGGTGCTTTTTTATTTTATTTTATCCGTGTTAAAGCTGTCCCCCTCCAGTTGGTCAAGACATGGACTCTGCTGAGCAGAAGTGCTCTAAGCAGTCAAGTCTGTACATATTTTAATAAAAGTTTTCAAATTCTTACTGTGTGACATCTTTCTGTGTACGGTACATGTATGTTTAAATACACAGATCTAAATTTAAGCTCACATTTGAACATTAAACAGAGTGGAGACAACAGGAGGGGCTCTTCCCACCTCCTCCGTCCTCACGTGAGCTCAACGGAGAGCACATTTACAACAGAACCTGTTATCAAAGTGCTTAACAACAACAACGGGAACAACAACAACAACAACAACAACAACAATCAATGAGAGTAAAATTAAAGAGAAAAAAATACAATACACTAATAATAATAACTGAAGAATTAATAAAAAGCATTTAAAACATAGGGTCACAGATTAAAAAACACTAGATCAACTCACACTGTGTGAAATGTCTGAGAGAACAGATGAGTTTTTAGCAGGGACTTGAAGTGAGGAAGGGAGGTGTCCTGCCTGATGTTGGGGGGTCAGGTTGAAGGGAGGTGTCCTGCCTGATGTTGGGGGG
>NC_056505.1:569072-599133 GCF_014905685.2 Nematolebias whitei
TGTTGGGGGGCAGGTTGAAGGGAGGTGGCCCGTCTGATGTTGGGGGGCAGGTTGAAGGGAGGTGTCCTGCCTGATGTTGGGGGGCAGGTTGTTCCAGAGTTTGGGGCCCATGACTGAAAAAGCCCGATCTCCTCTGAGCTTCTTGTTTTTGGAACAGCCAAAAGCAGCTGATCGGATGATCTCAGGGCCCGAGAGGGAACGTAAGGTTCCAGAAGCTCAGAGAGGTAAAGGGGTGCGAGGCCATTTAGGCATTTGAAGGTCAACAGAAGAATTTTAAAGACTATCCTCGTATGAACAGGGAGCCAGTGAAGGGAGGACAGAACTGGAGTAATATGTTCAGACCTACGAGTTCCGGTTAAAAGACGAGCAGCAGCATTCTGGATGAGCTGAAGACGTGAGATGGAGGCCTGGCTGACCCCAGCATAGAGTGCGTTGCAATAGTCCAATCGGGTCGTGACAAAGGCGTGGACTAGTTTCTCAAGGTTGGGTCTGGACAACACTGGCTTGAGCTTAGCTACCTGTCTGAGTTGGAAGAAGCTTTTCTGCAGAACAGTGTTGATTTGTTTGTCAAACTTGAAGTCAGAGTCTAAAACCATCCTGAGATTTTTACCAGACTGCTTCAGATATGGCTGAAGAGTATCCAGGTTGACAGGATCAGTGGTGGCAGTTGAGCTAGGGCTAAAAACAATGACTTCAGTCTTCCCATCATTAAAACTTAAGAAATTTGAAGCCATCCAGGCCTTAATGTCATCCAGACATTTTAACAGTGGGTGAATGGAACAAACACTTGCTGGTTTCACAGGCAGGTAGATCTGGCAGTCATCAGCATAGCAATGGAACGAAAGACCATGTTTCCTCAGGATGGACCCCAGTGGAAGCAAATAAAGTGAGAACAGAAGGGGTCCTAGAATCGAACCCTGTGGGACCCCACAAGAAAGAGGTAATGAGGCGGCTACATTGTTACCAACCTTGACACAGAAACTCCTGCCACTCAGGTATGAGCGGAACCATTCTAATGCAGCACCTGTGATCCCAACCCACTGTTCCAGCCGTGATATGAGGATACTGTGGTCAACAGTATCAAAAGCAGCAGTAAGGTCCAGGAGCACAAGTACCACAAATTGACCAGAATCGTTTGATATCATAACGTCGTTACAAACCCTTACTAAAGCTGTTTCAGTGCTGTGGAGTTGCTTAAAACCAGACTGAAAAATCTCTAAGATTCTGTTCTCATTCAAAAACTTGTCTAATTGAATGAAAACTATTTTCTCCAGGATTTTGGACAGGAAGGGAAGTTTTGAGATTGGTCTGAAATTTGAGCAAGTTGAAGGGTCAAGTCCAGCTTTCTTAATTAACGGATGAACTACTGCATGTTTGAAAACATCTGGAACCACACTTGTCACAATACTACTATTTGTAATAGTAAGAACAGAGGGTCCAATCGTGGGTAGAACTTGTTTGAAAAACGACACAGGAATGGGGTCAGCGGGGGAACCGGAGGGTTTCATCTGACCAACGACTTTGTTCAGAAATGGGAGTGAAATGGGTTCAAACTGTTTGAAGACAGCTGAGCAAGGGATAAAGACAGAGGGATCAGTTGTGGACTGGGGGATGGATGACCTAATCAACTCTACCTTATCAGCAAAGTATCTGGTGAAGTTGTTGCAGATGTCAACGGAGGCCTCCATGCTGGCAGACCGAGGCACGTTTAAAATGGAATTTACAGTATTAAAAAGAACTCTGGGATTATGACTGTTTGAAGCAATGATTTGGGAGAAGTATTTGTTCTTTTCAGATTTAACGATGCTCTGATAATCTTTCAAACATGTTTTTAACATAATAAAAGAAACCTGTAATTTGTCCTTTTTCCACTTGCGTTCAGCTCTCCTGCATAGACGTTTGGCCGCTCGAGTGGTCACGTTCAACCAGGGGTGTGGTGCCCGCTATAGTCGCCTGATTTTTAGCGGGGCCACGAGGTCTAAGATCTTAGAGCAGGTCACATCATGCCTACTGAGCAGCTCCTGTGTATTATTACCGGCAGAGGTTTCAGGGACTGAAGCAGCATCAGTAATGAATGCAGAGGAAAAAAGAGCAGCGGTTGAAGAGTTAAATATCCAACAACTCTTGGCTGGAGCGGGGGATTTAGACTCATGAATAACAGAGGTTTGGAATGAAATGGGTTTGTGATCTGAAACAATAGCATCCCCAATTTCCAGATTAACCACAGACAATCCGTGAGACAGAACTAATAACTCAAACTCGAGGAGCGTCTGGACCTATTTTAAAGATTTTAAAAACAATAATGACAACAACATTTTTCAGTCAGATCATCTGGACAGTTTCTTTTTTTTTTTGTTGGTGCTGAAACATTTCGCCTTCAATCCAGAAGGCTTCATCAGTCAAGAAACACACAACAAAACTGATTCTTCCTCCAACAGTTTACTTCAAAGTGGAACAAACCAGTTCTGCTTGTGATAAGATGGTCTCTTTGGTACGCCCCCTCCTCCATTGCCGGCCCTCTTCCTTGTTGACAGTCTTGTCAAACTGGTTGAAAACAACAAAGTCCATGCTCAAGAATCCAGGTATAAAATCCAACATTTTTCAGAATGCTGAAAAATGTTGGATTTTATACCTGGATTCTTGAGCATGGACTTTGTTGTTAATAATGACAACAACGTGGTCTAATGCTGAAGTGCAGGCATTTTTTGTGCTTGGTGGGTGGCCGACGACAAAATTCAGACCAAGCTAGATGGAGTTCTGCCAGTGCCCCGGTCCTCTCCTCGGAGCCCCCTCAGGCCAGGCAGGGTGTCATATCCCCGGCTCCGAGTTCCGCAGGTCATTGTGTAAGCTCCTCCGTGCTGCCGACCCGCAGGAGCATGCGAGGCCGAAGCCCACCCAAGCCGCGGCCTTGCATGCTCCTGAAGGGTGGACCCCGAGCACTGGCAGATGGGCGGACCGGGACAGGTCTGGGACAGAGGGTGGAAAAAAATTTTAAAAACATTTTATGTATAAAAAATATATATATTTTTTGGCATTGACGATTTAAAAACAATAAATAAATAAATGGTGCCGGCTTTATCATGAATTTCTGTTTTCACTTTAATGACTTTATTAAATAATCTGTTAAAGTTAACTCAGCTGAAGAATCATAAAAAGACACAAAATTATTGGATCTCAGGAATATTTCCCTTAAACATGTTTAAAGAAGAGACACAGGCTTTAGTTCAACTTTATTCTAACCCACAAATGTACAAATCACTAAACAAGAATTACACTTTAAATCAAAGCTACAATAAAATAAAAATAATCTGTATAGAAAAAACAAAACCATATATCTAAATTGAACAATAAAATTAGACACAATGAGTTGTCACGGTTGTGTTTTTGGATTCAAAATAGCCAGACACAGGAGTGCAAAAACAAGAACAATTTATCCTGATGCATGCTCAATAATCCAGGTAGAAAAATCCAAAAAAAGTTCAATCTGGTCCTCTGGACATTCAAAAAAAAAAAAAAAAAAACAACAAAAAAATGTAGAAACGTTTCGTCTCTCATCCGAGAGACTTCCTCAGTCTGAGGTGCTGTATTCAGCTCAGTCTCTTAAAAAGCACCTTCTCAGAGTGGATCAACCAGTTTGCTGCTGCTTGCTGATTTTTATTATTGGCCGTTAGTGAGAAGTCAGGATCAGCTGTGTTAACAGGTCCTCACAGGTTGTAGGGAGAGAGTCACCTGTCAGCAATGATGTCACTGGCAGAGCAGCTGCAGTTGTATGTGGTTTGTGGGGTGGCAAGTCCAACAGCAGGGTCCATATAACAACGCAGGGGTCATACACGGGGAAACAGCAGAAACCAGAGCCAAGTCGTAATCCATAATCGTCGTGAAGGGAAAGCAGAGTCGTTTACCGTGGTCAGAGCAAATATTCCAAATCCAAAGAGGGGCAGGCAAAACAAGGAATCCGTGGTACAGGCGAGGGGTCAAGGCAAGGATGCAAGGCATGAAACAAGATACTATGACAAAAAGGCTTCAGAATCAGGGACCATGGAAGGTGTAATAATTCAGCGTGGTGGAGAGGGAGAATGGAGTTTATGAAGGATGCAGAGCAGGTGAACTAGATGAGCTGAACAAGTGAGTGGAATCAGGCTGATGAGCTGAAAGTGCAGAGGGGGTGTGGCTAATGACAGAAGAAAAACAGCATGATGACAAAGAGGAGCAGAAACATGACATGATGGGGCTGTGAGTGTGAGACAGGGGCTGATGGGGGTCAGCGGGGGCCGCTGATCATGAAATGAGGGCAAATATATTAAATGATGAAGAAAAATCATAACATTTTAAATATTGATGTCTTTGTAGAATCTGATTCATCAGAGATTTAATGGTGAACTAAAGTTCATTAAAAGTTCATTTGCAGGATTTATATTGTTTAATTATATAATTTTAATAATCTGTATACTTTTTATTTAATAGAAAATTCAAAATAAATTCTCATCCTGTACTGAAACCTGTTTCATGGTCTTACACCTAGCATTACCGCCACCAGCTGGTAAGGTGCGCAATGTCATTTGTTGAACTCTGACCCTGCCCACTAGAACCTGTAGTGAGACAGGGTCAGCTTTGCTGCAGACACACTACTAATTAATTATTCTTAAAGCTAGTTCAAGCACAAAGAATATTAATTGTTTAATTACAACGGATTCTTTCTTTTTCGAGTTAAATTTCTGCCATGTGACCAAGATAACTTGAGAGTGGAATGTATTATTAGTGACATGAGACGTAATTTATCTTTGACCCATCAGAATAAATGCGGTCATTTATTTAACAGAATCAAAATTTAACATCAAAACATGTACACATTGATTTTTGGATCTGTTTCTGATTAATAAACTTAGCAAGTTCAAATAACAAGACAACAGAAGATTACTGATGGAGAATGATTAATCTCTGAAGGCACTTAACTTGATTTACTGGTGAATAGAAGTTTAAAGAGAAGGAGTAAAGAAGTTTAAAGATTTAAAGAGAAGGTTTAGATGGATGAAGGAAGATGTGTTGACCAGAAATGGCATCCTTCTTTCGACCCCAGCTCAGCCCGCGGTACACTCAGGGCGTGAACGACTTGTTATCTATGCAGAAGATGAATCAGCTCCGGTACAGAGGTCCATCTCACGCTCCCTTTTCAGCGTCTCCAGTCAGAGTGGCTGGGGATCGTCAGAAGTCATGACAAAGTACTCCATTCAACAGAATAAGCTTCCTTAGAAGGAATCTTCATTAGAAGTTGTAGGGCGTTACGCCCGGGTGACTTCACAGCGAGGCAGCTGTGACTCCGCTGGAATGGATGGACCCTTGGCACATGGTCCAATTCCATACTCCAAAGCTGACTTTCAGTAAGAACTGAAAGTTCCTCTTCGACTCGCCATCAGACTGAGTCTTCCAGTAAACTTGTAAGACAAAGTTCCAGGAAGACTGGAAAGACTGAATAGTTCCAAGAAGTGTTTCCTTTTAAAGGGTATCCACTTCCTGTTATTTGGTACTTCCTGATTGGTTAACACAACCAGCAGGGGTGGAGTTTAGTGATGTCAAAGGGTTATTAGGAGTCAACAGACAGCAGAAATGTTTTTAAGAACGGTTAGTACAGACAGGAAACTTTTTTGAAGAAATGACAGACTTTGCAGGTGCCAGTTTCTTATTTACTGTCTGAGAGTTTTAAAAACACGGCACTTCGTTCTCATAACTTGTCCTCTGACTTTTGACCGACATCAAATCCACTCCTCATTCAGACAGAAGATCAAAATGCACAATTACTTCATAAATAGACATGTAACTCTTATGATCTAAGTCTAATGAAGTTTAAAAATCATTGGGCCAGCTCGTCCGGGGACATCCCAAGGCGTTCCCAGGTAGAGCTGTTATTTCTAACCCAAACCAGGAGCCCAACCCCACCCGACCTGGATTCGGACCAGGCTGGGCCATAATAATATGCTTAATGTGCGGGCAGGGTTGTGTCGGGCTTTCTATTGCATCAGGAACGTGTGCAGCCGACGATCCAGTAAATGCAAACATGGCTTCAATCCACGGTGTGTCACCAGAGGCTGTGGGCACATCTGCCTTCAGATCACTGTCTCTTTTAAAAATAAACTACCATCAAAATGGGACACGAATCATTTCTGTTTAAGTGGGGAAGCTGACAAAAACAACAGAGGATAAAGAAGTTACACCCCCCCGTAACTGTGAGATCAGGTTGTCACTCTTGGTTTGCTCTAAGAAAAACTTTGTGAAACTGACCAAACTTTCTTCTTGTCAAACGTACAGAGAGCAGCGAGTGACGGGCATTCTGGTGTTCGTTCTCACCGGAGTCTCCATCTTCCTGGCTCCAATACTCAAGGTATGAACTGCACAAGAAATGAAGAAAGAAAACATAGTTTTTGTTTTATTTTTAGCATGAATAATGCACTGCGACAGTATATTTTGTAAAAGCTTTGTATTAGCAGTGGTGTTGGTGCTAAAGATCTAACTGTCTGAGGTCAGAGTTCAGTGAATCAAGTTGTCTTTTTTGTTGCTTGCAGTTCATCCCCATGCCGGTGCTGTACGGCATCTTCCTCTACATGGGTGTTGCTTCTCTCAGTGGAATCCAGGTACCTGCCTTTGCTAGCTGTAAGGTTTAATCATCAGAAGTAAGGGTTTTGTGGCTGGGCATCTGACTTACTGCTATCTTAATAGCAACAGGGAAGTGATATTTTTACAGCTACCATGTAAATAAAGAAGGGAGTTGGCAAACACAATCTGTTGTGTCCGCACAGACGCCACCAAATCACATTAAACAACAAAACTAATTGACCTGTAAACTTCATCTCTTCTTTCTGGACACGCAATTTAAATTTTTCTGTGGACCAACAATGTTCAGTCAGGTCACCTGGACGGTTTCTTTTGTTGCTGAGATGTTTCGTCCTTTACACCTGGATTAATGAGCATGATCATTTTGGTTTTCTGTGGACATTTTCAACCAACTTTGGAATAAACATGTTTTTCCCCCTTTCTGTCCCATTGTCTCTGCAGTTCTGGGACAGAATCAAGCTGTATCTGATGCCATCCAAGCACCAGCCTGACTTCACCTATCTCCGTCATGTTCCTCTGAGGAGGGTTCATCTGTTCACGCTCATACAGATTCTGTGTCTGGCCTTGCTGTGGGTCCTTAAATCCACTTTCTTAGCCATTATTTTCCCTGTGATGGTACGTGTCTGTAATTGGGTTACAGGAAACTTTCTCAAAGTATGGCTGAAAAAGAAAAAACAACATTATGCAACTTTTTTTTAACCTTTGATTTAATTGTCGGCGGCAATTACAGAATGGTTTGAGAAAACCTACACAACTAAGACACCAAAGAACTATTTTATCTGTGGGGACTTTAATATTGATCTGCTGAATGTAAACAATCACAAATCGACTGAAGAGTTTATTAATACTACATGCAGTCTCAGCCTTTTCCCTCAAATTACAAGACCTACCAGAAACACATTTAGCAGCGCAACATTAATAGACAATATATTTACAAATGTGATAATAATACATAATAATACAATAAGTGGATTATTAGTTAATGATATAAGTGATCATTTACCTGTTTTTGTTGTTTGTGACAACTGCCACGTGAAAGATAAGAGGAAGAATAATCCAATATTTAAAAGATTAAGGACTGAAGAATCTATAAAAGCATTTAAAGATCCATCCATCCATCCATTTTCTTTACCCGCTTATTCCATTTTTGGGTCACGGGGGTCGCTGGTGCCCATGTCCAGCAATCACTGTGCGAGGGGCGGGGTACACCCTGGACGGGTCTCCAGTCCATCACAGGGCCACATAGAGACAAACGAGACAAACAACCATTCACTCTCTCACTCACACCTAGGGACAATTTAGAGTCACCAATCAGCCTAACATGCATGTTTTTGGTCTGTGGGAGGAAACCGGAGTACCCGGAGAAAACCACGCATGCACGGAGAGAACATGCAAACTCCACCCAGAAAGGACCCTGGACCGGGGTTTGAACCAGGGACCTGCTCGCTGAGAGGCAGCAGCTCTACCAGCTGCACCACCGTGCTGCCTGGCATTTAAAGATGAATTATCTAAACAAAATTGGGAGTCTGTATTGAAAGAAAATGAAATGGATAAAGCATATGATAATTTTCTGAATATTTTTTAAATCATTATATGATAAAAATTGTCCCAATATAAAGTTTATTCATAAAAATAACAACTCAGAAACTCCATGGATCACAAAGGGACTACAAAATGCCTGTAAAAAAGAACAAACTATACAGAGACTTCATAAAGCATAGATCAATTGAGGTTGAAAATAAATATGGTATGGTATAAAGTTTATTCATTTTAAAAAGGTACAAAACAATTCCAAAACAATATAAAAAAAGATACAAAAGATCTAAAATGAAAGGCAGCAGAAAGAATAAAAAATCTTATTATATCTGCCCCTTTTTTCAAACAATTAGTTCAATCATAATAATTTTCAAGTAACAGAACAAAATGAATAACTTTTTAATTTTTCTAATTCTAATACAAAACACACACTAAGCTACTTCATAAAAACTTTTTTAACAATTCAGTTTTGATCTTTTTCTTAAATGTTCACATTGACTTGACATTTTTCACATCACTCTCTAGAACATTCCACAATCCAACTCCTTGGATTGAGGTAGACCTTCCCTTCAGACTAGTTCTGAATGTTGGTTTGACAAATATCTCTATCCCCTAAGATTATAACAACTTTGTCTTTTAACAACATTTCTTTGGATATTTAATGGTAATGTGTGATTTTGAGCCCTATACATAACTGATAAAATACTGTAATCTACCAAATCATGGAACTTCAATAAGTTCAGTTGATAAAATAATGTGCTTGATGGGTGACAGTAATGCTTTCTGGTGATAATTCTTACAGCTCTTTTCTGTAAAATAAAAATAGGCTTTGTAAATGTTTTACACGCTTTCCCCCAAACATCAATGCAATAGATTAAATGTGGAACAATGATTGTGTTATACAACATGTACAGAGCTTTATCATTTAATAATTCCCTGACTTTGTATAGTACTGCAATAGATTTAGATATTTTTGTTCTTACAGAATTGATGTGATTTTTCCATGTTAGCTGTTCATCAATGATTACACCCAAAAATTTCATCTCATTAACTCTACAAATCTCAACACCCTCAATTTTAAATGGATCATCAACAGTTCTCTTTTTGTTACTAAATATCATGTAATTAATTTTATCTAAATTTAATGATAATTTATTAAGTTTAAACCAAGTTTGTATTTTATCAAATTCTGTCTTCATCAATTCCAACATCCGTTTTACATCTTTACCCAAACAAAAAAATGTGGTGTCATCTGCAAAAAGGACACATTTGAGGAGTCCTGATACATTCACTAAGTCATTCACATATAAAATAAATAACTTTGGTCCAAGCACAGAGCCTTGAGGAACTCCACACATGATATTGTAGAGGTCAGATCTTACACCATTTATTTGTACAAACTGTTTCCTATCTTTTAAATAGCTAGATACCCAGTGTAATGCTGGTCCTCTTATACCATATTTATTTAATTTTTCAAGGAGAATAGTGTGGTCAATAGTATCGAATGCTTTTTTAAAATCAACAAAAATACTAACACAATACTGTTTTTGATCGACAGCAGTAGTTATTTGTTCCATTATTTCCATGAGAGCCATTGATGTAGAGTATTTTGCTCTAAACCCATACTGACTGCTACTTAGAATGTTTTGTTTAGTAATAAATTTATCTAATCTGGTCACAAATAGTTTTTCTAGAATTTTTGAGAACTGTGGTAATAAGGGTATTGGTCTATAATTATTGAACACACATTTATCACCATTTTTAAAGAGAGGAACTACCTTAGCTACTTTCATATTGTCTGGAAATATTCCTTTTGAAAATGATAAATTACAAATAGATGTAAACGGCTATACATTAAATACAAGAAATATAAGAATAAATTAACCGCTTTTTTATGGATAGCAAAACAAGATTATTACAGCAAACAGTTGGATAGAAATAAAAATAATATTAAAGGTTTCTGGAATATTTTAAATAGTGTCATTAGAAAAATCTCCAGGCATACTAGCTTTCCTCAACACTTTACAAATAATGATAAAAACCTTAATAGCATAGAAGAGATAGTTCATCATTTTAATAAATATTTTGTAAGTGTGGGGCCTAAATTGGCTGAAGAAATCCCGCAGGCCACAGTAGAAGAAACACTAAATGACACATTAGTTAGTAGAAATCCAGATTCCATGTTTGTCACAGCAGTGGAAGGAAAAGAAATTATAGATATTGTAAATAAATGTAAAAATAAAAGGTCAACTGACTGTGACGGCATTGATATAATAATAATAAAGAAGGTGATTAAAGAAGAATAAAGAAGAATTACAGGCCTGTTTCATTACTTCCACAATTCTCCAAAATTCTGGAACAAATATTTGTTGCTAGATTGTATAGATTTGTTAGTAAACTCAAATTACTCGCTGAGAGTCGGTATGGATTTAGGTCACAAAGATCCACAGCGATGGCAGTTCTTCAATCAAGAGAAGAGGTGACCAGTGCACTAGATAAAAAGAAACCTGCCCTTGGGGTATTTATTGACTTAAAAAAGCATTTGATACAATTGATCATGAAATACTCATCAAGAAACTAGAGCGCTATGGTCTAAGAGGAGTAGTTTAGCACTGGTTGAAAAGTTATCTTAGAAACAGGCAACAATTTGTACAAATGGGTGATTTCCAGTCCTCTTGCTTGGACATTGTTTGTGGTGTTCCCCAGGGTTCAGTATTGGGACCAAAGTTGTTTAGTTTATACATAAATGATATATGTAAGTTTTCTAAAATACTTAATTTTGTTTTATTTGCAGATGACACAAACATTTTTTGTACAGGTGAAAATTTACGGCAGCGTTTGATAGAAATTAATTTAGAGCTATGTAAATTGAAAAAGTGGTTTGATATTAACAAATTATCACTAAATTTAGATAAAACCAAGTTTATGTTATTTGGGAATTGTAAAGGGCATAGCGATTCACAAATAATAATTGATAATGTGACTGTGCCTTCTAAGTCTTAGTCAGTCTTCTTCAAAGTCTTCACGAGTCTTAGTCTGGCAGTCTTGCTGGAACTTTCAGTCGGAGATGAGACTCAACTAAGTAGCAGATGGATTTGACCATGTGCCAAAGGTCTCTCCAGTCCAACGTAGTCACAGCCTGCCTCGGCTGTGACTCAACCCGAGCATTAAAAGCTCAATTCCTAAGGAAGCTTATTTGGTTGAACCGAGTACTTCGTCACGATTTCTGATGACCCCCAGCCACTCTAACTGGAGACGCTGAAAAGGGAGCGTACCAATGGACTTCTGTTCCGGAGTGGAGGTATCCACCATCTCAGGTAACAAAGTCGCTGCACGTCCTGAAGTGTACCAGAGGGCTGAGCTGGATGTCGGAGGAAGGGTGCCATGTGCTGGTTCAACACATAACTTTCAACCTTAAATCTAAACTTCCTCCTTAAATCTATTCCTCCTCTCTTAAACTTCTCTATTCGCCAGTAACCAAGCTAGATGCCTTCAGAGATGAATCAGTCTCAATCAGTAATGTTCTGTTGTCTTGTTTAGTAAAGCGTGCCAAGTTTATTAATCAGAAACAGATCAGCAAATCAATGTGTACATGTTTTGATGATAAATTTTGATTCTGTTAAATAAATGACCACATTTATTCTGATGGGTCAAAGATAAAATGGCGTCTCATGTCACTGATTAAACAATCCACTCACAGTTATCTTGGTCACATGGCAGAAATTTAACTCGAAAATGAAAAGAATGCGTTGTAATTAAACAATTAATATTCTTTGTGCTTGAACTAGCTTTAAGAATAATTAATTAGTAGTGAAGCTAACAGCTACATAACTACATTTTTCCCTTCTAAGATTAGCATTCTCAGCTTTTGTTAAATCTGCCATGGTTGTATTTACTGTTCAGCAAAACCTATCTGGTTAAACCGTCGCAATCTTAGAATTTTTCTACAGGTAAATGTTTGTATTTAAGTGAGCAGTGAGTTTCACACACTATTTTAGCTCTGGGTTCCATCAACAGTACTGTTATAAGCCATCTTTTCAATAATTGGGCACCTGTGTTTAGGCTTTACCCCAAGAATATTGTAAGTATATGCTTCCTGTGGCAGTGTTACTTCATATGAGCTTAATTCTAACAGATACAAGAGCCAGGCTATTTCAATGTTTATTTACTCCAATGCACTTAAAATTAATAAACCTGCAATTTTCACTAAAAGTCTGACAGCAACTTTGCAGTTTTAAACGCTCTTTAAGCCGTTTAATTTACCAGAATTCACTATTTAAAACAGTAACTCATAAATCAAGCTTGATTAACAAAATAAAAATGAAAAGCGAGTTTGCAGCTCTGCTATGAAAAACTGTAATACTCTGTTTTCAACAGCAGGTGGTGGTGTAAGCTTACTTTTATCGGTAGGAGTCACTGACGACTTCCTGTGAACCGTCCTGTTGACATCCGGTCGTTAGACGTTAGCTTCGATTAGCAACGGACAAACACGGTCCAAATCAGCATTTATAGACGGATTTAAAGCTTGAACGTAACGTCGCTTCAAAAGCACGCTCTTTAGGCATACACTCATCAGGTTAGGAACGAAGGTCAGGGCTTTATTCAATTGTTTTAACCACTAAGGAAGACTCAGTTAAAATGAGCTTCATTTCCGGGGTCACGTGACTTTACAGACACGTGGACATCGGGGTGGGCTTTATGCACTGACGCCAGAGAGTGGACGTGCACGGCGTTACGTCACCAGCTTCTCGGCAAATCAGAACATTTCACACAGCGGTCCTCGACCAATCACAGCTCGTGTGTACTCGCCTTAAGCTAGCAGTTAGCTTCAACAGTCCGGCCACAATATCGTCCATTAAAGCTTCGAAAATGCACAATTAACTGTGGGAATGTAGCGAATCAGCATAGAAGCAGCTCTGAGTCGGCGCTCAGTTTCACAGACAGCATTTCACCATTTAAAACACGACTCGTTCGAGTCCAGTAAACAGAACCCGGTCGGCCCACCGAACCCCCGGTCATGCAAGAGTTTCAAACAGAATGATGCATCTTTCTCTCTGCGTACAGCTTAATCACATACACAGAATGACAATTTCCAGCTTCAAAATGAACCTCAATGCAATTCTACATCTTTCTGAACTCCACAGCCGTGAAATATGTTTCGACCAAGGTCAAAACTTGGACTTTTTTATGCCAACATGACGAGTTTTCCACATTATCACAATGTGTCTCAATATCTCAGGTCACACATACAATTTATCTCTTCAGAAACGTTACGAGCCACCAAAATGTAGTGATGTAGCTGTTAGCTTCACTACTAATTAAATATTCTTAAAGCTAGTTCAAGCACAAAGAATATTAATTGTTTAATTACAACAGATTATTTTCTTTTCCAACTTAAATTTCTGTTATGTGACCAAGATAACTGTGAGTGGAGTGTTTAATCAGTGACATGAAACGCCATTTTATCTTTGACCCATCAGAATAAAGCGTGCCAAGTTTATTAATCAGAAACAGATCAGCAAATCAATGTGTACATATTTTGATGATAAATTTTGATTCTGTTAAATAAATGACCGCATTTATTCTGATGGGTCAAAGATAAAATGGCGTCTCATGTCACTTATTAAACCACTCACAGTTATCTTGGTCACATAACAGAAATTTAACTCGAAAAAGAAAAGAATCCGTTGTAATTAAACAATTAATATTCTTTGTGCTTGAACTAGCTTTAAGAATAATTAATTAGTAGTGAAGCTAACAGCTACGTCACTACAGGAGAGAGTGACTGAAATTCTGTTTTTGTGAGTATTGATTCATAATAAGATCTGTTGGAAACCTCATATTAAATATGTTCAATCTAAAATAGCTAGAAGTATTGCAGTTCTCTCTAATGCTAGAAAATTTCTAAATTCTTCTGCCCTTCATATTATTTACTGTTCACTTATTTTGCCATATCTAAGTTACTGTGTGGAAATTTGGGGCAACACTTACAAAACTTCACTTCAACCATTATGCACATTACAGAAAAGAGCCATTCGAATAGTTCACAAGGTTGATTTTTATTGTCATACCAACAATTTATTTATAGATTCTTATTTCCTGAAACTCACAGATTTGGTAGAGTTTCAAACTGCACAATTTATGTATAAAGTTAGAAACAAACTATTGCCAGAAAATATTCAAAAATGATTTACTGATAGAGTCAGGAGATATGACGATAGAGAAAACCTAAATTTCAGAACTTTGAATGTTAGAACAACAATGAAGAGAATGTGCATTTCTGTCATTGTGTGAACATCTGGAATAAACTCACCAAAGAGTTGAAGCAAAGTCCAAGCATGAGGTGTTTTAAGAAAACACTCAAAATGGTTATTATTCAAAAGTATAAGGATGAACAGGGGTGATGAACTGGCTGGTAATTATAGAACTGTGGATGAACTGGGCATTTGGGTGCTGGTTTGTGTGTGTGTGTGTAAATAGGTATATATTATTTATGTATTTATGCAGGTAGATATGTATGTATATCTATGTGTGTATGTGTTACTTTCATCTGGTCCAGAAAATAGTATTATAGTTATTATTACTATTTATATTTTTATTATTATTATTTTTGGAAAGCATACTGGCAACAGGACGACTATTTATGCTATGAATTAATGAATGGAAAAGGGTTATGATTATATAAGTTAAACTTCATCTACTCCTTTTCAGACTCACAGTCACCAAAAAAGTGGAATATTTACATGTATTTGAGTCTATAAAAATTGAGTATGTATATTTGATAGTAAGATATTGTATTTACACTTAGAAACATGAAAGTCTTTATTATTATGTTTTGTTGGTGAAATGTCTGTCTGAAATAAAATTATCATCATCATCATGGTGGCGCAGGTGGTACAGATGCTGCCTCTCAGCAAGCAGGCGGGGCTTTTATTTGGTACCTGGCAAATCCCCAACAGGTTTCACTGTGAACTAATTGCCTACCAGTTTCATTAAGCATGACTTGGATTAGAAACTATTATTAGATTTTTTTTAATAGCACGTATCTCTGTCAAACATCAGATCCTGGGTCTCATGGTGGTCCGGAAGGTGCTTGATGTGGTCTTTACCCAGCATGACTTGGCGTGGCTGGATGACCTCCTGCCTGAGAAAGAGAAGAAAAACAGCAATGATGACAAAAAGAAAGGGAAGGAAATGGAGAAAGACAAAAAGAAGCTCAAAGCAGACGATAGTGAGGACGAGGTGAGATATCCAAGCGTTTGCTGCCCCCTGCAGAACTGATAACTCATGAAATCAGTTTCTGGTGTGCCTATTCAAATATGGATGGGTTTTTCCCACAGGAGAAGTTCCACGGTTACCCTAACCACTCACCCAGCTCAGAGTCAGATGTGGATCGCAGGTACTGTGTTTTTAAACTGCATATCCCCTACAAAGATCTTGTGTATCCTGATGTAGAAGAGTCTCAGTGGGGAGCACACTGCCAGCCTGCCATCAGCACACATGTGTTCATCTAATCAGACTGGAAAATGTTCACAAATCAAGGAGTCAGCTCATAAAATCCTCAAAAATATATTATAACCCCCTTTGCCTCTGGACGTATGGAAACGTTAATATGTTTTAACCTAGTTTTTGCTGACTTATAAGACAGTGAACTCAATAAAAATATGTTTACTTTGAATTCTAACCCTTTTAATTATAAACTATTTTGTCGTTCATCTTATGCTACCGTATGATCCTTTTCCACTGCATCCCACAGTACATATTGCTGTTCACCTCTCTTTTTGTCCCCCCGTCACTAGAGCAAAGAGGGGAAATTGGAAATCACCACTGCATGCTGTGAGCATGATAACGTGAAAAGTATGTGAGGTATCAACTTCCTCTAGGCATAAGAAAGGTTCCTATAGAATATTGTGTTGCCACATCAAAAACAAAGATAGATGCCACCATAAACGTCCATCTGTGTTGTGAGCTGAGTTGCTTGAAAAATAAGCGTGGTACCAACTTCAGTTTTGTTGTCAGAGTCAGAGTTTCTTTATTTGTCATTTGAACCACATGTGGCGCAGGTGGTGGAACTGTGTACACAGGATCCCAGTTACATCCCAAAAAAAGTATAAAATGTAAATGTAAAGAAGACCAAATGTATGTTGTTGTTTTTTCTAAAACCATGGTATAGTTTCCTAGTACTGATATTTACATTAAAGAGGAAAAAATTGATATAGTTACTGAATTTAAATATTTTGGGGTGACCCTTGATCCAAATTTGAATTTTAAGAAGCATTTTAAGAATATGACTAAAGTCATTAAATTCAAACTTAAAAAAGTTAAATATATCAGACATTGTCTCTCACTTGACATTCATGCATGCCATGATTTTATCCCATATGTGGTACTGTATCACCTGTTGGGGTCAGGCTGGTGCTGGTGTTTTAAGACCTCTTCAATCTTTATATAAACTGACTCTAAAAGCTTTGCATAAAAAGACAGTGCACTATCACCACTGTAGGATTTTAGAGAAATACAAGCTTTAGAGCTTTGGAATTTTTAGATTATTTTCTAACTTGGGTCTTGTTTATAAAATCATAAATGGTAATAATAATAATCATAATAATCATTTTATTTAAAAAGCACCTTTCAGGACACCGAAGGACACTTTACATTAAGAAATATATCCGAAAGATTGTGTAAAAACAAACAGTGCAAAGATCAACAGGAATAAATTGAAATATAAACTACATAAAACAAAGTTAAGAAGGATAAGCGAGTGTAAAGAGATGTGTTTTCAGATCAGTCTTGAATATAGAAAGAGAGGTGGTGTTTCTTAAGTCAGGCGGTAGAGAGTTCCAGAGATGAGGAGCAGAGCAGGTGAAGGTCCTGCTCCCCATGGTGGAGAGGCGGGCAGAGGGTACATGGAGGTGTAGTGAAGAGGAGGATCTGAGAGAGCGAGAGGGGATGGAGATGTGTAGGAGGTCAGATAGGTACGGAGGGGAAAGGTTGTGGATAGCTTTGAAAGTGAGAAGAAGAATTTTGAAGACGATGCGTGATTTAACCGGGAGCCAGTGGAGCTGCTGCAGGACAGGAGTGATGTGGTTATAGGAGGAGGTTTGAGTGATGACACGGGCAGCTGAGTTCTGGACCAATTGCAGCTTCTGGAGAGATTTGTTGGGGAGGCCATAAAGAAGGGAAGGTGAAGCTCTCGACCTTGACCTCTCTAAGTGGCTTCAAACATCATTAAGTTCCTGGCAAAAACCAGTACAGACATGTTCCTGTTTTTAGTTTTTTACACCGCCTTATAATCTAGCTGTTTTTTGCTACTTTTTCCTTTCGACTGTACTTTTGGTTGCCATTTTATTTTAACTTGTAAAAAATTAAAAAATTAAAATAAATCTGTATGCCTCTTTTATGATTGTCTATTGTTGTCATTGTTGTCCACTGTTGTCATCACTTTTTGTTAAAAAAAAAATCAGGTCTCTCTTGTAAATGAGTCCTCGAGGCTCAATGGGATTAACCTGTAGAAATAAAGGTTGAATGAATGAAAAAAACTGATGATGTGAAGAGCTGCAGCTCTTCAAATCTAATAAAAAAAAAAACTGTTTAAAAACTGCTCAGGTATGTAAACATACCCATACCATACCATACCATACCATACCATACCAGTTTATTTATAGAGCACTTAAAACAGCAACAAGGCCAACCAAAGTGCTGTACAAAAGAACCAAACATGCACAGCAGACAGGAAAACATAAAATAGAAATACAGATACAAATAGCAGCAGGAGCTAACTAAAATGGCCAACAGAGTAGAGAACAGACCGGACCAAAACAAATCACACCGTGTTAAAGGCAAGAGAATAGAAGTGGGTCTTCAAGCGAGACTTAAAGACTGAGAGTGTGGGAGCCTGCCGGACACTCAGTGGCAACTCATTCCACAGTCGTGGACCTGCAACAGAGAAAGCCCTGTCACCTCTGAGCTTACGATGGGTTTCTGGGACTGAGAGAAGCATCTGGTCTGCTGACCTCAGAGAGCGCGGTGGGACATATGGCTGCAGAAGATCAGTGAGATAGGATGGGGCGGAACTGTTCAGTGATTTAAAAACATACATGAGAATTTTGAAATGGATCCGAAGGTGAATGGGTAGCCAGTGCAGGGAGGCCAAAACTGGCGTGATGTGCTCTCTATAGCCTGTACCAGTTAAAAATCGGGCTGCAGCATTTTGGACCAGTTGTAGACGAGCAATGGAGGACTGACTGATTCCAAACACAAGTGAATTGCAGTAATCAAGCCTAGATGTTATGAAGGCGTGGATCACTGTCTCAAGGTTCTTTTTGGAGAGTATAGGCTTCAGCTTAGACAGCCGTCTCTGCTGAAACAAACAGGATTTGACCATCATGTTTACGTGACTGTTGAGTTTTAAGGACAGGTCCATTATCACCCCCAGATTAGTGACCTTTTGTTTCTCTAGCGGGGCTAGAGAGAAAAGGTCAATGTCATGGTTCATGAGTGAGCCACTGGGATGGAACAGCATGACTTCAGACTTCTTCTCATTGAAGCTTAAGAAGTTTAAAGCCATCCAGTCCCGGATGTCAGCTAGGCAGTCAAGAAGAGGCTGAATAGAGCGTGTGCCTCTGTGCCTCAGGGGGAAGTAAATTTGGCAATCATCGGCGTAGAAATTAAAGGGTATGTTGTGTTTGCGGAAGATAGCACCTAGTGGCAGCAGGTATAAAGAAAAGAGAAGGGGACCGAGGATGGACCCCTGTGGTACCCCCCACTGGAGCGCTGTCAATGCCGAACTAAAATCTTTGATATTGACACAGAAGGTTCTGTCAGAGAGGTAGGACCCAAACCATTTAAGGGCTGACCCTGTGATGCCCACCCACTGCTCTAGTCTAGAAATGAGGATCTTGTGGTCGATGGTGTCAAAAGCAGATGTAAGGTCCAATAGGACAAGCAGCACAGAATCACCTGCGTCTGTGGATATGAAAATGTCATTAAAAACCTTCAGTAGAGCAGTTTCAGTGCTATGGAGAGATTTGAAGCCAGATTGGAATAACTCTAGGATAGCGTGATCCCCCAAAAACTGTTTCAACTGAGACTCCACAATTTTTTCCAGTAGTTTAGAGGTGAATGGGAGTCTGGAGACAGGCCGGAAGTTGGACATGACTGAGGGGTCAAGGTTAGATTTTTTTTCAGGAGGGGCTGGACAGCAGCATGTTTAAAAGTCTTTGGCACCACACCTGAGGATAAACTGCTATTCAGAATAGCAAGGATAAAAGGACCCAGGGTAGGAAAAACTTACTTTGGCAGTTGAGGGGGGACCACATCAAAGGGGGAACCAGATGGTTTCATGCTGCACATTACCTGCTCCAGAGAGGACAGAGAGATGGGCTCAAAGTGGTCAAACACAGCCACACATTGAGATGGGATGGACAGATCATGAGCTGGTGGAGAAATGAGTGCCCGGGTGTTTGCCACTTTTTCTAAAAAGAAATGGAGGTGCCACTTTTTCTAAAAAGAAATGGAGGAAGTTTTCACACAGCTCAGTTGAGGCTTCCAGAGGTGAAGGCTCACTGAGGTGTAGAACTGAGTTCAGGGTGGAGAAAAGAACTCGGGGGTTGTGGGAGTTGGAGACAATTAAATCAGAGAAGAATTTACATTTGGCAGCTTTAACGGTTTTCTGATAGTGACGCCAACTCTCCTTTAACATTTGAAAAGAAACCGGCAACATGTCCTTCCTCCACCTTCGTTCAGCTCTGCGACACTGCTGCCTAACGGCTCGTGTGACGTCATTCAGCCAAGGCTCTGATCTAAGTTTCGTTTTTCTGGTTTTAAGGGGAGTAACACGGTCCAGAACATTTAAACAGGCAGAGTTGAACTGAGAGGTTAGCTCCTCAGTGGTAAGAGACACCGAGAGCTGTTCGATCCTCTCAGAGTTAAAACCTTCATTAAAACGAGCAGCAGTGAAAATGTTAATGGAACGCGTACGTGCAGGAACGCACGTCTTAGCAGTATGACAAGGGGGGGTGAAGTCAAACAATACAGGCATGTGATCTGAAAAAACATTGTCACCGATTTTCAAATTAGAAACGGAGACATTGCGTGCTAAAACGAGGTCCAACGTGTGACCGTGTTCCTGGGTGGGGCCGCTCACCTGCTGAGCTAAATTAAAAGAGTCCAATAAATCCAGAAAGTCCTTCACTAAGGGCTTCTCCTGACAACACACATGCAAATTAAAGTCACCAATAAGCAAAAAGTGAGTGTATCTCTGTGTGATATCAGCCAAAAAGTCAGAGAATTCATTTATGAAGTCCTTAGAACGAGGTGGGCGATAGACGAGTGCACACAGAACCGTAGGAGAGTGTCCGAGTTCAAAGACGCTCAGCTCAAAGCTGGCGCGGGACACCGGGATGGACAACTGTTTACAGGCCAAGTTTGCTTTAAAAACTGTTAATAATCCCCCCCCCCCCCCCGTGCGCCGACCTGATGGCCGCGGGGCATTGAAACACAGACAGTCCGGGGGTAGTAAATCCACCAAGGCGCTGGACTCACCATCAGAAATCCAAGATTCCGTGACGAACAGAAAATCCAACTCCTGATCTTTAAAAAAGTCATTGAGGATAAATGTCTTGTTGGAAACAGACCTTGCGTTGATTAAACACATCCTGATATGGTCCAACACAGGCACAGCCGTGGAGGGAGACGCGCGCGCCAGCGGGCGCAGGTTATGAAGAACGGCTCCTCCAGGTCTGCTGGTGTGGCGCACAGGTAAACAACTCCAGGTGTTCACATGAACTGAGCGCGCGGGCAGCTGGCCAGCAGCCGGGCCCCGGGAGCACCACGGGTCAGAGAGGAGATGATCAGATCCAGAGCGAGACCTGATAGAATAATCCACACTTTGCCTCAGTTTCACCAAAATCCCTGCACGCTTCCCACGACATCTGCGACGTTTCCTCCATAGAGAAAGGCCAGGATCACGCAGAAGGAATGCAGGAATCTCAGATAGGACCGGTGGAGGAGAGTGCTGGCCGCTGTTCAAAAACTCCGCGGGAATTTCAGCAAATGTACAGAGCTCCAAAAGTGCCCGACGATCATACTGAAAATATGACTCGGCACACTGCGCAAACCATTGTAAAAATAACAAAAATAAAATACAAGCAGAGAGCGAGAGACGGGCAGCCCTACACACTGGCGCCATCTTGGAAAAAAAAAACATGAACTGTAAGACTGTGTGTGTGTTAATGATCGAGTCTGTACGTGTGTTTGTGTATTGTGATTTGTAAGCATTTTATAGTGGTATATTTTCTCTTATTTTAATATTGAATTGTAAATCCATAGTTTTTTTTTTTTAACTTGTCAAGGAACTGTACATGTGATTTAGTTTTTGCTATAATCTGGTGCAGTGCATCATATGGTGACGTTTATGTCTGAGATGTGCATTGTCCCTTTTTAAATAAAGTTCATACATTCAAAAAAGAAAATCAGTAATAAAATCTAAGATATGAACTAAGAAAAACGTTAAAAAAAACCCGCTAAACACTAGTAGTACAAAAACAATAAACCGCACAGCAGCACTGTTGTATGACTGCATCTTCAATTGGGTTACCACGTTAAAATCCAAAGGTCAATACCATACATATAACCATTCAACCTTTATTTAGACAGGTAAATTCCATTGAGCCTCGAGGACTCATTTACAAGACATACCTGATTAAAATATATATTATATGTGTATGTGTGTATATATATATATATATATATAGCCCCTCCCTGGGCTGCCACCTTACCGTGGTGGAGGGGTTTGAGTGTCCCAATGATTCTAGGAGCTATGCTGTCAGGGGCTTTATGCCCCTAGTAGGGTCACCCATGGCAGACTGGTCCTAGGTGAGGGACCAGACAAAGTGTAGCCCAAAGACCCCAATGATGAGAAACACAAATGGACCTAGTGTTCCCTTGCCCGGACGTGGGTCACCGGGGCCCCACTCTGGAGTCAGGCCTGGAGGTGGGGCACGCGGGCGAGCGCCTGGTGGCCGGGCTTTTACCCATGGAGCTCGGCCGGGCACAGCCCGAAGAGGAGACGTGGGTCCCCCTTCCCATGGGCTCACCACCTGTGGGAGGGGCCAAAGGGGTCGGGTGCAATTTGGGATGGGTGGTGGCCGAGGGCGGGGACCCTGGCGGTCTGATCCTCGGCTACAGAAGCTGGCTATTGGGACGTGGAATGTCACCTCACTGGTGGGGAAGGAGCCTGAGCTGGTCTGTGAGGCTGAGAGGTTCCGGCTAGAAATAGTCGGACTCACCTCTACGCATGGCTCGGGCTCTGGAACCAGTTTCCTTGAGAGGGGCTGGACACTCTTCCACTCTGGAGTTGCCCCTGGTGAGAGGCGCCGAGCAGTCGTGGGCGTACTTATTGCCCCCCAACTTGGTGCCTGTGTGTTGGGGTTCACCTCGGTGAATGAGAGGGTGGCCTCCCTCCGCCTACGTGTGGGGGGACGGGTTCTGACTGTCGTTTGTGCTTATGCAGCAAACGGCAGTTCAGATTATCCACCCTTTCTGGAGTCCTTGGAGGGGGTACTGGAAAGTGCACCTTCTGGGGACTCCCTTGTTCTGCTGGGGGACTTCAATGCTCATGTGGGCAATGACAGTGAGACCTGGAGGGGTGTGGTTGGGAGGAACGGCCCCCCTGATCTGAACCAGAGTGGTGTTCTGTTGTTGGACTTCTGTGCTCGTCATGGATTGTCAATAACGAACACCTTGTTCAAGCATAAGCGTGTCCATATGTGCTCTTGGCACCAGGACACCCTAGGCCGTAGTTCGAAGATCGACTTTGTCATCGTCTCATCTGATCTGCGGCCACATGTCTTGGACACTCGTGTGAAGCGAGGGGCGGAGCTGTCAACTGATCACTACCTGGTGGTGAGTTGGCTCCGATGGTGGGGGAGGATGCCGGTCAGACCTGGCAGACCCAAACGTATTGTGAGGGTTTGCTGGGAACGTCTGGCAGAGTCTCCTGTGAGACGGAGTTTCAACTCCCACCTCCGGGAGAACTTTGAACATGTTCCGAGGGAGGTGGGGGACATTGAGTCTGAGTGGACCATGTTTCGTGCCTCTATTGTCGAGGCGGCTTACCAGAGCTGCGGCCGCAAGGTTGTCGGTGCCTGTCGCGGCGGCAACCCTCGAACCCGATGGTGGACACCGTCGGTGAAGGATGCTGTCAGGCTGAAGAAGGAGTCCTATCGGGCCTTTTTGGCCTGTGGGACCCCGGAAGCAGCTGATGGGAACCGGCAGTCCAGGCGACATGCGGCTCGGGTGGTTGCTGAGGCAAAAACTCGGGCATGGGAGGAGTTCGGAGAGGCCATGGAGAACGACTTCCGCACGGCTTCGAGACGATTCTGGTCCACCATCCGGCGTCTCGGGGGGGAAAGCGGTACGTCACCAACACTGTTTATAGTGGGAGTGGTGTGCTGCTGACCTCAACTCGAGATGTTGTGGGTCGGTGGGCGGAATACTTTGAAGACCTCCTCAATCCCACCGGCACGTCTTCCACTAAAGAAGCGGAGCCTGGGGACTCTGGGTTGGGCCCTCCAATCTCTGGTGCTGAGGTCACCGAGGTGGTTAAAAAGCTCCTCAGTGGCAGGGCCCCAGGGATGGATGAGATTCGCCCAGAGTTCCTTAAGGTTCTGGATGTTGTAGGGTTGTGTTGGCTTACGCGACTCTGCAATATTGCGTGGACATCGGGGGAAGTTCCCCTGGATTGGCAGACCGGGGTGGTGGTCCCCCTATTCAAAAAGGGGGACCGTAGAGTGTGTTCCAACTACAGGGGAATCACGCTCTTAAGCCTCCCTGGTAAGGTCTATTCGGGGATTCTGGAGAGGAGGGTCCGTCGGATAGTCGAACCTCGGATTCAGGAGGAACAGTGCAGTTTTCGTCCTGGCCGTGGAACACTGGACCAGCTTTACACTCTCAGCAGGGTCCTGGAGGGTGCGTGGGAGTTTGCCCAACCAGTCTATATGTGCTTTGTGGACTTGGAGAAGGCGTTCGACCGCGTCCCTCGGGGGGCCCTGTGTGGCCCTGTGGGGGGTACTCTGGGAGTATGGGGTACCGAGCTCTTTGATACGGGCTGTTAGGTCCCTGTATGACCGGTGTCAGAGCCTGGTCCGCATCGCCGGCAGTAAGTCGGGCTTGTTCCCGGTGAGAGTTGGACTCCGCCAAGGTTGCCCTTTGTCAACGATTCTGTTCATAACTTTTATGGACAGAATTTCTAGGCGCAGCCAAGGTGTTGAGGGGATCTGTTTTGGTGGCCTTAGGATTGCGTCTCTGCTTTTTGCAGATGATGGGGTCTTATTGGCTTCATCAGATCGTGATCTACAGCTTTCGCTCGAGCGGTTCGCAGCCGAATGCGATGCGGCCGGGATGAAGATCAGTTCCTCCAAATCCGAGGCCATGGTCTTGAGCCGGAGAAGGGTAGAGTGCCCTCTCCGGGTCAGGGAGGAGGTCCTACCCCAAGTGGAGGAGTTCAAGTATCTTGGGGTCTTGTTCACGAATGAGGGAAAAATGGAGCTTGAGATCGATAGGCGGATAGGTGCAGCGTCTGCAGTGAAGCGGGCGCTGTACAGGTCTGTCGTGGTGAAGAGAGAGCTGAGTCAAAAGGCGAAGCTCTCAATTTACCGATCGATCTATGTTCCCACCCTCATCTATGGTCACGAGCTTTGGGTTGTGACCGAAAGAATGAGATCTCGGATACAAGCGGCCGAAATGAGTTTTCTCCGCAGGGTGTCTGGGCTCTCCCTTAGAGACAGGGTGAGAAGCTCGATCATCCAGGAGGGACTCGGAGTAGAGCCGCTGCTTCTCCATGTCGAGAGGAGCCAGTTGAGGTGGCTTGGGCATCTGTTTAGGATGCCTTCTGGACGCCTCCCTGGTGAGGCGTTCCGGACACGTCCCACCGGAAGGAGGCCCAGAGGAAGACCCAGGACACGCTGGAGGGACTATGTTTCTCAGCTGGCCTGGGAACGCCTCGGGATTCCCCCCGGAAGAACTGGCCCAAGTGGCTGGGGAGAGGGAAGTCTGGGCCTCCCTACTTAGGCTGCTACCCCCGCGACCCGACCCCGGGTAAGCGGAGGAAAATGGATGGATGGATGGATGGATGGATTACATTTTAGGGCTTAAGAAAAGACCGCATTCATGTAAGCAAGGGAAAAAATATGTTTCATACCAATTTTACACCCAATTTTTTTAACCCTGAACTCTGCATGTTTATCTAAAAAAGTTAAATCTGGTCCTCTGGACATTAAAAAAACAAAACAAAGCAAATCAACAAAAAAATGTAGAAACGTTTCGTCTCTCATCCGAGAGACATCATTAACATTTGCATGTTTATGTGAATCTTCCTTTTAAATAAAAAATAAATAAAATTTATGTATCCCACTTTAAAGTAATAAAGTATAAATTTAAAGCGTGTTTAAATATAAGGCCATTGTGTTGGATATGAAATGTGACATAAATAAAAAAAATAAAAACAGCTTTTGTATTTACTTTAACTTTAATTAGGTCTGTCTATCTATCAATTATTCATCATATTTCTTCAAAGAATTTCTGGTGGATTTGAAAGAAAGATTCTACTGTAAGGCTTGAAGTTGTATAAATGATGAAGCTAAAGCTAATCAAAATTAACCAAAAATGTCCATGCTCAATAATCCAGGTATATAGTCCAACATTTTTCAGACAGGTCATCAGGACAGTTTCTTTTTTTTTTTTTCTGAAACGTTTCACCTTCCATCCAGAAGGCTTCATCAGTCACGGAAACACACAACACAAAACTGATTCTTCCCCCAACAGCTTACTCCAAATTGGAACAAACCAGTTATGTTGGTGCTAAAATGGTGTCTTTGGCACGCCCCCTCCTCCGGTGCCAACCCTCTTCCTTATTGACAGTCATGTCAAACTGGTTCAAAACCAAAAAGTCTAATCAACATTATTTTCTCGTTTTACTAATTTATTTTAAACACTTGCATAAAAGTGCTAAAACTTTTCATTTCTATTTACTGTGTGTATAAAAACCAATTAATTTATATTTTGCATTATGTTTGGTCAAAGATTCAAGGAGCCATAGACCAAGGACCAAAGAACATACGTGGCCTCAGAGTCGCAGGTTGCAGACCCCTGAACTAGACTGAGGAACAGCTTCTACCCTGAAGCTGTTGGACTCATGAATCTCATGAATCACTGTGAAAAAAATCTCATCGTGTTGCTGGTGACCTGTTTCATGTTGCTGTGTTCATTCGTCCTCATCGACTCACACAGACTCATGTTCGTGCTGCTGTTTGGTGTATTGTTTCTGTACTACTAGTGCTTAGTGCAAGGGCGTCAGAAGCATCCGTAATGTGGGGGGGACACAATGATGTGTGTAGGTGTGTATGTGTGCACATGTGTGCACGTGTGCGCACGTAAAACAAGGTGTTCACTAGTGAACAAAAAAGCAGCATTTCACCTAGATTTCCTTTAATTCCACACATTTAAAACATGTTTCTCACAAAGTTTGTGTAAATTCATCTGTGGATTTTAAAGACATTTTAACTTTAATACACTTTAATACAGAGCGTCAGATCGACACTATTTGTCTTTATAGAGAAATAAAAAACGTCACCACTGGACTTTTTTACTTGTGTTCAACACGACTCATCTAAATGATGTTTGTCATGAAGCTTGAGGACAATAAGGTGTGGGGTTTAAAGACATTTCAACTTTAATGCACCTGAACACACCACATCTCTTACACCTGCAGCGTCTTACAGTGTCACAGTTACTGCTGAGAGAACATGCTACAGACGTAGCGCTGCTCTCAAACATCCTCCTAACATGAATATATGTTTCTGATCAACGCCCTGGTCAACCACTGCTCGCACTAAGCTGCTAAACTGGCGAGCAAGTAACACAGGTACCTCCATCTCCTCCACCTGTGCGCGTTTTCTGCCGAGACAAGAGGCAGGAAGGGACGGTGGAGAGTTTGAGGTAACCAGGAAAACCTGGAGTGGAGTTTTAGTGGCTTGAGTATTCTCCTATTAATCAAGTGGAATGGATTCGTTCATGAAGAAAGAGAAACTGCGCCGCCTGAACTAATGTTTTATAGTAAAAGTGGGGGGGGTCCAAATTAACGTTTTTTTAATGTCGGGGGGACTTGTCCCCTTCACATATAATGGTTGGGACGCCTATGGCTTAGTGTATTTTTAGTTTAGTTTATTTCTTAGTTCATATCTTGGATCTTATCACTGTTTTTCTTTTACATTTTATACTTTTGTTGTATGTAGATGGGACCCTGTGTACACAATTTTGTTATACCTCATGTACCACATGTGGTGCGAACGACAAATAAACGCTGACTCTGACTTGAGAGGCATGTAGCTAATTACAAGCGGGTTGAAGGATTGAAGATAATTTATTGTTGTCGATTTTTTATTTTAATTTACCGATCAGTTACCATAAACTTACCATGCTCTGTTCTGCAAAATACGCTACTGTACACAACATTTAGTTGCTCCCTGCTTCTTGGGTCCATCATTAAACAGGGGTGGAGCCTCCAGGTTCAACTGTCCCCCTCTTACAATGCTGTGATTGCTAGTATCACTCAGCCCTCTGTGAATAGTAAACAGCCATCAGGTGCTAATGATCCATTGTTAGGCTGATGGTCCTTCTTGAGCATGTGATCAGCTGGTTCTGGTTGTCAGCAGCAAACTGGTTGATCCACTCTGAGAAGGTGCTATTTAAGAGACTGAGCTGAATACAGCACCTCAGACTGAGGAAGTCTCTTGGATGAGAGACGAAACGTTTCTACATTTTTTTGTTGATTTGCTTTGTTTTGTTTTTTTGAATGTCCAGAGGACCAAATTTAACTTTTTTACAGCAGCAATAGTTCAATGTTATTGTCAATAGTTCAGTATTATTATCAATAGCTTAGTAATCCCACAGCTTGTGGATAATAACTGTCTTTGAGTGTTTTCATGCATGATGGGAGGCTCCTGTATCGTCTGCCTGGATGCAGTAGATGGCAAGCTGACTCTACAGTAAATCATGAGATTAACATATGTTTTGTCATTTATGTGAGCTGACCCTTGTGTTGCATATTTCAATTCTCATTTGAAGTTTACTTCACACTAGACATTATCCTGCATTGCTTTGCCTTACTCTCTTTGTTCTTCTTTAAATGCACATGACATGTCCTTTCTGATTTCCCAGTTTACAGTCTCCTTCTAGTTACCTTCTTCTGACGGTCGTGTTTAGCTTCAGGCTCCTCTCCGTGCACTTTATAAGGCCATGCAGATGAAGGATGTTTGGAGGCCTTGTGTCCTGCAGGCTGCTTCATGTCTGAGAATGTACTGTGAAGTGAAGAATAAGGAAATCAAATCCAAAAAAGTTCAATCTGGTCCTCTGGACATTCAAAAAAACAAAAACAAAACAAAGCAAAAAAAAAATTCTAGAAACATTTCGTCTCTCATCCAAGAGACTTCCTCAGTCTGAGGTGCTGTTTTCAGCTCAGTCTCTTAAATAGCACCTTCTCAGAGTGGATCAACCAGTTTTGCTGCTGACAACCAGAACCAGCTGATCACATGCTCAAGAAGGACCATCAGCCTAACAATGGATCATTAGCACCTGATGGCTGTTTACTGTTCACAGAGGGCTGAGTGATACTAGCAATCACAGCATTGTAAGAGGGGGACAGTTGAACCCGGAGGCTCCACCCCTGTTTAATGATGGACGATTTCTTTTCACAAAGATGGCCTCCTTTACTCCTCTCTCAAACCATCGTTCCTCTCTGTCCAGGATGTGAACATCTTCATCCCTGAAAGAGTGACCTCTGACCTGGAGATGAGTGTAGACCTCAGAGTCCTGGCCTGATGATGTTGATCTTCTGTGCTGGTCCATCCTTTTGGCCAGTGGCTGTTTAGTTTCCCCGATGTAAGACTGATCACCCTCCTGACACTGAACAACATACACAACATTACTCTGTTTGTGCCGGGGGACTGGATCTTTGGGATGAACCAGTCTTTAATGTATTTTGGGGTTTAAAAGCCACTGGGACGTTATGTTTAGAAAATAAACATCTCAGTTTCTCTGATACCCCCTCAACATACGGAATGACCACTGGTCTGGGTCTGGGTTCCTCCTTTTCACCTGATGGCTGACTGGAGTCCTGTTTGGGTTTCTTCTCTGCTTTCAGGAAGGCCCAGTTAGGATATACACATTGCTCTAGAGCCTGTCTTGTGTAGGATTTCTCCTTCTGCCTGGCTCCCGAGTTAGTGGGGACGCTGTCTGCTCTGTGATACAGAGTCCTGATGACTCCTAACTTGTGCTCCAAAGGGTGATGGGAGTCAAACTGCAAATACTGGTCTGTGTGGGTGGGTTTGCGGTACACCTCGGTTTGCAAATGTCCTCTATCCAAGACTGAGACCTCACAGTCCAAGAAAGCCAACTTGCCATTTTTTACATCTTCTCGTGTGAACTTGATGTATTTATCCACAGAGTTGATGTGGTCAGTAAAATGTTGGACTTCCTGAGATTTAATTTTAACCCAGGTGTCGTCAACATACCTGAACCAATGACTTGGTGGTGTCCCTGAAAAGGACGTCAAGGCTCTCTTTTCTACCTCCTCCATGTACAGGTTGGCAACAATAGGAGAAACTGGAGACCCCATAGCACACCCATGTTTCTGCCTATAATATTGCTCCCCATATGTGAAGTAGGTTGACTGCAGGCACAGTTTCAAGAGTTGACACAGTTGTTCTGTAGAAAGTGTGGTCCTGCTGCTCAGAGTGGTGTCTGATTTTAATCTTAAACTGACCACCTCTACTGCATCATCAACAGGAATGCACGTAAAGAGTGATGTGACGTCAAAAGAGACCATTGTTTCATCAGTCTCCATGATGACATCCCTCACCTT
>NC_056505.1:629133-650102 GCF_014905685.2 Nematolebias whitei
GTGGTCCTGCTGCTCAGAGTGGTGTCTGATTTTAATCTTAAACTGACCACCTCTACTGCATCATCAACAGGAATGCACGTAAAGAGTGATGTGACATCAAAAGAGACCATTGTTTCATCAGTATCCATGATGACATCCCTCACCTTATCCACAAAGTCCATGGTGTTCTGTATGTGGTGTTCTGAGCTGCCAACTAAAGGGTTAGGGTTAGGCTGTGATTGCTAGTATCACTCAGCCCTCTGTGAACAGTAAACAGCCATCAGGTGCTAATGACCCATTGTTAGGCTGATGGTCCTTCTTGAGCATGTGAGCAGCTGGTTCTGGTTGTCAGCAGCAAACTGGTTGATCCACTCTGAGAAGGTGCTATTTAAGAGACTGAGCTGAATACAGCTCCTCAGACTGAAGAAGTCTCTCGGATGAGAGACGAAACGTTTCTACTTTTTTTTTTTGCTTTGTTTTTTGGTTTTTTTGAATGTCCAGAGGACCAGATTGAACATTTTTGGATTTTTCTACCTGGATTATTGAGCATAAATCAGGGTAAATAATAAATCTTCTTCATACACCAAAGTTAGTCATGGAGTTCCTCAGGGCTCAGTGCTTGTGCCAATACTCTTTACTTTATATATGCTTCCATTAGGTAAAGTTATTAAACAGCATGGGATAAATTTCCTTTGTTATGCTGATGACACACAATTATATTTGTCCATTAAACCCAATGAATCCAATCAGCTACTTAGACTACAAGCATGTCTTAAAGACATAAAAACCTGGATGACCCCAAATTTTCTACTTTTAAACTCAGACAAGACTGAGGTTTTGGTTTTTGGACCTGAGCACCTTAGGAATGAATGTTTCAGTCTTTCTCCCTCCTTAGATGCATTAATCTGTCCTCCAGCTCTAATGTTAAAAATCTTGGTGTTATTTTTGATCAGGACATGTCTTTTATCCCCCACATTAAAAACGTTACTAGAACCTCCTTCTTCCACCTGCGTAATATCACTAACATTAGAAACATCTGATCTAAAGATGATGCAGAAAAACTGCTCCATGCATTTGTCTCGTCTAGACTGGACTATTGCAATGGTTTATTATCTGGGTGTCCAAATACTTCTTTAAAACGTCTTCAGTTGATCCAAAATGCTGCTGCCAGAGTCTTAACTGGAGTTACTGGGAGAGATCATAGCTCTCCAGTTTTAGCTTCTCTCCATTGGCTCCCTGTCAAATCCAGAATAGAATTCAAAATCTTACTTCTAACCTACAAAGCTCTCAACAACCTAGCTCCATCTTATATTACAGATCTTATTGTTCCATATTTTACTAACAGAGCACTTCTCTCTCAGACTGCAGGTTTACTTGTGGTTCCTAGAATTTACAAAAACAGAATGGGAGGAAGATCTTTCAGTTCTCAGGCTCCTCTTTTGTGGAACCAACTTCCAGTTTCTGTCCGTGAGGCTGACACATTGTCCAGTTTTAAGACTGGGATTAAGACTTTCCTTTTTGCTAAATCCTATAGTTAGGGTCAGCTTGGGTTTCCTGAGCTGTCCCTTAGTTCTGCTGCTATAGACTTAGACTGCTGGAGGACAAACTGACCACACTTTTCACTCTGCTACTGTCTTTACTTACTCTGCTCAACCTGGTTTGTATTTGTAATTATTTTTTCTATCCTTAACATGTGTTTTTTTTTGTCTTTCAGATACACCTGGACCTGGAGCTATATCTAGACCTGGACCTATACCTGGACCTACCATTCTGTGTTCGTCTGTCTCTCCTTCCTGTCCTCTCAACCAGCCGGTCAAAGCAGATGGTCTCTTGTCCTGATCCTGGTTCTGCTGGAGGTTTCTTCCTGTTAAAGGGAGTTTTTCTTTCCACTGTCTCCACTGTGCTTGCTAAGGATGGGAGACTGCAACAAAGCCAAGATTCAACTTGTCTGCTGGATTCCTTAGATAGAGAACTTTACTAATTGGCTTTTATGTGAATGTTCCTGTAAAGTGCCCTGAGACAACTTTGTTGTGATTTGGCACTATATAAATAAACTGAATTGAATTGAATTGAATTGAATTGAATTAATAGCTGAAAGATCTTCCTCCCATTCTGTTTTTGGAAATTCTAGGAACCACAAGTAAACCTGCAGCCTGAGTGTGAAGTGCTCTGTTAGTAAAATATGGAACAATAACCCAAAAAAGTTCAATCTGGTCCTCTGGACATTCAAAAAACCAAAAAACAAAACAAAGCCAAAAAAAAATCTAGAAACGTTTTGTCTCTCATCCAAGAGACTTCCTCAGTCTGAGGTGCTGTTTTCAGCTCAGTCTCTTAAATAGCACCTTCTCAGAGTGGATCAACCAGTTTGCTGCTGTCAACCAAAACCAGCAACATAAACCCCAAAATACATTACGGCAAAGACTGGTTCATCCCAAAGATCCAGTCCCCCGGCACAAACAGAGTAATATTGTGTATGCTGTTCAGTGTCAGGAGGGTGATCAGTCTTACATCGGGGAAACTAAACAGCCACTGGCCAAAAGGATGGACCAGCACAGAAGATCAACATCATCAGGCCAGGACTCTGCGGTCTACACTCATCTCCAGGCCAGAGGTCACTCTTTCAGGGATGAAGAAGTTCACATCCTGGACAGAGAGGAACGATGGTTTGAGAGAGGAGTAAAGGAGGCCATCTTTGTGAAAAGAAACCGTCCATCATTAAACAGGGGTGGAGCCTCCAGGTTCAACTGTCCCCCTCTTACAATGCTGTGATTGCTAGTATCACTCAGCCCTCTGTGAACAGTAAACAGCCATCAGGTGCTAATGATCCATTGTAAGGCTGATGGTCCTTCTTGAGCATGTGATCAGCTGGTTTTGGTTGTCAGCAGCAAACTGGTTGATCCACTCTGTGAAGGTGCTATTTAAGAGACTGAGCTGAATACAGCTCCTCAGACTGAGGAAGTCTCTCGGATGAGAGACGAAACGTTTCTACATTTTTTTTGCTTTGTTTTGTTTTTTGTTTTTTTGAATGTCCAGAGGACCAGATTGAACTTTTTTGGATTTTTCTACCTGGATTATTGAGCATGCATCAGGATATGGAACAATAAGATCTGTAATATAAGATGGAGCTAGGTTGTTGAGAGCTTTGTAGGTTAGAAGTAAGATTTTGAATTCAATTCTGGATTTGACAGGGAGCCAATGGAGAGAAGCTAAAACTGGAGAGATATGATCTCTCCTACTAACTCTAGTTAAGAAGAATGATTTGATGCACCGATGTTTTGGGTAAAACCAAACGACTCTATTAAATTATTAAAGGCTATGCTTAATCTATCACTTTCAACATCTACATGAATATCGAAATCTCCCATTATTATGACTTTATCAGTATTTAGTAGTAAGTCAGTGAAGAATTCTGAGAATTCTGACAAAAACCTGTAGAAACTAATCTGAGTTTTAGATTAAATTTGTAGTGAACTTAATCTGAGGTCAAGACTAAGCCTAAGGTCAAAACTCTTGACCTTAAGAACCTTGTGGGACAGGAACTGTCATTTCATTGATTTGAATCCAGAAATACAGGTTCACCCATCCTGAGACTTTCTTTCTTGAAAATTCAAGTGGAAGAACACTCTCTGTTCTATTATCATTACTATTTTAAAATGTTGATAATCAAAGTGCCTGAGTTCAAACCATTTTAGATGTTGCAGTGAACTAATCAATTTTATTAACTGTGTAATGATTTTTAATTCTCATGCAAAGTTAGAACTCATGTTAAAGCTGTTACAGAGTAATTATGCATTTTCTGATTTCTGTCTGTGAATGAGCAAAGTGTGCGTTCCAGGGTCAGGAGTCGAAGCAGACATGCGTTGGAACAACTGTCCTGTTTATATCCTCTCAGACGTCAACAGGGGGGTTTTGGCACCTGTTTCTTAAACTCGCCAAAACAAAACTCTCTCTGTCTGTGAGAACATTTCTGATCTGTTCCATAACAATTCTTGCTGCCTTCTAACCTTTTACGTCACAAAACACACCCCGTCTGGTCGGTTCTGGCCAATGGGGAGACTCCCGAATGAACCGGGAAAAGAGCTCTTTAAAATGTCGGTACTTCCTGGTCTAATCGGTTCTGTCAGTTCTGTGAGGGCTGTGAGAGTTCAGTTCTGTGGGAGTTGGGTCTCTGTTCAGTTCTGTGAGCCGGGAAGATCCTGACATGACAACAGAGCTCTTCCGAGTTTCATGGGATTATAACATCTTCACTGAGGTGAGCTGTGGCGGACAGAATCTCGCCGCTACTCCGGACGAGTAACAGCATCCTACGGAGACGCTGAAAGGGTGCGTTAAACGGAATCTCGCCTGAGACATCTCCAGGTAAAAGAGTCGATTTCACCACCTAAGTGTACTGTAAGGAAGAAGCTGAAGAAAGCCCGGAGAGTGCCGTTCTGTTCAACACTCCCTCAAACCCCATCTTTTACTCTTTTTTAAACTTCTTTCCCATCTTTAAACTCCTCTCTCAAGTAGAAATTCTTCCAGATATTTAGAAATGTCTGTGTAAAGTGCTCATCCACCGCCGTGTGGGTAAAAGATCATAATTGTACAGTTTTCATAAATGTCTGTGGTGAAGCAACGGAAAAATCATGGCCGTATGATTTTTCCTGATTGATTGCTTATGTTGTTATTTTCATAATTTGCCAAATTAATGTAAATGGTCGATGTTAAACTTTGATTCTGTAAATAAATGACCACATTCATTTTGATGGGTCAAAGATAAATGACGTCTCACGTTTGCATTTCATTAAATTCAATGCACGTTTTATTCAGTCCAGAAAAATGAGGAATCCGTGTTAATTGATGAATATATCTGAGCATCTGTTCATCTACATTCTGGTGGCCCGTCACGTGCTCATATATGGACTGCGTATTCGTGTAAAGATTGATTTTATATGTTGGCATGAGGGAAGTAGCAGTCAGAACATTGCATGTTTACGCAGCGTGCTGGAGCTGCGCGCTTGGAGCTTGGCTCTGCATGTTTACGCTGTATTACGCTGGCGATGTTATGAAAGCTGAAATAGTGTCATATGTCTTGTGAAAGCTGAAATTGTATGCCTGTTATGGTAACTAAAAGCTGGGTCGCTCTATTCTGTTTAAAGACGGTCCAGACGCGGTTCTGGCCCGGCTCGGTTCTGAAAAGGTTCGGACGAGTTGTTTAAATAGCTAGAAAGACGTTTTTGAGACCGGAGTAGAAGACTCCGTACAGCTCAGAGTTGATTCGTTACATTTTTTAACAGAAAAAGTGCATTTTGACAGTTTAAAAGACGAAAAGTTGACGAACTTATTTCAGGCTAATCTAACATGCTGGTTGCTAGAAACGCTTAGTGATTGGTTGGATTTGCTGCCGTGGAACGCTCTCATTGGATGATCAATGTTTGATGTTAAACTTTGATTCTGTAAATAAATGACCGCATTCATTTTGATGGGTCAAAGATAAATGACGTCTCACGTTTGCATTTCATTAAATTCAATGCACGTTTTATTCAGTCCAGAAAAATGAGGAATCCGTGTTAATTGATGAATATATCTGAGCATCTGTTCATCTACAAATTCATACTACACACATTCATACAGCACTCTACTATATCTCTACAAAGATAATCAGAATCTGTACAAAGACTAATTAGAGCTTTAGATCAAATTCATACACCAATGGGACACACATCAGAGGCAATAAGGGGTTCCGTGTCTTTCCTCTGGACACTTCAACATGCTGCTGCTGCTGGAATCGAACTCCAGCAGCAGCAGAACTCCCTGTGGAGCATGCAGGTTCAAAATACAGATCATCTGGTGTTGAAAGCTACTGAATAGTAGTGAGTTTTTAAACGGGACTTGAAAACTGAGAGGGAGGGGGCCTGTCTGACAAGCAGAGGTAACTCGTTCCAAAGTCTTGGTCCTGCTACAGAGAAGGCCCTGTCACCTCTGCGCTTAAGACGAGTTCCTGGAGCTGGAATGGCAGGATGACTGCTCAAACCACCCAGCCACAGTTGCCCCAGATTTGTCTTACCCATACAAAGTCCCACTACAAAACACAGCTCAAAAAATAAGAAACAAATCAAATCTATTTTTTTTTTTATCCTCTTGGGATTAAAAAAAAAAAATTTGAATTGAGCACCTGTTGCACAACTGGTAGAGCTGCTGCCTCTCAGCGAGCAGGTCCTTGGTTCAAATCCCAGTCCAGGGGCCTTTCTGGGTGATGTTTGCATGTTCTCTCTGTGCATGCGTGGGTTTTCTCCAGGTACTCCAGTTTCCTCCCACAGACCAAAAACATGCATGTTAGACTGATTGGTAACTCTAAATTGTCCCTAGGTGTGAGAGAGAGAGTGAATGGTTGTTTGTCTCGTTTGTCTCTATGTGTCCCTGTGATGGACTGGAGACCTGTCCAGGGTGTACCCCGCCCCTCGCACAGTGATTGCTGGACATGGGCACCGGTGACCCCCGTGACCCAAAATGGAAGAAGTGGGTAAAAGATAATGGATGGATGAACTGAAATGTTATTTTGTGTGTGTGTGTGTGGGGGGGGGGGGGGGGGGATTCTGAAATAAAAGGAGAAGATACAAACTGAGAATAATACGGGTGCTTCATTGATCATTCTTTAGCACCCTTGATTATTGTTGTTGTATTAAAAATAAAAAGCATAAGCAGCACTGTATATTTATGGCACTGCCTCAGATTTGTTTCATTCATGTCACAGACACTGACCCTGTGTTCTGGTTTAAGTAAGTCCCCTAAAGAGGGCACAGCATTAATGACCCTATTGTCTTCAGATGGTTTGTCTTTACAGTGATTCCAAGTACATGCTCAGTGTGTGAGAATCAGAGTCTGAGAAACCATCTGAGCAGATGGACTATCAGCTGTGTATTTGTCAACCAGCGGGGCTTTAGGATGTGGTAACAGCAGTGAGGAGCAACCTGTGTGGAAATGACCTCATTATGTTCTTTATAGACAGGCTGATAACACAGTGAAGCAATAATCTACTGGTTTATGGCTTTAAAAGGATCTTTAAAGATGAATTTTGAAATATGGGCTCAAAAAATCTCTTTGTCATTAAGTTTTGTTCAAATGAAGAAGTGGAAGACTGTTTTATGATGTGCAGCTGACTGCAAATGTAGCTGCTAGAGAACATTTCAGCTGTATACTTCCTGAGTTCTTTCAGAGGAGCAGGGGCGTGTTCAGACTGGTTTGGAAGTGTGGTAAGGTTGTGGTCAAAGGAAGTGGCTGTGACAGGTCTTGGAGGACCGGTGAGGGTGTGGCCTCTCAGAGACAGGAACACACCATAAATGCAGAATAACCCTGAACAGAGCACCGAGCTGCTCTGTTCCTCCTACTGTCTACACCTGGACCATGAAGCCATCTGTCCTATTGTGGATCCTGATCCTAAATGCCTCGCTGAAGCCATCGGGTGAGTAACTGGATAATGTTACTTCTGTTTAGCACAGTGCCTAATTAATAACTAAAGCCTAGCTTTTTAAAATGCAGGCTTTTGTTACTGAACATCGAATACTGTTTAAAAGCATTAAGGGAAGCAACAAAAAAACTTGAATAAAAAGTGAATCTTCTTACATATGAAAGATCCACTTTTCTACAGTTTTATTGCTGGATCTTTGTGGATCAAACAAGACAAACCCAAGCGGAGTGATCACCGGCTGGCATTACATCCTGTGGAGCACTGCTGCTGTTAGGTTAGCAGCATACCTGTCTCCATCTAGCATTGCCTCACAACCCAAACAAAATAAAACCTATTTACAACACATAGTAGGAAGTGGACTTTGATACCAAGAAAACTTCCACCGTCTCAGGTGCTGGACTTAAGCAGCTTTCACAGACTGTAAAGTACAGTCTTTAAAAAAATGTAAGAAATGTTAAATACAATTTATTTAAAGTAGACAAATCTGATACAAATGAACGCCTACAAACTTTTGCTGTCAGTGTATAAACGAAGATCTTGTCTGATCTGTTAGTCCTCAGACTGTGTGTTACGGATTACTCTCAGAAACTATGAGGCCAGGTCTTAGCTCAATATCTGTCGAACTAATGGAGTTAAAGTCAGCTCTGCATTTGGCTGTTTAGCTATGGTGACCATCTTAAATGGAATAGAGTCCAAAAATTATCCAGTTGCATGCTGTGAAGACTTGTTGAGAGATTTATTAAAACTCCTACTTGTTCATGAATCACACAGATAGTGGCAGTTACATGACCGCCTGCCTTTAATGGTGGCAGATGATGATGAAACAAAGAATGTCAAAGAACAAAAATCCTGTCTGAGAATGTGTTTTGTCTGAAACTTTTCTATGCTGAAAACAAATGAGGAACTGAATTACTGCATACGAAACACAAAGTTGAAGTAGGATTTGTTCCTTTTTAATATGACATTTAAGCATAGGCGTAGCAACAATCATATGTGAAGGGGACGTGTGCACCCCACATTTTAAAAACATTTGTTAAGACCCTCCCACCACACACATTTACTATGAAATATTAGTTCACACAGTGCTCTTTCTATTTCTTTCTGAATTAATCCGTTCCACTTGAATAATAGAAGAATACTCAAACCATTAAAAGTACACTCCAGTTTTTCCTGATTATCTACAACAATTCAATTCAGTTTATTTATAAAGCACCAAATCACAACAAAGATCCTGTAAAGTCCCTGAGACAAAGTTGTTTCAGGCACTTTACAGGAACATTCACATAAAAGCCAATTAGTAAAGTTCTCTATCTGAGGAATCCAGCAGACAAGTTGAATCTTGGCTTCGTTGCAGTCTCCCATTCTGAGCAAGCACAGTGGAGACAGTGGAAAGAAAAACTCCCTTTAACAGGAAGAAACCTCCAGCAGAACCAGCTCAGGACAAGAGACCATCTGCTTTGACCGGCTGGTTGAGAGGACAGGAAGGAGAGACAGACGAACATAGAATGGTATTCCATGTAGTGTTTCTCCAAGTACCTAGGCAGGGCACTCACGGTAGAGAAGGAGGATACACCTCTCTTTTACACTCTAGCTTAGCACCACATTAGTGTCGGCAGTTGTCAACCAGGGTGAGGGGTTAGGATGTGTGAGAGAAGCGGAGCACTACGTCTGTAGCATCTTAGCTAATGCATCTGTATTGCATGCCGATAGCGTAGCACTACATTAGCTCTGGCAGTTTTCAACAGGGTGTCTAGGCAGAGTGTGCTCTATTCACACAAGGAGAGAGCTCTCCTGTTGGTCAGTCTACTTCTTGATGCTCTCTAAAATGGTTAATGGTCAAGTGTTTACACATGTAAGTAAACGCAAATGTTTAACGATCCGTTAAAAAAAACACAAGAATGCAAAAATGGCATCTACTTTATTCATAGTGTTTTGCTTCTGATGCCAGTGCTTTTAAGAATGATGTAAAAAAAACTGTGTGGTGTTGTCATTCATTAACTGGAACTGGGAGAGGTTTGGGAGTGCAACGGCTAAATCTTTTGCCTCACAATGAGAAGATCACAAGTTCGCCTCCTGGCCTTTCTGTGTTGAGTTTATGTGTTCTCGCCATGCATGTGTGGATATTCTCCAAGTACAACAGTTTTTCCCACAGACCAAAGGCATGCAAAAGCAGGCTAAGTGGTAACTGTAAATGGTCTCTAATGCCCCTTTTGCACTGCCCCTAATAAGCCCCAGTTCTGCGCAGCCCGCCACAGAAAGAACCCTTTTGCACCAGCACTTTAGCTAGTATTTTTAGCTGATTTGAGGCTGATTCAGGACCTTTCTTTCATCCCTGCTTCTCTGGTGGGACCGAACGAGCTCAGTCGAGCTGAGTCCGGAGCAAAACGTGAATGCAGGTCTCTGATTGGTCAGGGGGAGGAGTCACTGGATCTCAGAAACTTTTCACCGATCCGCCATTTGCAAATTCTCTGGATGCGGAGCAGCGGCTGGATCTATTTTTAAGATTTTAAAAACAGTAATGACAACGCCGTGTTTAATTCTGAAGTCCAGGCGTTTTTTGTGTTTGGTGACCGACTATAAAATTTGAGCGAGCGCTGTCACTGCAGAGGATCATACGAGCTGCCGAGCCGTTGAAGCCCGCGAGGCCGCACCCCGAGCCCCGGCCTCGCCTGCTCACAAAGGCCGGATTCGAGCCCTGGCAGGCGGGAGGACCGGGATGGAGGGACGAGGGTGGAAATGGTTTTTTTATTTTTTATATATATTTTATGCATAAAAATGTTGTTTTTTTTATCAGTGAAGATTAAAAATAAATAAATGGTGCTTGCTTTATTGTGAAATCCTGTTTTCCCTTTAACTTTATTAAATAATTTGTAAATTAAAGTTAATTCAACTGAAAAATTATAAAAAGACAAAATTATTTAATCTCTCATATTTCCCCTCAAACATGTTTAAAGAAGAGACACAGCCTTTGGTTCAACATTATTCTAACCCACAGGTGTACAGATCACAAAACAAGAATTACACTTTAAATTAAAGATTTAAATCAAAGCTGACATCAACGAGGACCCTCACCAATAGACATATCGTGGGAATCGATCAACAGAGGAAACTATCTCCTCTGTGGTCCACACTGCTCTCACCCACCTGGAACAGAAGGACTCCCACGTCCGTATGATCTTTGTGGACTTCATGTCTGCCTTCAACACCGTGATCCCCCAAATCCTGATGGACAAACTACTCACACTAGGACTAAGTCCCTCTCTATGCAACTGGGTCCTAGACTTCTTAACCAACAGACCAAAATCTGAGAAGATCCACAACCTCTCCTCCTCCACCATAACCCTCAGCACGGGCTCCCCCCAGGGCTGTGTGTTGAGACCCCTCCTGTTTACTCTGCTCACGTATGATTGTGCAGCTACCCATCCAGGCTGTCACATTGTAAAGTTTGCAGATGACAGAGCGGTGGTTGGCCACATCAAAAATAATGATGAGTCCAGCTACAGGCAGGAGGTGGAACACCTGGAGAGCTGATGCAGGAAGAACAACTTTCACATCAATGTGAAGAAGATGAAGGGGATGTTTGTGGACTTCAGAAAGGATAAACACACCTACACCCCCCTGAACATAAGAGGATCTGTGGTGGAAGTGGTCTCCAGCTACAAGTACTTGGGTGTGCACCTGAAAGACGACCTCAGCTGGAGCAACAACACCACCAGCCTGATGAAGAAAGATCATCAGAGACTTTACTTCCTCAGACGGCTGAGACGAGCTGGTCTGGAAGCTCAGTCCTCACCTCCTTCTACAGGTGTGCAGTGGAGAGCATCCTGTGCTCCAGCATCAACGTGTGGCATGGAGGCTGCACAGCTGCAGAAAGAAAAGCTTTGCAGAGAGTGGTGAAGGCTGCACAGAAGATGTTGGAGTCAGTCTCCCCACCATCACAGACATCTACACCTCCAGATGCAGGAAGAGGGCCACCTGCATCATGAAGGACCACACTCACCCAGCACACACACTTTTTGCCCCACTCCCCTCAGGAAGGAGGTTAAGGAGCATTAAGTGTAGAACCACTAGACTGAGGAACAGCTTCTACCCTGAGGCTGTTAGACTCATGAATCTCTAACCAGAATAATCACTGTGAATAATCACATCATGTTGCTGCTGATTTGTTTCATGTTGCTGCTGATCTGTTTCATGTTGATGTGTTCATTCGTCCTCATCTGCTCACACAGACTCATGTTCATGCTGCTGTTGTTTTGGCGCATTGTTTTTGTACTATTTGTGCTTATTGTATTCTTAATGTAGTGAATGTGGTATATTCTTAGTTCATGTCTTGGATCTTACTACTGTTTTTCTTTACTATTTGTATTTTTGTTGGATGTAACTGGGACCCTATGTACATAGTTTTGTTCCACCTCATATACCACATGTGCTGTGAATGACAATAAAAATCCTTGAATCTTCAATCTAAACATTGATGCTGATACTTTGTTGCGGGTACCATTAGATGATGAAAACTGGATGGCTGAGTGCACAGAAGAGATGTCCTATGATGCTTTAGTTTTTATTTTATTTACCCATTATTTATCCAGGTAATCTCACTGAGTCATGAGAATTAATTTTTCAGAGACCTGTTTGGGAGCAGATGGTGGGGGCCTTGCTCAGGGGCCCAGAGTGCGGGGAATGAGGGTGGAGGCAGGTGTGGGTGTTTCACCTTTACCACCAGCATTTTGATGTTGACAGTACCGGGAGTTGAACCTGTGACTTTGCGATCACAGGCCCATCTTCTCTGGCCTCTGCGCCACCACTCCCCTCAAAGGAATTGTAGGAGCAACTGTGTTGGCAGTAGAGATACAGTCTGAGCCAAACACCTCCTGGTCAATGCCGATCTCCGTCAACAGTCTGATAGACTCGAGAGAGCCCTGCTTCAATAGAACCAGCTCATACACAACAAGCTAAAGAAGATGACTCTCATGAGGTTGTGTTACAGTCCAAATTGTCTGGAGTGAGACCTTCACGACATGAATTAAACAGACTTGGTCCACAGAGCAGGTGGTTATTCAGGGAATGGGATAGATTGGAGCTGGATGAATATTTTATTTGTAAAATGTATTCATTTTATAAAAACAAAACAATTCCATGAACAATAATACATTCAAAAATAAAATGAAAGGCCGCAGAAGGAAAAAAAAAATCTTATATCTGCCCCTTTTTTCCAAACAATTAATTCAATCAATAATAATCTTCAAGTAACAAAACAAAATAAATAACTCCTTCTTGAGCGACAATTCATACAATATAGATTAAACTACTTCATATTTTTTTAACATTTCAAATTTGATCATTTTCTTAAATGTACACATTGATTTAAATGTACACATTGGTGGAGGCTGCACAGCTGCAGAAAGAAAAGCTTTGCAGAGAGTGGTGAAGGCTGCACAGAAATCTGTCGGAGTCAGCCTCCCCACCATCACAGACATCTACACCTCCAGATGCAGGAAGAGGGCCACCTGCATCATGAAGGACCCCACTCACCCAGCACACACACTTTTTGCCCCACTCCCCTCAGGAAGGAGGTTGAGGAGCATTAAGTGTAGAACCACTAGACTGAGGAACAGCTTCTACCCTGAGGCTGTTAGACTCATGAATCTCTAACCAGAATAATCACTGTGAAAAACCATATCATGTTGCTGCTGATCTGTTTCATGTTGCTGCTGATCTGTTTCACGTTGCTGCTGATCTGTTTCAATGTTGATGTGTTCATGCGTGCACATCTGCTCACAGACTCATGTTCATGTTTGTGCTGATGTTCAATGTTTTATGTTATGAGTGCTTAGTGTATATTTAGTTGATGTTTTTCTTAGTTCATATCTTAGATGTTATTACTGTTTTTCTTAGACATTTTATTGTTGGATGTAACTGGGACCCTGTGTACATAATTTCGCTCCACCACATGTACCACATGAGGTGTGAATGACAATAAAGAAACTCTGACTCTGACTCTGATTTGGCATTTTTAAAATCACTCTCCAGATTATTCCACAATCCAATTCTCTGGATTGAGTTCAACCTTCCCTTCAAACTAGTTCTGAATTTCAGTTTGACAAACATCTCCATCCCTTTAAGATTATAACAACTTTCTCTTTTAACAAAATTTATTTGGATATTTAAAGGTAATGCGTTATTTTGAGCCCTATACATAACTGATAATATTCATTCAACCTTTATTTCTCCAGGTAAATCCCATTGAGCCTCGAGGACTCATTTACAAGAGAGACCTGATTTCAACAAAGAAAGATGACAACAATGGACAACAGCAACAACAATAAACAGTTATAAAAAGTCATACAATTTTTTTTTTTTACAAATAGGATGGCTAAAAAAAAAAAAAGTAAAAAGAAAAGAAACAAAAAACAGCTAGATTCTAAGGCGAATGTAGAAAACTAAAAACAGGAACATTGGCATTGGTCCCTGCCAGGAGTCCAACAGATTTGGTCAAAGGTCGAGAGCTTCAGATGTTTTTACAAGATATTCCAGGAAACAGGAGCGGAGTAGGAGAAGGCCCTTTTGTCTAGTTCAGTCCTCACTGAGGGAACACTGCAGGTAATGATGTCCTGAGAGCGCACGCTGTAGCTGCACTCACACAGAGACATGTAGGAGGAGATGTATGAAGGCAGCAGACCAAGAAGTGATTTAAAGATGAAAATGTACCAGTGGGAGAGTCTGTGTGAAGTTAATGGTGACCAGTTATCCCAGTGGCGGTCCTAGCCTATTTGGCGCCCTGGGCGAGCAACCCCACCAGCACCCCCCCACCCCACCACCACCACCCTGCTAGGTTGCGCAGGCCGTCGGGTTGCTGCTAAATTGTTCCCCCTGCCTGCTGTTTGGTGCATGACAGGCAGTTTGTATCAGAAGGTCACTCCACCATCACAAGAACACTTCTTTTAATTTTTTTTCAAACAAGAAATACAGATTAAACTGTACAAATGAACCTTGTACCAAACCTATTTGTACTATTTGTATGTACTTTGAACAACAAGAGTTTAACATGCACATCAACTGACAAGTCAAGTTTATTTGTATAGCACATTTAAAACAGAAGCTGTTACCAAAGTGCTTAGCAAGAAGAACACAACATAAAGCTTCTAAGCATCTTTTCACCACTAACTAACATCTTCCAAAAATACTGGTGGTGGCAACTTCGACCATCATCCTCGTTCTTTGGAAAAACAAAGTCAGCTCTTACTTGACTTGGTCCTCTGTAAACTAACAGTGTGCGAATGTTGTCAGTCAGAACTGAAGGCCAGCCAGCAGGATCAGCAGGCAGGTGCTCATCCTCAGCAGGAGGACTTGGTGGGAGTTCAGCTCCAGACATTTCTATAATGGCAAAACATTTGTGTCAGTATACACAGATTGTTTAGGATTAATAGTGGTGGGAAATAAAATGTAATTTAAAAAAACTTGTCAAAATGTCCCCTCTCCACGCTCACACATAAACACCCACCTGAAGACTCCTGGGAGGATGTTGATGTAAATGGGTCTTTGTCCTCAGGATCCAACAGCCTGTGTGGAGACACATTAGTGGGTGAGGAGGAGGATGGTTCCTGTTCCTGAGGCTCCAAGTCCGTTGCTGAAGACAGCTGTTCAGTTGAAGAAGTGGAAGGCTCTTCATCCTGGCCTGTGGCAGTGGGTGCTCCAAAATATTTCAGAAGTGCCCCTGAATTTGCATCAGATTTATAAAATTATATATTATATTTTTTCTGTTTGGTATTATGAATACCAAACATAAAAACATACACCATCAATTGTGTCATCGTCAAACAGTCATGATTATATCCCTCATGGTGGCTATTTAAGAGGTTATAAAACCTTTGTTGCAGCCTTATGCAATAGAGTAATTATGGCAGGCTAACATAGTTTATCTCAACTAATGTGATTAAGGGTCTGTTAAACTGACATAGCAAATGACAAAAACAACTAAGCCTTTTTTTTTAACCAAGCCTACATATATTTCCAATTTATGAAATTCATAGTAGGAGAACTTATTGTTGGTGTGCACAGAAAGCTCAAGATTAACTGCACGAGACAGTATCCATCCATCCATTTTCTTCCGCTTATCCGGGGTCGGGTCGCGGGGGTAGCAGCCTAAGTAGGGAGGCCCAGACTTCCCTCTCCCCAGCCACTTGGGCAAGCTCTTCCGGGGGAATCCCGAGGCGTTCCCAGGCCAGCCGAGAAACATAGTCCCTCCAGCGTGTCCTGGGTCTTCCTCTGGGCCTCCTTCCGGTGGGACGTGTCCGGAACACCTCATCAGGGAGGCGTCCAGAAGGCATCCTAAACAGATGCCCAAGCCACCTCAACTGGCTCCTCTCAACGTGGAGAAGCAGCGGCTCTACTCCGAGTCCCTCCCGGATGATCGAGCTTCTCACCCTGTCTCTAAGGGAGAGCCCAGACACCCTGCGGAGAAAACTCATTTCGGCCGCTTGTATCTGAGATCTCATTCTTTCGGTCACAACCCAAAGCTCGTGACCATAGATGAGGGTGGGAACGTAGATCGATCGGTAAATTGAGAGCTTCGCCTTTTGACTCAGCTCTCTCTTCACCACGACAGACCTGTACAGCGCCCGCTTCACTGCAGACGCTGCACCTATCCGCCTATCGATCTCACGCTCCATTTTTCTCTCATTCGTGAACAAGACCCCAAGATACTTGAACTCCTCCACTTGGTGTAGGACCTCCTCCCTGACCCGGAGAGGGCACTCTACCCTTTTCCGGCTCAAGACCATGGCCTCGGATTTGGAGGAACTGATCTTCATCCCGGCCGCATCGCATTCGGCTGCGAACCGCTCCAGCGAAAGCTGTAGATCACGATCTGATGAAGCCATTAAGACCACATCATCTGCAAAAAGCAGAGAAGCAATCCTAAGGCCACCAAAACGGATCCCCTCAACACCTTGGCTGCGCCTAGAAATTCTGTCCATAAAAGTTATGAACAGAATCGGTGACAAAGGGCAACCTTGGCGGAGTCCAACTCTCACCGGGAACAAGCCCGACTTACTGCCGGCGATGCGGGCCAGGCTCTGACACCGGTCATACAGGGACCTAACAGCCCGTATCAAAGGGCCCGGTACCCCATACTCCCAGAGTACCCCCCACAGGGCCCCCCGAGGGACGCGGTCGAACGCCTTCTCCAAGTCCACAAAGCACATGTAGACTGGTTGGGTAAACTCCCACGCACCCTCCAGGACCCTGCTGAGAGTGTAGAGCTGGTCCAGTGTTCCACGGCCAGGACGAAAACCACACTGTTCCTCCTGAATCCGAGGTTCGACTATCCGACGGACCCTCCTCTCCAGAACCCCCGAGTAGACCTTACCAGGGAGGCTTAAGAGCGTGATTCCCCTATAGTTGGAACACACTCTACGGTCCCCCTTTTTGAATAAGGGGCCACCACCCCGGTCTGTCATTCCAGGGGAACTTCCCCCCGATGTCCACGCAATATTGCAGAGTCGCGTAAGCCAACACAACCCTACAACATCCAGAGCCTTAAGGAACTCTGGGCGAATCTCATCCACCCCTGGGGCCCTGCCACCGAGGAGCTTTTTAACCACCTCGGTGACCTCAGCACCAGAGATTGGAGGGCCCGACCCAGAGTCCCCAGGCTCCGCTTCCTCAGTGGAAGACGTGCCGGTGGGATTGAGGAGGTCTTCAAAGTGTTCCGCCCATCGACCCACAACATCTCGAGTTGAGGTCAGCAGTACACCACTCCCACTATAAACAGTGTTGGTGGCGTACCGCTTTCCCCCCAGAGACGCCGGATGGTGGACCAGAATCGTCTCGAAGCCGTGCGGAAGTCGTTCTCCATGGCCTCTCCGAACTCCTCCCATGCCCGAGTTTTTGCCTAAGCAACCACCCGAGCCGCATGTCGCTTGGACTGCCAGTACCCATCAGCTGCTTCCGGGGTCCCACAGGCCAAAAAGGCCCGATAGGACTCCTTCTTCAGCCTGACAGCATCACTCACCGACGGTGTCCACCATCGGGTTTGAGGGTTGCCGCCGCGACAGGCACCGACAACCTTGCGGCCGCAGCTCTGGTAAGCCGCCTCGACAATAGAGGCACGAAACATGGTCCACTCAGACTCAATGTCCCCCACCTCCCTCGGAACATGTTCAAAGTTCTCCCAGAGGTGGGAGTTGAAACTCCATCTCACAGGAGACTCTGCCAGATGTTCCCAGCAAACCCTCACAATACGTTTGGGTCTGCCAGGTCTGACCGGCATCCTCCCCCACCATCGGAGCCAACTCACCACCAGGTAGTGATCAGTTGACAGCTCCGCCCCTCTCTTCACCCGAGTGTCCAAGACATGTGGCCGCAGATCAGATGAGACGATGACAAAGTCGATCATCGGACTGCGGCCTAGGGTGTCCTGGTGCCAAGAGCACATATGGACATCCTTATGCTTGAACAAGGTGTTCGTTATTGACAATCCATGACGAGCACAGACTCCAACAACAGAACACCACTCTGGTTCAGATCAGGGGGGCCGTTCCTCCCAACCACACCCCTCCAGGTCTCACTGTCATTGCCCACATGAGCATTGAAGTCCCCCAGCAGAACAAGGGAGTCCCCAGAAGGTGCACTTTCCAGTACCCCCTCCAAGGACTCCAGAAAGGGTGGATAATCTGAACTGCTGTTTGGTGCATCAGCACAAACGACAGTAAGAACCCATCCCCCCACACGTAGGTGGAGGGAGGCCACCCTCTCATTCACTGGGGTGAACCCCAATACACAGGCACCAAGTTGGGGGGCAATAAGTACGCCCACGCCTGCTCGGTGCCTCTCACTAGGGGCAACTCCAGAGTGGAAGAGTGTCCAGCCCCTCTCAAGGAAACTGGTTCCAGAGCCCAAGCCATGCGTAGAGGTGAGTCCGACTATTTCTAGCCAGAACCTCTCAGCCTCACACACCAGCTCAGGCTCCTTCCCCACCAGTGAGGTGACATTCCATGTCCCAATAGCCAGCTTCTGTAGCCGAGGATCAGACCGCCAGGGTCCCCGCCCTCGGCCACCACCCATCCCACATTGCACCCGACCCCTTTGGCCCCTCCCACAGGTGGTGAGCCCATGGGAAGGGGGACCCACGTCTCCTCTTCGGGCTGTGCCCGGCCGAGCTCCATGGGTAAAAGCCCGGCCACCAGGCGCTCGCCCGCGTGCCCCACCTCCAGGCCTGGCTCCAGAGTGGGGCCCCGGTGACCCACGTCCAGGCAAGGGAACACTAGGTCCATTTGTGTTTCTCATCATTGGGGTCTTTGGGCTGCACTTTGTCTGGTCCCTCACCTAGGACCTGTCTGCCATGGGTGACCCTACTAGGGGCATAAAGCCCCTGACAGCATAGCTCTTAGGATCAATGGGACACTCAAACCCCTCCACCACAGTAAGGTGGCAGCCCAGGGAGGGGAGACAGTATAAATTCAAAATAAGCAATCAAACTATTTTTTTAAATTAAAATAGAAAATGTATTTATTTAATAATGAGCTATACGTCTGTCTTTGTTTAGGAGCATTAATCAAAGTACTTCATTATAAAAGCACAGATTTTTTGTGTGACAGCCAGGGTTCTGTATTATAACACAATCTCTGCCATTTCTTATTAAGCAAACCGTGCGAACATCTATCTTCCTCAGTCCATCACTCAGTACAAACTGGGATGCAAGAGGGATCCATCTTAGATGGCGGCCTTGCTGAAACATTAGCGCCTCCAATGGGCCGTCAGTCTTCGAGTTCCAGTCATCCAAAGTACATCACAAAATCATTGCCTTTAGAAATTATAGTGGCCCATTATTACTTTTCCATGTTGTTTGTTTAGTTTAAGAAGAATGTCAATCTTCAAGACGGTAATATTTTCCGCTGTTAACAAAATATGTCGTCCTAAGCAGCTAACCAGTTAGCATTAGCAAGCTACAGCCTACACATTTCACACAACAAGAAATGACAGTGACACTCAGCTCTTCTTACCTTTATCTTTTGCTCTTTCTCCTCTTCTTCTTTTCTCTTTTTCCTAAACTGCACACCCGATGGCTTTGACCTGTTCCTTTCCATCTTCCATAATTTGCATTTAAGAGGAATAGATTAACACCGCCACCAACCCAGGGTTGCCAGATCTGACTGACAGTTGCCAGCCCAAAAACCTCCATATACACAGCTATGGGTGGGTTATTAGAATTTTAGCTGCTTTTAACCACATTTGGTAGGTGCTCAGCAAGTTTTTATTGGAAAATTATATATATCTGTATTATTTTATAAATATTATATTATTACAATGTCTTCAGCGATCGTGGGCGCCGGGGTGGGGGGTGTTATGCCGTGTTATGCTGCCCCCTGCTAGAGTCCGCCCATGTCGCCCATGTAAGGAATTGCCACTGAGTTAACCAGTGAATACTGGGTGTAGTGGTGGGTATGGTAGTTACAGCCAGTTATGAATCTTAGTGCACCATGATAGACAGCATCCAACATCTGCAGGGTTCTTGTAGGAGCATTCATCAGAATCAGAATAAACTTTATTGGCATCGCACCGAGATACAACGAGAATATGTACGTACAGTCGTCCGAAGATGGGCGGAGTGCACGAAGCTGTGGCTAAAATAATCAGCGCGGCCTCTTGTTCTTATTCAGAATAATATTTTGCTTAGATAAGAAAAGGAAAGAAAACATGAGGAGAGATGGTATAAAAAAAGATCTCTCACACCGTGTCCTAGACAGGGCACAATTTGAGGCATCAAACAAACCTCCACAGCAAAGCAACATAAACAGACGTTATACATGAACATATAGGCCGTGAAGATGTTGAATTTTTAAGGGAAAGTCATAGCATAGTGCAGAGCCCCCCCCCCCCCCCCCCCCTCAGCCATTGTCCAGATAAGAGGTGACGTTCATCTTCAGCTCAGTTGAGGTTCTGTCACATGTCCACGGCCTTGGGGGAGGGAGGGGTGAGGAAACAGTCAAAGCATCTTTGTTGTTTTCTGAACATTCCAGGAGGAGTTGAGATAAGTCCGGCATCAAGGCCACAGTTTGGGTCAGACAGAACTCATGAATTGTTGTTTCTGCCTTTAAAGTCTCGCTGTACATATTCTCTGATGGAAACTCCAAAACAGCCGAATTGATCCTTTACTCCAAAAGTCGAGCTCACAGCTTCTCCAGATTATTCCACCATTCATGAGTGCTGCCAGGGAGAACACAGTCCTGATAACAGCTGCTCCAATTCCCTGCCACAGCTCCACATTCAGTCCGAGCACTGTCAAGCTTCAACACCTCCACACTAAGTTGTAGACAACCAGATTCCACCAACCCAAACAGTAGAATCTAGTCGTCATCATGAATCCAATTTGTTCCTTAAAGAGTTCAGAGTGTCCTCCTTACCCTGACTCCTGTCGGGAGAAGTTGATCGATTTTGTTGAGAGACCAGCTGATCTTTCCAATTAAGAGGTATGCAGGAAAAAAGAGAGGCTTTTTAAGGGTTCACAGGACAAACCAGTGCAGCAGGGAAGCGGGTGGGGGGG
>NC_056505.1:650202-657635 GCF_014905685.2 Nematolebias whitei
GGGGGGGGGGGAGAGGGAAAACACGTCTGGTATCACCGTAGAATAGCAAGAAGGAAAAAATAAAAATAAAATAAAATAATGTCACCGTAATCAATGGAGGGAAGGAAAGTCACAGTTACAAGATGTTTTCTAACATTCAGAGTAACTTTCAGTTTCTTTACCAAGTTTTCCACATGAAGCTTAAAAGAGAGATGTGAGTCGACCAAGATACCCAAAAATACCTTAATCTACCAAATCATGGAACTTCTATAACTTCAGTTGATAAAATAAAGTTCTTGATGGGTGACTGAAATACTTCCTGGTAATAATTCTTACAGCTCTTTTCTGTAAAACAAAAACAGGATTTATAAATGTTTTACATGCTTTCCCCCAAACATCAATGCAATAGATTAAATGTGGAACAATGATTGTGTTATACAACATGTACAGAGCTTTATCATTTAATAATTCCCTGACTTTGTATAGTACTGCAATACATTTAGATATTTTTATTCTTACATATTTTATGTGTTGTTTCCATGTCAGCTTTTCGTCAATAACACCCAAGAACTTCACCTCACTAACTCTACAAATCTCAATACCCTGGATTTTAAATGGAACATCAACAGTTCTCTTTTATTACTGAATATCATATAATTAGTTTTAATCTAAGTTTAATGATAAATTATTAAATTTAAACCAAGTTTGTATTTTTATAAATTCTGTCTGTATCAACTCCAATATCTGTTCTATATCTTTACCCTAACAAAAATAAAGTGGTGTCATCTGCAAGTAGGACACATTTAAGGAGTCCTGACACATTTACCAAGCCATTCACATATAAAATAAGTAACTTTGTTCCAAGTACAGAGCCTTGAGGAACTCCACATGTGATATTGCCGAGGTCAGATCTTACATCATTAATTTGTACAAACTGTTTCCTATCTTTCAAATAACTAGACATCCACTGTAATGCTGGTCCTCTAATGCCATATTTATTCAATTTTTCAAGGAAAATAATGTGGTAAATAGTATTGAATGTTTTCTTTAAATCAACAAAAATACTAAAACAATACTGTTTTTGATCGACAGCAGTAGTTATTTGTTCTATTAATTCCACGAGAGCCATTGATGTAGAGTTTTTTGCTCTAAACCCATACTGACTGTTACTTAGAATGTTTTGTTTAGTAATAAATTTATCTAATCTGGTCACAGTTTTTCTAAAATTTTTGAGAACTGTGGTATAAGGACATTGGTTGATAATTATTGAACACACATTTATCACCATTTTTAAAGAGAGAAACTACCTTAGCTACTTTCATATTATCTGGAAATATTCCTGTTGAAAATGAAAAATTTCATATATATGTAAACGGCTCAATAACATGACTCATTATGTCCTTTACAAACATCATATCCATGTCCATGTCATGATCAGCGGCCCCCGCTGGCCCCCCATCTGCTCACTTCCCTGCCCCTTCATGTCATGCCATGTTTTCTGCCCTTCTGATCATAGTTTCTGTTCATGTTTATTATTCTCATCTCCTGTCAACCTGCACCTCTGCCTGCTCACTTAACCACACCCACTCTGCTGAGTCACTGCAATCAACCTTCATGCCGCTCACCTGTTCATGTCTCTATTTAAGCACCATTCTCCCGCTCCATCAGTGCGAGATTATTACACCTTCCATGGTCCCTGATTTTCAAGTCGTCACAGTTTCATGTCTAGACCTCAAGCCTTGCTCTCTGGTTTATTGACCTCATGCCTGTTTCCTGGATTCTTCACTTTGCCCGTCCCTCTTTTGGATTTTTGACTTCACATCAGACCACGGTAAACAACTCTGCTTTCCCTCCATGACTACAATCACGGATTACGACTTGGCTCTGGTTTCTGTACTGTTTCCCCGTGTATTACCCCTGCTTTGTCATGTGGACCCTGCTCTTGGACTTGCCCCTCCATGAACCATGTACTAAAGTTGCTCTGCAGTGATGTCATTGTTGACAAGTGACTCTCTCCTAGAGCCTGTGAGGACCTGTTAACACTCCTGATCCTGACTCCAGCAACTGGCAGCAAAAATAACTAAAAACTGTTCTTTTCATTCTTGTCTGGCTGAGTTTGAATCCTAAAACCTTGCTTCGTGACAGTCCACTTGATTTCTTGTCTGTAAGATTAAAAAAATTTTTTTTTACTATATTCATTATTTCTTCTGTGTCAGTTCCATTAATGAAAATACTATTGGCACAACCTACTGTATAACCGAATGACCCACATTATCTACTTTTGGTATTTTATCTACAAGAGGGTGGTGGGGTGCTCTGGAGAAAGACCACTCACAGGAAGCATTTGGTCCTTCTAGAACAACACAAAGCAACAGTCCTAAAATAATTACACAACCAAATGGACCATCGGGGTGCTGATAAGACAATATATTTGATCAGAGATCTTTTTTTTTTTTCTGGCCGTACTGCAGCGTGAAATAGAGCAGCATATGAAGAAATGTACCTATATGAAACACAAAAAGCCCAGCTGAGAGAAAAGACCTCTTTTGAACATTGTTACCACACAGCCATTTGAACCTGTCAGTGGATTTTCTTCTAGAGAGGTGTAAAGGGGGCTATGAATACATACTGGTGATTGCAGATCATTTCACACAATTCACACAGGCCTACCCCACAACATCAAAATTTGGGCAAATGGTGGCTGACAAAATTTTAATTGACTACGCACTGAGATTTGGGTTTCCAACACGTATCCACTATGACCAGGGTGGCGAGTTTGAAAATCAACTCTTCTCTCAGCTCTCCAAATACTGCATCATGGCAGGATCCAGGACTTCTCCATACCACCCTCAGGGGAATGGTCAAGTCAAACGGTTTAATCAGGCATTGATTCAGATGCTCAAAACTCTCACAGACAGGGACAAAACAAACTGGAAAGACTCCCTTAATATTCATTCAACATTTATTTCTACAGGTAAATCCCACTGAGCCTCGAGGACTCATTTACAAGAGAGACCTGATTTCAACAAAGAGTGATGACAACAATGGACAACACCAACAACAATAAACAGTTATAAAAAGTCATACAATTATTTCTGTTTGTTTTTTGTTTTTTACAAATAGGATGGCCAAATTAAAAAAAAGTAAAGTGAAAAGAAAAGTAACAAAAAAACAGCTAGATTCTAAGGCGAATGTATAAAACTAAAAACAGGAACATGTCTGCATCGGTCCCTGCCAGGAGTCCAAGAGATTCTTAAAGACACTTAGAGAGGTCAAAGGTCGAGAGCTTCAGATGTTTTTACAAGATAAAGGAAACAGGAGCGGAGCAGGAGAAGATCCATTTGTCTAGTTCAGTCCTCACTGAGGGAACACTGCAGGTAATGATGTCCTGAGAGCGCACGCTGTAGCTGCACTCACACAGAGACATGTAGGAGGAGATGTATGAAGGCAGCAGACCAGGAAGTGAGTTAAAAATGAAAATAATATAATAATAAATAATAATAAGCTTGTCTTTGCTTACAATTGTACACACACAGAGGTGACAGGATTTTCCCCAGTTTATGTGTTATACAGCCACTCTCCAAGACTGCCACTGACATGTTGTTCAGCTTACCAACAGAAACAGGAAGCTGTGATCATCATGCTTATGTTGAACAGTGGAAGCAAGGAATGCAGCAGGCTTATACCATTGCTCAGGAAAATTAACAAAAATCTGCCCAAACAAAAGGATCTATGACACTAAAGTAAAGAGCTCAGTATCCTGATGTATGCTCAATACTGGTCCTGATGGCATTTCTGCTTTTCTCTTAAAAACCTGTGCTGAAGAGCTCACTCCAGTCTAGTGCCCTGTTTTTCAGTGATCACATGACCAACATATGGTTCCTTCTTTTTGGAAAAGGTCAATTATCATTCCAGTCCCCAATAAATCAAGTCCATGTGATAATAATGACTACAGACCAGTGGCACTAACATCAGTAGTAATGAAATGTTTTGAGAAATATGTCATGTCCCTCTTGAAATCAGAGATAAATCCTTTTATTGATCTTTTCCAGTTCACTTATAGACCGGGACGGCCATTAATGCCATTAACGGCATCACACATCTAACTCTTAAACATCTTGAAAACCCAAAGATCTATGCTCGTCTTCTGTTTGTAGATTTTAGTTCTGCTTTTAATACCCTCCAGCCTCACCTGCTCATTGAGAAATGACAGCAGATGAATCTTAATTCTCTTTTTATTAAATGGTTTTGTTCTTTTTTAACAAACAGATCACAGCTTGTCCGAGTCAATAACATCTGATCAGAGCCAAGGTCCATTAGTACTGGGGTTCCCCAGGGTTGTTACCTCTCCTGTCCTCTTCACCATTTACACAAATGATTGCATCAGCAGCTGCCCTGGGAATTACGTTTTTTAATTCTCTGATGATCCTGTTATTCTCAGCTTGCTGCATGAGGATATGGACTCCTCATCATATTTGAATGAGGTTCAGTCTTTAGTTCATTGGTGTGATGACCACCACCTTGTTATTAATGACAAGAAAACAGAAGAGATGCTGATTGACCCCAGGTTTCTGAGTGACAACCTCCCGCTTTTCATTCATGAGCAGAAAATAAACCAGGTCTGTTCTTGCTCTGAAATTGCTCTGAGCCTCTCTTGCATTTCTTCCGAACCATAATTATGGACTTGTTTCGACCAGTTGGTCTCTCATCTCAATTTACAACATTTCTTCGAAGAGAAGACAGGCTTTGGACGAGCCGATTTACCCTGTGGGCACATACGCAGCTGGATATCTCATCGACTGGAAAACTTGATGATGTGTCTCTCTCTGCTGCCATCTGTGGATTTTAAGGACGCATATTTAATTGGATTTTCGATAACTTGTTCCTGCTTTTTGGATTCAGCTGGTGCTGGTTTTATCTACAATCAAGGAAGTCATCAGCAGCAAATTTGGACCCGATCACGCTGCTTGCCTTTATGATGGCTTGGTTCATGTCTGGAGTACCCGGACTCAAATGCTTTGGGCTGAATGGATCAGATCTTGGGGATTTTTACTCAGACACGTTCCATCGGTGTGGCCATGTTAATTTGGACATTTTGGAACCGAGTAGACCAACATAGACTGAAGGTTGATGTCATTAAGTTCTGCCTGTCCCCAAAACAACTGAGTTTTATCTAAATTTTGGTCGCCTTGGTTGTCCTTGAAGGCCATCTTATCTGAATTCACCTGGAGAAAAAAAAAAACACCCCCCTCCCTGAGGAATTTCCAACTGATAACCAGATAAAACCCATCTGAATAAACTTTGTGTCATCATTTCAGGACTCTTGGATTCTCACAGAGGTTATCCTTGGCCATTCCTCGACATACCTTGAGAATGTTAATGGATCTCACCGGAGGACATGGACTGATTACAGTGACCTCGAGAGCATCTGTAGACGTTGTTGACCGCTCTCGTTTCTTCCTTCTTAGGCTCTGCTCTATTGCAGAATGTCTACGTAAATATGTGCTTGTTTGTGCGAGATATTTTTTCAATGTTAGGGGTTTTTCTCAGCCAAGAAAAAAGTCTGATAGGAATTTTTTTCACCTCCAACTCCTACATGTGTCCAGTTACCCACTGTTTTTTGTCTGTCCAAACAGGTCTCACTTGTAAATGAGTCTTCGAGGCTCAATGTGATTTATCTGTTTAAATAAAGGTTGAATGAATGTTAATATGTTGTTCTCGCAGATACAGCAGAGAATGTATGTTTTACAAAGACTCAGAAGCTTGAGGTTTTATTCTATCAGGCCGTATTGAAAAGTATCATCAGGTTTGGAATGTGAGCGTGGTGTGGTCATCTCTCTGTGCAACTTCAATCTAAACTTAGTCACATGGTACAAACTGCAGTGAAGGAGATAGGAAGGACTGATCACCCCTCCCTGCAGTCTGTCTATGATGAGTCTGTCCTCAGACATGCTCGGAGGGTGTTGTCTGTCCCCACTCACATGCTCAACTCACAATACGAACAGTTACCATCTGGAAAACAGTTTAGAATCCCAGCTTGTAGATTTAACAGATTTCAAAAGTCATTTGTCCCTACATCAATCAGATTGTTAAGCAAAGTAGGCATACAGTTTTTTGTTATGCACTGATGTTTTGGCCTCATTGTTATGTTGTTTAATTGCTGGAATGTATGTGGGAATGTGCAATATGTGTTTTTATTGAATTATGTGATTTTATTTTATGGTGTTTTATATTTTTGAATTTTATTATGGGGTTCACATGATTTTATTGGTTGTAGTGTATTTAGTTGTTGAAGAAGCTTTGTTAACGCACAATGTCCAAGACAAATTTCCCATGGGGACAATAAAGTATCCATCCATCCACCCATCCATCCATCCATCCATCTATCCATCTATCCATCCATCCATCCATTCATCCATCCATATTTAACTATCTAACTAAAAATCCAGGTAGAAAAATCTAAAGAAGTTGAGTCTGGTCCTCTAGACATTCAACTAAAAATAAAAAAAGTAGAAAAGTTTCGTCTTCCATCCGAGAGACTTCCTCAGTCTGAGGTGCTGTTTTCAGCTCAGTCTCTTAAATAGCACCTTCTCAGAGTGGATCAACCAGTTTTGCTGCTGACAACCAGAACCAGCTGATCACATGCTCAAGAAGGACCATCAGCCTAACAATGGATCATTAGCACCTGATGGCTGTTTACTGTTCACAGAGGGCTGAGTGATACTAGCAATCACAATAATAATAATAATAATTATTATTATTATTATTATTATAATAATAATAATTATTATTATTATTATAATAATAATATAATAATTAATAATAATAATAATAATAATTATTATTATTATTATTATAATAATAATAATTATTTGTCTCTCAACAAAATCGATCAACTTCTCCCGACAGGAGTCAGGGTAAGGAGGACCCTCTGACCTCTTTAAGGAACAAATTGAATTCATGATGACGACTAGATTCTACTGTTTGGTTGGTGGAATCTGGTTGTCTACAACTTAGTGTGGAGGTGTTGAAGCTTGACAGTGCTCGGACTGAATGTGGAGCTGTGACAGGGAATTGGAGCAGCTGTTATCAGGACTGTGTTCTCCCTGGCAGCACTCATGAATGGTGGAATAATGTGGAGAAGCTGTGAGCTCGACTTTGGAGTAAAGGATCAATTCGGCTGTTTTGGAGTTTCCATCAGAGAATATGTACAGCGAGACTTTAAAGGCAGAAACAACAATTCATGAGTTCTGTCTGACCCAAACTGTGGCCTTGATGCCGGACTTATCTCAACTCCTCCTGGAATGTTCAGAAAACAACAAAGATGCTTTGTCTGTTTCCTCACCCCTCCCTCCCCCAAGGACATGGACATGTAACAGAACCTCAACTGAGCTGAAGATGAACGTCACCTCTTATCTGGACAATGGCCGAGGGGGGGGGGGGGGGGGGGGGGG
>NC_056505.1:657735-662267 GCF_014905685.2 Nematolebias whitei
GGGGGGGGGGGGGGGGGGGGTGCTCTGGACTATGCTACGACTTTCCCTTAAAAATTCAATGTTTTCACCGCCTATATGTTCATGTATAACGTCTGTTCATGTTGCTTTGCTGTGGAGGTTTGTTTGATGCCTCAAATCGTGCCCTGTCTAGGACACGGTGTGAGAGATCTTTTTTTATACCGTCTCTCCTCATGTTTTCTTTCCTTTTCTCATCTAAGCAAAATATTATTCTGAATAAGAATAGGAGGCCGCGCTGATTATTTATAGCCGCAGCTTCGTGCATTCTGCCCATCTTCGGACGACTGTACGTGCATGTTCTTGTTGTATCTCGGTGCAATGCCAATAAAGTTTATTCTGATTTTGATTCTGAGACAGAGATTCTTGCCAGGGGACTGAACTTTACGGTTGTACCAAAAAGAATTCCTCTGATGGAGATGATCACAGCCACAGAATCAGCCATCCGCAACAACAAAATAAAAGAGTGTGAAGCAGAACAGCTCAGAATCAAAGTTTCATCCTGCCTCAGCAATGCCAAACCACCACCTTCCAACATCAGTAGAGAGGAGAGGGATGCACTCACCACTCTTAGCAAGGACAAAAACATCATCATTCTCCCAGCAGACAAAGGAAGGTGCACAGTGATTTTGAACCAGAAAGACTATCATGTGAAAGTTATGACACTCTTTAGTGACTTAACCACTTATGAACCTCTGAAAAGAGATCCAGGAAGTGGTTACAAGAAGAAGTTAATAGATTGTCTGAAAATGTTGGAGCAGGACAAGGCTATTGACCGTTTTCTGTACCACAGACTGTACCCAGGGGAGGCCACACCTAGTCTGTATGGTTTACCTAAAATCCACAAACAAGGTGTACCTTTAAGACCTATTGTTAGCATGATTAACTCTGTCACTTACAATGTTTCCAAATATCTGGCGTCTGTACTCATCCCTTTAGTTGGCAGCTCAGAACACCACATACAGAACACCATGGACTTTGTGGACAAGGTGAGGGATGTCATCATGGAGACTGATGAAACAATGGTCTCTTTTGATGTCACATCACTCTTTACGTGCATTCCTGTTGATGATGCAGTAGAGGTGGTCAGTTTAAGATTAAAATCAGACACCACTCTGAGCAGCAGGACCACGCTTTCCACAGAACAACTGGGTCAACTCTTGAAACTGTGCCTGCAGTCAACCTACTTCACATATGGGGAGCAATATTATAGGCAGAAACATGGGTGTGCTATGGGGTCTCCAGTTTCTCCTATTGTTGCCAACCTGTACATGGAGGAGGTAGAAAAGAGAGCCTTGACGTCCTTTTCAGGGACACCACCAAGTCATTGGTTCAGGTATGTTGACGACACCTGGGTTAAAATCAAATCTCAGGAAGTCCAACATTTTACTGACCACATCAACTCTGTGGATAAATACATCAAGTTCGCACGAGAAGATGTAAAAAATGGCAGGTTGGCTTTCTTGGACTGTGAGGTCTCAGTCTCTGATAGAGGACATTTGCAAACTGAGGTGTACCGCAAACCCACCCACACAGACCAGTATTTGCAGTTTGACTCCCATCACCCTTTGGAGCACAAGTTAGGAGTCATCAGGACTCTGTACCACAGAGCAGACAGCGTCCCCACTAACTCAGGAGCCAGGCAGAAGGAGAAATCCTACACAAGACAGGCTCTAGAGCAATGTGGATATCCTAACTGGGCCTTCCTGAAAGAAGAAACCCAAACAGGACTCCAGTCAGCCATCAGGTGAAAAGGAGGAACCCAGACCCAGACCAGTGGTCATTCCGTATGTTGAGGGGGTATCAGAGAAACTGAGACGTTTATTTTCTAAACATAACGTCCCAGTGGCTTTTAAACCACAAAATACATTAAAGACTGGTTCATCCCAAAGATCCAGTCCCCCAGCACAGAGTAATGTTGTGTATGTTGTTCAGTGTCAGGAGGGTGATCAGTCTTACATCGGGGACACTTTAAACAGCCACTGGCCAAAAGGATGGACCAGCACAGAAGATCAACATCATCAGACCAGGACTCTGAGGTCTACACTCATCTCCAGGCCAGCGGTCACTCTTTCAGGGATGAAGATGTTCACATCCTGGACAGAGAGGAACGATGGTTTGAGAGAGGAGTAAAGGAGGCCATCTTTGTGAAAAGAAACCGTCCATCATTAAACAGGGGTGGAGCCTCCAGGTTCAACTGTCCCCCTCTTACAATGCTGTGATTGCTAGTATCACTCAGCCCTCTGTGAACAGTAAACAGCCATCAGTGTGCTAATGATCCATTGTTAGGCTGATGGTCCTTCTTGAGCATGTGATCAGCTGGTTCTGGTTGTCAGCAGCAAACTGGTTGATCCACTCTGAGAAGGTGCTATTTAAGAGACTGAGCTGAATACAGCACCTCAGACTGAGGAAGTCTTTTGGGTGAAAGATGAAACATTTCTTTATTTTTGTTGTTGTTTTGCTTTGTTTTGTTTTTTGAATGTCCAGAGGACCAGATTGAACTTTTTTAGAGTCACAAAAGAGGCATACAATTATTTTTTTTTTTTTACAAATCAAAACAAAATAGCAACCTAAAGGACAGTCAAACGAAAAAGTAGTGAAAAGAAAAAAAAGCTAGATTAAAAGGTGGTGTAGAACACTTAAAACAGGAACATGTCTGCATCAGTTTTTGCCAGGAACTTAACAGATGTTTAAAGCCACTTAGAGAGGTCAAAGTTGAGAGCTTCAGATCTTTTTGTAACTTACTCACGAGGAGTGAAGAAGTAGAGATGAGTTATATGGGCCTGTGGCTCCAGCTGTGGCTTGGAAAAACAGGACTATGGGCATGACAACCCGAGGATATGTGACTGAGGGAAACACGAAGGAATAAAACCATGAACCAAAGAAACTCAAAACGCAAAACTGTCACTAAATCATCTAAAAAGCACAGTTTGTGACTGTGTTTTGATATTTGTGTTTACTCATTTATTCTGGATGTCCTCAAATGCTCCTGTTTTTAGCTTATCATCACCATCACTTTTTCATTTTAAAGTAGCCACCTGCTGTCATAATCACTCACCTTTTTTGTAAATATGCTCCCTGTGTTTACTCAGTTTTCCTCACGTTGGTCTGCTCATCCTGTTTTGCTTGTTATCCCACTGAAAATGTATGCGAAGGTAACAGTCAAGTAAAGGTAGCATAAAAGATTAAAACAAGCTTTACACCGATGTGTTTGTCGCTGAAGGGTTTGAATTATGAATGTTTGTAGTTTTTAAGATGAGTGTTTTTTCTGGACTTAAATGGAACAGGGGCAGCACGGTGGCGCAATTGGAAAAGCTGCTGCCTCTCAGCGAGCAGGTCCCTTGTTCAAATGTGTGGAGTTTGCATGTTCTCTTCGTGCATGCGTGGGTTTTCTCCGGGTACTCTGGTTTCCTCCCATAGACCAAAACCATGCATGTTAGACTGATTGGTAACTCTAAATTGTCTCTAGGTGAGAGTGAGAGAGTGAATGGTTGTTTGTCTCGTTTGTCTCTATTGCCCCTTTTCCATTAGTACCGGTACGGGCCGACTCGACCCTACTTGGCCCGGTTCTGAGGCTTTTCCATTAGTACCGGTACTTAGCACCTGTTACTATTTTCAGTACCCTTGGCTCTGTGGTTCTAACCAGTACGAAGAGGTACAAAAACGTGACGTCAGTACACTGTCGGTCACTGGTTGGTCGGGGGCGGAGTCGGGGGCGGAGTCACTGGATCCTTCAGAAACGTTTCAAAACAATAATCCGCCATTTGCAATTTCTCGGACTGGAGCAGCGGCTGGAATTATTTTAAAGATTTTAAAAACAATACTGACAACATCTTGGTCTAATGCTGATGTGCTGACATTTTTTGTGCTTGGTGGCCGACAACATAATTCAGAGCAAGCTGGATGAAGCTCTGCTGGTGTACCCCGATCCTCCCTCCGGAGCCTTGGAGCGCCAGGCCGGGCAGGGCGTCATCTCCCCGGCTCCAAGTTCAGCTGGTCACCGCAGAAAATCCTTCGATGTGCCGACTCGGAGGCTCGGGTTCCAGATGGGTTGGAGATGGGGACGCGCAGATGGACGTTGCGAGACCCCGGCCGCGCGTAATCATGAAGGCTGAATCCCGATCCCGCCTGGCAGCCAGGCGGACTGGACAGTCTGGGACGGACGCTGGAAGCGATTTTTAAATAAAATAACATTTTGTTTTTATACAAAAAATGTTTTAAGAAAATGCTGAAGCGATTTAAAAATGATTTTTTTTTTTTTTACACGTAAAATGTTTTTTAAAATCGCTTCCACCGTTCGTCGCAGACCCGTCTCTGTCCGCCTGTCTGCGCGGGTCGGGCCTTCATGATTACGCGCGGCTGGGGTCTTGAAACAGCCTCTGTGAGTCACCAGCTGAGCTGGAGCTGGGAGGATGAGTCTCCCAGCCTCCTCCTCTCCGGAGGAGAGGATCGTGTGACTGCCGGCAGTGTCGTGCGAGACCAGCAGAGCGTTGAAGATTTAAAAAAAAAAAAAAAAA
>NC_056505.1:667267-694521 GCF_014905685.2 Nematolebias whitei
TCAATTTGAACCCCGCCCACTGGAACCGGTACTGAAAGCATAATGGAAACACAACCTGTACCGTACCGAGTAGAGTAGAGCCGGGCTGTACCGGCCCGTACCGGTACTAATGGAAAAGGGGCATATGTGTCCCTGTGATGGACTGGAGACTTGTCCAGGGTGTGCCCCACCCCTCACACAGTGATTGCTGGACATGGGCACCAGCAACCCCCGTGACCCAAAGTGGAAGAAGCAGTTAAAAGATAATGGTTTGATGATGAATGGAAATTGCACTTGACATGCAAGTAAACATTAATGTTTTTGGTGCAAAATATTAAAGTGGATAGGAGTTACCCTGTAGAAGAAGACAGACAGTTTTTGTTTTTTCTTCTTTGAGGCAGCACAGAGTAACGACGAATCCTGGCAAGTGGAAGGAGCAATTTTATCTACTACAAGGTGCAATGGTGATGGGAGCTCTGCTTTGACTCGCTCATTTTTTGTTCCTGCTGTGTTTGTTGTAATTTTTTTTGCACCTACATAGTACATCCATGCTACAGGTATGACCGCAAAACAATTTTGGAGTTTTGTGTGTCGCTACCTTGACATCCTGCCATCGTGGTTCAGTTCCCGACACCCTTCCAGCCTTGGACTCAGTCTCCGGCCTGTCATGGTGGCCGTTTCCATGATCCTCCATCTATCTGGATGGACCCAACTTGACGTAACAGTTGGGTTCTGCGGGGAAACCTTGGATGTTCTGTGTCTGCCGGACCTGGATCTGGGGGACAATCATTGTCCGTTGCCGCATTCATTATTATCATCTTGCTGCTAACGGGACCACACTGCTAACAGAACTTCACTGCTAACAGTACCGTCCATTTTCTTGTGCTTATCTGGGGTCGGGTCACAGAGATAGCAGCCTAAGTAGAGAGGCCCAGACTTCCCTCTCCCCAGGCACTTGGGCCAGCTCCTCCAGGGGAATCCCAAGGCATTCCCAGGCCAGCTGAGAAACATAGTCCCTCCAGCATGTCCTGGGTCTCCTCCCATTGGGACATGTTCAAAACACCTCACTAAGGAGGCATCCAGGAGGCATTCTAACCAGATGCTTGAGCCACCTCAACTGGCTCCTCTTGACATGGAGAAGAAACGGCTCTACTCTGAGTCCCTCCTGGATGACCGAGCATCTCACCCTATCTCTAAGGGAGAGCCCAGACATCCTGTAGAGAAATTTCAGCCGCTTGTATCCGTAATCTCGTTCTTTCAGTCACAACCCAAAGCTCGTGACCATAGATGAGGGTAGGAACGTAGATTGACCAATAAATTGAGAGCTTCACCTTTTGACTCAGCTCTCTGTGCACAACGACAGACCAGTACAGCACCCGCTTCACTGCCGATGCCGCACCTATCCACCTATCAAGCTCTCGCTCCATTTTTCCCTGTTGTGAACAAGATCCAAAGATACTTGAACTCCTCCACTTGGGGCAGGACCTCCTCCCTGACCCAGAGAGGGCACTCTACCCTTTTCTGGCTCAAGACCTTGGACTCGGTTCGGATGAACTTATCCTCATCCTGGCTGCGTCACACTTTGCTGCGAACTGCTCCAGCGAAAGCTTCAGATCATGATATGATGAAGCCAATAGGACCACATCATCTGCAAATAGCAGAGACACAATCCTAAATCCACCAAAATGGATCCCCTCAACACCCTGGCTGCATCTAGAAATTCTGTCCATAAAAGTTATGAACAGAATCGGTGACAAAGGGCAACCTTGGTGGAGTCCAACTCTCACCGGGAACGAGTCCGACTTACTGCAGGCAACATGGACCAAGCTATGACACCGGTCATACAGGGACTTAACAGCCCATATCAAAGGTCCTGGTACCCCATATTCCCCGAATACCCCTCACAGGGTTCCCCAAGGGACATGGTCAAACACCTTATCCAAGTCTACAAAGCACATGTAGACTGGTTGGGCAAACTCCCACGCACCCTCCAGGACCCTGCTCTGAATAGGTCCTGCCCCAAGTGGATGAGTTCAAATATCTTGGGGTCTTGTTCACGAATGAGGGAAAAATGGAACGTGAGATTGATAGGCGAATAGGTGCAGCATTTGCAGTAAAGCGGGCACTGTACAGGTCTGTAATGGTGAAGAGAGAGCTGAGTCAAAAGGTGAAGCTCTCAATTTACCGATCGATCTACGCTCCTACCCTCATCTATGGTCATGAGCTTTGGGTTGTGACCGAAAGAACAAGATCTCAGATACAAGTGGCCAAAATGAGTTTTCTCTGCAGGGTGTTTGGGCTCTCACTTAAAGATAGGTTGAGAAGCTTGATCATCTGGGAGGGACTCAGTGTAGAGCCGCTGCTTCTCCACGTCAAGAAGAGCCAGTTGAGGTGGCTCGGGGATCTGTTTAGGATGCCTCCTGGACGCCTCCCTGGTGAGGTGTTCTGGACACGTCCCACTGGGAGGAGACCCAGAGGAAGACCCAGGACACGCTGGAGGGACTATGTTTCTCGGCTGGCCTGGGAACGCCTCAAGATTCCCCCAGAGGAGCTGGACCAAGTGGCTGGGGAGAGGGAAGTCTGGGCCTCCCTACTTAGGTTGCTACCCCCGCGACCCGACCCCAGATAAGTGGAAGAAAATGGATGGATGAATGAATAAATAAACAGATAAACAAACAAATAAATAAATGGATAAATAAATGAACAAACAGATAAATACATAAATAAGTAAACAGATAAATAAAGAGATAAATAAATAAACAGATAAACAAACATATGTATAAAGGGATTCATAAATAAAAAAATAAAATAAATAAATAAACAGATAGATAATCAAATATATAAATAAATAAACGGATAAATAAATAGAAAAATAACTAAACAGATAAACAAACAAACAAATAAACTGATAAATAAATAATTAAATGAATAAATAAATAAGCAGTTGAATTAATAAAATGATAAACAAACAAATGGATAAACTAATAATAATAAATAAACAGATAAATAAATAAAGTGCTATGTGTTGTCATCATTTTATTTTCCCAAACAATGGTGAAATGACTTCTCTGCATTTAACCCATCACACCTGGGATACAGCTAGGTGGAGCAGTGGGCAGCTATGCAGGCACCCAGTGAGCAATTAGTGTCTTGCTCAGAGACACCACGACATGGGCGTGGCTGGGGATCACGCCTGGGACTTTGGGGTCCCAGGTCGGCTGCCTTACCTCTACCCCATCTCAGTCCGCAAATAAGCAGATAAGTCAAGTCAAGTCAAGTCATATTTATTTATAGAGCACAATTTAAAACAGATAGACTGTTATCAAAGTGATAAATAAACCAACAAATAAACAAATAAATAAATAAATAAATAAATTTAATAAACAAAACAACTAGACTTCCATTCTGATTTTTTGATTTGATAAAATTTCCCCGAAAGGAAGAAAATGTCTTCAGCTCAAGAATAGAAGTCCAGTTGTTGTTGTTGTTTTTTTTTTTGGGATTCTTAAGGAAAGACACAACAAACCTGACAAAAGATGACTCAGTCTACAAACTTCATATGTTAAGGATCTGATAAAACCTCTGAAAACGGTTCCAGAGATCTTACACCACAATAAGCGTGGCCCCAATGCTGTACATGTATTTCTGTCATTGAACACGCCAACACTCCATCAAACTTTTTTCCTCAGTCTTTTAGTTTCAAGTTAAAGTTCAAGAATCTTTATTATCCACAAGGGTCAATTTGTTTCACAGATAGTAAGCATACAAAACATCTATACTAGACAAGACACTGAGACATTAAAAACAAATTAATCATCACTGTTCATTGAGAAGCATGATCTCTGCAGGGGTAAATGAGTTTTTCAGTCTGTTGGTCCTACATCTGGGCAGCAGATGTGACCTGTGACCAGATGAAAGACACCTGAACTCAACATGGAGTGGTGATCAAGATCTGCCAGAATCAGTCTGCTCTTCTTCACTGACCTCACCTTGTGTATGTAGTGTGCTAAGGGCTAGGTTAGCTGCACCTCCACTACAATATATTTAAATAAACGGGTTCTCTCTTTTTCGAGTTAAATTACTGCCATATGACCGAGGTAACTGTGCGTGGATTGTTTAATCAGTGACATGAGACGTTAATTTCCTTTGACCCATCAGAATAAATGCGGTCATTTATTGAACAGAATCAAAATTTAACATCAAAACATTGTAAACTTGATTAGCTGATCTGGTTCTGATTAATTAAACTTGGCACGTTTTACTTAATAAAACAACAGGACTTGAAGAAGGCATCTAGACTACTGGTGTGGGAGTTCTAGTTTCCTTCCTGCCACTAACCATCTCCCACAGTTGCTGCACTAATTGATGATCATCTTCACCTGCCGCCTGCTCTGGAGAATGGGTTCGGCTTCTTCCATAAAAGCTGCAGCCAGGCTCTTCTCCAGTGCTGGGACATTACCCTTTACATGTTTTTTGACTTCCACGTCAAGATTAGTCTTGGGCCCTCCAAGGCTTCAACACCAAGGCAGGAGCCTCCTATGGAATGTCCCTCCAACCATTCATCTACCTCCAACCCGCTCCTGCACTCTCTGTTCCTCCAGTGAAGCTCCAACAAACCAGCAAAGGTACTCACCATCCTCTCTTCAAGACGTCCTCCGGAACCCAGAACCACACGGCGTGCCTCCCCTGCTCCAACATCAAGGCAGAACCTAGCTCCACTCCCTTTTCCCCTGTAAAGACAATAAAGAGGTTTATTTTTGCAACCCGGTTATCTGTCTGTGCTTCGGTTCTGCCATCTGGGGTCTATTCATTGATCGAATCATGTCAGAATGTCCCAGCCAAACAGACCCTCAAGGCAGAACTGAGGACGGACAGACACAGCAGTCTAGACACAGCAGTCTATAATAGCTCAAAGTAAACGTATTGATGAGCATGATGTCATTTTTCAACAATTTCTCTCTCAACAACAGGAGATTCAAACTAATCTCCAACAGCTCGGCGGCATGGTTCACTCTGTCCAGCAGAGATTGAAGGACCTGGTTCCCCCGCTTAGGATGACCCAGACTCTGGGTCCATCCGGACCCCTGGCACCCGCGGTCCCTCAGCCCCTTCGAGAACCAGACATTCGTCCCTCCGAGTGTTTCGAAGGTAAAGCCGAAAAATGCGCCGGATTTCTCCTTCAATGTGAGTTGGCCTTCAATAGAGCTCCTATAACCTACTCATCTGATGCCTCCCATATTACTTTCATTATTTCCGCCCTAAAGGGTGAAGCTCTTCGATGGGCGCGTTCCTACTTACGTAGACGCACCATCGATTCCCTAACCATCTCCACTTTTCTCAGAGACTTTCGACAAGTATTCGACCTACCTCTGTTGCAGGAAGAAGCGTCGCAAAAGATGTTCTCATTAAAACAAGGCAATAAAACTGTGGCTGAGTTTTCCATCCAGTTCAGCATTTTGGCAGAGGAATCTGACTAGGGTGAGACGGCTCTCCGAGGTGCGTTCATTCATGCACTAAACAAACCTATTAAGGATCAACTCGCCATCCGTGACGTCCCATCCGACCTCAACCAGCTCATAACTTTAGCCACCAGAATCGATAATCGGCGGGTCCCGAACCGATGCAGATCGGAAGGACTCGGCTGTCTCCGGAGGAGCGTCAGCGTCGTATTTCTCACAACGAATGCCTCTATTTTTTGGAAGAAGGGGCATGAACTTCCTTCCTGTAGGCTTCGGCTAAAAGACAGAACCCATCAGTAGATCGGAGGTGTTGTAGCGACTGTCAAAGAGAGTCGCTGAGCAGCTGAGTAGGGGAATCATTTGTTGACGCGCCAGCTGATTAGATCTTACATCCACTTGATTTTATTGTCATGCAGAACGTCAGTGAATTACAATAATCCGTGTCCAAGGGCATCATTAAAATGGATCCGCCGGTTTAAACAGTGATCAAAGACAAAATCCATACACGCTTAAAGTGGTCAGCAAAAAGTAGACTTCCCCCATCACCCACTCGCCACAATCAATTCCCAAGTGAGCAACAGGTGATCTATAATCACTACCAACACCACGTGATCCCGTGCTGCACCTATCCACAACATTCCGGCCCCTAATTATTACATCATTACACAGTAATAATTACTCATACAACACCATAACCTAAAACATACACTACATCAAACACAATGAGACAACATAACACATTCAAATAGTCCATGAAAGTCCTTTTCAAATAGTCAAAATAGTAATTTTCTCATTTTTTCTTCTTTTGTCCATAGTCAGTCAGTCATAGGCCAGAGGTTACCAGCACTTAGCCTAAATATAGTCAGTCTGCGATGCACATCTAGTTGTGGTAAAGTCAAGTCAAAAGGTCATGTCAAAGGTTGAGTCAAATGTGTTGTCTTCATTGGTCAGAAGTCTCCTGAAGAAGACATATCTTCGTGATGGGTCTGCATAAGTGGCTAGTTGGGGTCTTAATCCAGACCTGACGTACAAGTCCATTTTTATCTGGCACAGTTTCTGTGATTCTGCCAATGATCCAAGAATCACGAGGTGCAGAGTCATCCATTATAAGGACCACGTCTCCAGGAACAAAGTTGCGTCTCATCTTCATCCACTTTTGGCGCTGTTGAAGTTGAGGCAGATATTCTTTAATCCATCTCTTCCAGAACAGGTCAGATATATATTGAACCTGTCTCCATTGTTTCTGTGCATAAACATCCTCTTTCTGGAATAAACCAGGTGGTAAGCCTGGATTAGACTTGAGTAAGAGAAGATGGTTCGGTGTTAAAGCTTCCAGATCATTTGGGTCGGTGGATTCCAATGTAATTGGTCTACTGTTAAGGATTAACTCCACTTCACAGAGAGCAGTTTGAAGTCCTTCCTCATCCAAGTGCTGTGTAGAATTAAGGACCTTTCTGATGGAACGAATCAATCTCTCCCATGCTCCACCATGATGCGACCCAGCTGGAGGATTGAAGATCCATTCCACTCCCTTCAGTGACAGCGCATCAGATCTTTTCCTGATTCCAATCTTCAATAGCTCGTCTCAGCTCACGCTCTGCGCCCACAAAGTTGGTACCATTATCAGACCGCAGCTGTTGTACTTGACCTCGCCTTGCAATAAAACGTCGTAAGGCATTAATGAAAGAGGCTGTGTCAAGAGATGAGGCAACCTCAATATGCACTGCTCTGATCGCCAAACATGTGAAGATAACTCCATATTTCTTCACAAGACTTCTCCCACGCTTCACTTCAAATGGACCAAAATAGTCCACTCCAACAAAACTGAAGGGGGGTTTCTCAGGGGCTACTCTGCTTTCAGGCAGGTCAGCCATTTGTTGCTGGCCTGCAGCTCCATGAAGCCGTCTGCAGGTCACACACCTCGACGTGATCTTTCTAATCAATGCACCAGCACCAGGAATCCAATATTTCTGATGGAGCTTTGAAAGTATGTGGTTCCTACCACCATGACCCACCCCTTTATGGATGCATTGAAGAATAAGGTCAGCAATATGAAGAACTTTAGCAACAATGATAGGATGCTTAGAATCTTGGGACATGACAGCCCTACTGAGACGCCCTCCAACACGCAGCACATCATCCATCAAAACGGGATTTAACTTGTATATGTGACTGCTTCGTTTGACGTTCTCTCCCTTTTGGAGACAGGAGATTTCTTCAGAATATCTTTTCTTCTGACAGAACTTGATTATCTGCATCTCAGCATCCTCAATCTCTCCTAATGAAAGAAAGCCAGTACGGAGCTCAACCCTGTAATGAGCACCTTCAGACTGGGTTGTTTCAGATGCAGGCTAGAAATGTGTCTTGTTTCTCTTGTGATGCAAGAGCAATGTTTTAAATCTCAAAATCCAACCCATCACTCTGACAAGACGGGTCCAAGATGAAGTACGATGAATCAAAAGAGCCAAGGGATGATCGTCATCTTGTGCAGGGGAAACACCAACAGAAGCAGACAGTTTGACTTCAGGATCTTCATGTGGAAGTTCTTGTATTTTCTCTGGGTTGACAGGCCAATCTGTTTCTGGTTGTGTGAGAAATGCAGGGCCAGATAACCATGTAGTGTCATATAGAAAAGGCTCTGCCTTCATACCCCTAGAAGCGAGGTCTGCTGGGTTATTTGTTGTATTCACATATCTCCACTGGGAGGCGTCAGAAGCCCTAAGAATCTCTGACACTCTGTTTGCCACAAAAACACGAAACCTGGAAGTCTTGTTATTGAGGTATTTCAATACAGAGGTGCTGTCTGTCCAAAACACCGAATCAAGGAGAGATAGCCTTAGTTCTCTTCTCCACAGTATGTCCATGCGAACTGCCAACACAGCTGCCGTCAATTCCATACGGGGAATTGTGACTGGTTTTAAAGGTGCCACCCTGGACTTCCCCATTATGAAGGAACGGTGCATCTGGGAGAAACTGTCCTGCAGCAATAGGTAGGTAACAGCACCATACCCCTTCTCACTCGCATCTGCAAAATGGTGCAACTGAGCGATGGTTACTTTTCCAAAATCAGTAGGTTTCAAGCATCTTCTGATGCTGATGTTGTCTAACAGTTGCAATTCTTCCATCCAGCTTTCCCACTCTTGAGCAACAGCTGATGGAATAGCATAATCCCATCCTATCCCCTTCTGTCACAGGTCTTGAAGGATTCTTTTAGCTATGAAAATAACAGGAGCTAAGAATCCCAAGGGGTCATAGAAGGTGCTGACAGTGGAAAGGATCCCTCTTCGGGTCAAAGGTCTGTTTGGGATGGATATACAGAGTTTAAATGCATCTGACTGCAGACACCACCGTACTCCCAATGCTCGCTCAACAGGCAAGAGGTCCTAATCTAGATCTAGGTCTTTAACCTCTTTAGCTCTTTCCTCTTCAGGTATTACTGCCAGGACGCTGCGGCTATTACTTATCCACTTCGTTAAGTGGAAGCTGCCTTTGGCACAGATGAGTCTGAGGTCTGAGTAAAGAGATATGGCTTCCTCTTCAGTGCATATTGAGGCAAGGCAGTCATCCACATAGAAACTATACAGAATGGTGTCAATCACCTGCTGGCTGAAATCTGCTTTGTTGTCTTCTGCACATTTCCGCAGGGCATAGTTGGCACAACTTGGAGAGGATGTTGCTCCAAATAAATGAACACCCATCCAGTACTCCTGCATGATCTGATTGAAGTCACCACCAGGCCACCAGAGAAATCTCAATAGGTCAGCATCTTCCTCAGGCACATGCACCTGATGGAACATGGCTTCAATATCAGACATCAAAACAACAGGCTCTTTTCTGAACCTAGTCAGCACACCAACCAGGCTATTTGTTAAATCGGGACCACTCAGAAGTTGTGCATTGAGAGAAACACCCTGGAATGATGCAGCACAGTCAAAGACGACCCGAATCTTTCCCTTGGTAGGATGGTACACCCCATGGTGAGGGATATACCAAACCTTTCCATCACTGCGCTTCAAGTCTGTGGTTGGCACTCTTTTTGCATAACCTTTGGATATGAGCTCTTTCATGAAGGCAGTATAATCTTTGTGGAAGTCTTTATCTTTGATTAACCTTTTCTTTAAGCTTAAGGCACGTTGTTCAGCAATTGCACGGTTATCAGGCATTCTTATGTCTCGGTCTCTCAAAGGCAGGGCAATGCTGTAGTGTCCATCACACAAGGTTACCGTCTTACTGGCCAACTCCAGAAACTTGGAATCCTCCTTTGACAGCCCCATTTGCTCATCGCGGCTGCTCTCAGGAAAATCTATCTTGAATTGTTGCTTCCATAGGCTATCTAATGTAACAGCAGAAATTCTGTTCATGATGACTGTTGACAGACAACTTGGTCTTTTACAACATTCTCGGTCAAGTGGCCCATTTACTGTCCAGCCAAGCACAGTTTTAATGGCAAAAGGTCCATTATCTTCACTCTTGATGACCTCCAAAGGTTCTAGAGCTCTGGGCATATTCATGCCAATCAAAAGCTCCACCTGTGCTTTGATCTCTGGTAAATGAACACGCTTCAAATGTGGCCAAATAGCCAGGTCTTGTTGCTTTGGGATGTTACCCAGGTCTACAGGCATTCTGTGCTAAGTGAAGAGTTCAGGCATGTCATAATACATGTCACTGTCCAATCCGGCAATTTCAAGTTCAGGTACAATGAAGCTGTCCACAACTTTCTCTTGTCCCATGGTGAGCAAGAGAATCTTTGTTTTTCTCCCAGTGAGATTCAGCTTATCCAAAAGACCCACTGTACAAAAGGATGCTGAACTCCCTTGGTCCAAAAAGGCATACGTTTCCAGTGTTTGCCGACCTTTCTTTGATTTCACCTTGACAGGTACAATGGCAAGCTTGCAGTCCTGTTCACCGGCCCCAGTAAGACCACTAGTCTGAACTGTGACAGGAGATTTCACTGCTTCAGCATCAAGTTGAACTTCATCCTCTTTCTTGTTATGGATATGGAGTATGCTTGCATGTTTGAAACCACAGATTTTACATGAAGGCATTTTCTGCATTCTTTGCTGATGTGCCCTGTACGCAGGCAACCAAAACAGACGCCATTTCTCCTAAGAAATGAAATCTTGTCATTATGAGATCTCTTTTCGAGCAAAGAGCATAACTCCAGTTTATGACCACCTTTGCAAAACAAACAAATCTTCACATCAGTCCGGATGTCTTGTGCCTCTGATGGATTATTTCTCTCAACAGCAGAGGTAGTGATGCCAAAACTACTTCCTGTAGTTCTTGGGCGAGAAAAACGTTTCCCTCCATCATTGTTCTTGGCTGATGAATTTATTAATGGAGGATCACTTAGGTTTCCAAATACAGGATCTGTTGTAATTTTGACTTGACGTTCAATGAAGCAAACAATGTCAATAAATGTTGCTCTTCGATGATGCTTCTCCTGGATGTCACATGCTACTGTTCGCCATTTATCTTTTAATTTGTATGGCAATCTTTTGGTCACAGCAAGCATATTAGCAGGTGTGTTTAATTCAGAAAGATCATGAACCTCCTCCATAGCGTTACAACATCCACGTAAGAACAAACAATATGCCTGAAGAGCTTTTCCATCTTCTGATTTAATCGATGGCCATGAATGAACTTTATTCAGATAAGCAGATGCAACAACATGACCATTTCCAAAGTGCTCATACAGCATAGTCTTTGCTTTTACATATCCACCACCATCAGACATATGTTGACAGCTTTTGACCAATTCATTGGGCTGCCCCCTGGTGTACTGCGCGAGGTAATGCAGACGATCGTCAGGATCACTGGTCTTTGATTCAATGACCTGTTCAAATGAGCGCATAAAAGCCTGAAATTGAAGCGGATTGCCATCAAAAGGTTGAATTTCTCTTTTAGGTAACGAAGAGAGACTTTGTTGATGAACCAACATGCAAGTTAATTCATTTTGTTTCTCCATGATGGATAACAGATTTTCATTTGTTGCTAAGTGACCAGCTTGCTGCAGAGGCACATTTGATATTGTTCTGCTTACAGGATGAGAAGGTCCAAGAAGAGGTGCCGACCTTTTCTTTGTCACATTATATCCTGATGCATGCTCAATAATCCAGGTAGAAAAATCCAAGAAAGTTCAATCTGGTCCTCTGGACATTCAAAAAAACAAAAAACAAAACAAAGCAAAAAAAAAATGTAGAAACGTTTCGTCTCTCATCCAAGAGACTTCCTCAGTCTGAGCTGCTGTTTTCAGCTCAGTCTCTTAAATAGCACCTTCTCAGAGTGGATCAGCCAGTTTTGCTGCTGACAACCAAAACCAACTGATCACATGCTCAAGAAGGACCATCAGCCTAACAAAGGATCATTAGCACACTGATGGCTGTTTACTATTCAAAGGGGGTTGAGTGATACTAGCAATCACAGCATTGTAAGAGGGGGACAATTGAACCCGGAGGCCTCCACCCCTGTTTAATGATGGACGGTTTCTTTTCACAAAGATGGCCTCCTTTACTCCTCTCTCAAACCATCGTTCCTCTCTGTCCAAGATGTGAACATCATCATCCTTGAAAGAGTGACCGCTGGCCTGGAGATGAGTGTAGACCTCAGAGTCCTGGCCTGATGATGTTGATCTTCTGTGCTGGGCCATCCTTTTGGCCAGTGGCTGTTTAGTTTCCCCGATGTAAGACTGATCACAGCCCTCCTGACACTGAACAGCATACACAACATTACTCTGTTTGTGCCGGGGGACTGGATCTTTGGGATGAACCAGTCTTTGCCGTAATGTATTTTGGGGTTTAAAAGCCACTGGGACGTTATGTTTAGAAAATAAACGTCTCAGTTTCTCTGATACTTCCTCAACATACGGAATGACCACTGGTCTGGGTCTGGGTTCCTCCTTTTCACCTGATGGCTGACTGGAGTCCTTTGTCACATTATGTTGCACTGTTTTCACTTGAAGCTCTGCATTTTCATTAACTGTATTTCTCTTTGTCTGTGGAACAAAAGTATTAGCATTTGCATTAAGAGTCTCAACAGCATTTCCTTTTTTTTTTTTAAATATGATTCCATTCCATTGGATTTCTGTGAAGTTGAGCTTTGCACTGCAGATCCAGTTTTTAGCACATTCACTTTTGCAGCAGTTGCAGCTATTTCTGCCTCCAGATGAAACTGTTCCTTCCTTTTCCTCAGTTGCTCCTCTTGTTCTTCAATTGCATGCTTTGCTTCGAGCATATTTTGACGTGTGAGCAAGGCAGCCATTTGTAGTGAACTTAACCTGATGTCAAGCTTCTGCCTTTAGACGTGCAGATGAAGTTGATGATACTTTAGAGCTTGATCTGCTTCCTTGATTTGAAACACTGTCAGATGGCAACACATAATCTTGAATGTCATGCTGGAGATTGGCAGATAACTGAGGCTCCATTTGTTCTTGAACCTCCACTTCTCCTCCTGATGGAGTTTCCTTTGACTGCAAAATGTCTGATAATGACCTGTTTGAGCATTTGTTTGTTCCAGAAAGCCATATTTGAGCATCCTCAATAAACCCTTTGTTGTATTTAGCGATGCTTGAAAACCATGTATTTTGTTTATCTTTCTCATCAAGCGGAATTAAAGGCAGCAGAGATTCATGCAATACATTGGTGTCCTCAAACAGATGTGTTAACTCATTCAGCTGTGATTTTACTTGTGAATAATTTTTATCATCTTTCATTAGCTCTTTAAGAGATGATATAACACTTTCCATTTTCTTTACATGCCTTTTCCGCTTGGTTTGGATGGTTTCAATTTTATTTGCGAGAGCTTTCTCGCTGAGGACGATCGTTCTTTTACCCTTTTCAGGTTTCTCAACAGCAGACGATCCACTCATTTTAATCCAAAATAAAGGAAAACTTCCAGGCAACAGCTAATCCTTAACTTTATTGAACGCACGCAGAGCCACAGCACACACTCGCACACCCAAATCCCGCAGCCTCAATCCCGCAGCAAACGTAACGGGGGGGTCACAACAACAGCTTAACGTAGCGGAACCAAACTGCGTTTAAGAGCAATACGCAGCACCAAACATTCAGGTTACATACCACTGTCGTCTTCTACTTCTCTGACAAGCGATCATCTTTCGTAGTGGCGGTGGTGTGTGTGCTCGCGTTGGCGTTCCAGCTGTGCGAGAAAAACTCCGTTGTTGTCATTTTTTTGCTGACAATGTTGTAGCGACTGTCAAAGAGAGTCGCTGAGCAGCTGAGTAGGGGAATCATTTGTTGACGTGCCAGCTGATTAGATCTTACATCCACTTGATTTTATTGACATGCAGAACGTCAGTGAATTACAATAATCCGTATCCAAGGGCATCATTAAAACGGATCCGCCGGTTTAAACAGTGATCAAAGACAAAATCCATACACGCTTAAAGCGGTCAGCAAAAAGTAGACTTCCCCCATCACCCACTCGCCACAATCAATTCCCAAGTGAGCAACAGGTGATCTATAATCACTACCAACACCACGTGATCCCGTGCTGCACCTATCCACAACAGGAGTATTCTGGTGGGTAAATACTATTCTTCCTCCGAGCATAATCTTTGTTTACCAGTGACCTTATGTGTCAATAATTCTAATTATTCTACACAGGCATTAATTGTCTCCGGAGCTGAACAGAACTTAATCAGTCGGAGCCTGGTCGAAAAACTTCAGATTTCTACCACTGCCCTCTACCCCACGATGGCAGTAGCAGTTCTTACAGGCCAGACCATCTCTTCCATCTCTTGCAAAACTAATAAAATGGAAATTGTTGTGTCAGGTAATCACCGTGAGAGAGACGAATTCTTTATCTTTGATTCTCTTCAACCTCAAATTATCTTAGGTTTCCCGTGGTTGAAGAAACACAACCCCGTTATTAATTGGTCTGATGGTAGGGTCGAAAAATGGGGAGAAAACTGTTCTGAGAGATGCTTGTCATCCGCCGTCTCCCCTGGTGTTAGTAGAGAGGCAACCCAGGAGGAGGTTGACCTTTCTCAGGTTCCCAAGATCTATCATAAGCTAGCACGAGTGTTTAGCAAACACCAGGCGCTTTCCTTACCTCCTCACAGACCGTACGATTGCGCCATAGACCTTCTTCCTGGGGCACCTCTACCTTCTAGCAGGTTATTTAACCTGTCGGGCCCTGAGAGAGAGGCTATGACCCAATACATTAATGACTCATTAAAATCCGGCATCATTCGGCCATCCACCTCCCCTCTCGGAGCCGGGTTCTTCTTTGTCTCTAAGAAGGACAAGACTTTTAGGCCTTGCATTGATTTTAGAGGTCTTAATCTAATAACAGTAAAGAACAAATATCCATTACCATTAATGGATTCCATGTATGAACAACTTAGTGACGCTGTTATTTTTACTAAATTAGACCTCCGCAACGCCTATAACTTGGTTCGCATACGCAAGGGGGATGGGTGGAAAACCGCCTTTAAGACTCCCATAGGTCATTTTGAATATTTGGTAATGCCCTTTGGGTTAACAAACGCCCCTGCAGTCTTCCAGGCGTTGGTCAATGATGTTTTGAGGGATTTTCTTAACATCTTCGTCTTCGTCTATCTGGATGATATTTTGATCTTTTCCAGGGACGAAGAACAGCACCCTACACACGTGCAGGCGGTTCTCCAGAGGCTTCTGGAGAATAACTTGTTCGTAAAAGCTGAGAAATGTGCTTTCCACGCCCCTTCGGTAACATTTCTCGGTTTTATCTTTGAAAGAGGTCAGGTACGGTCCGACCCAGATAAAATAAAAGCAGTAGCCGAGTGGCCTCGACCCACTGATAGAAAGCAGTTACAACGCTTTCTCGGGTTTGCCAATTTTTATCGTCGCTTTATCAAAAATTATAGTCAGATTGCCTCCCCTCTCACTGGGTTAACCTCCACCTTGCGTTCCTTCGCATGGGACCAAGATGCTGAGATTGCCTTCCAAAGGCTTAAAGCATTGTTTTCCTCGGCACCCATCCTCGCCCACCCGAATGTTCACGAACAGTTCATCGTTGAGGTCGACGCCTCCGATTCCGGGGTGGGGGCTGTCCTCTCTCAGAGAGGTCCTGACAGCAAGGTTCACCCTTGTGCCTTCTTTTCTCGTCGTCTCACCCCAGCCGAGAGAAACTTTGATGTTGGTAATAGGGAGCTATTGGCCATTAAATTGGCTTTGGAGGAGTGGAGACATTGGCTGGAGGGTTCCGAGCTGCCCTTTGTCATCTGGACGGATCATAAAAATTTGGCCTACATCCAGGGGGCAAAGAGACTCAACTCACGTCAGGCCAGATGGTCCCTCTTCTTCGCTCGCTTTAACTTTACCATCACGTACATCCCTGGCTCTAAGAACACCAAACCCGATTCACTCTCTCGTCAATTCTCCTCCTCTGAAGGTTCCGATCCCCCGGAGGACATACTCCCGGCGACATGCTCAGTTGGTCTCTTGTCCTGGGCTATCGAATAGGATATACGGACCGCCCAACTCACTGAACCAGACCCGGGTGCTGGTCCACCGGGCAAGACTTTTGTGCCCTCTTCGATGGTGAGTCGGGTTCTTACTTGGCTTCACACAGCTAAGTTCTCTTGCCATCCAGGTGTCTCTCGCATGTTGCATTTGGCCAAGGAATATTTTTGGTGGCCCAACATGAACTGGGACGTGAGGGAGTTTGTTGCAGCCTGCCATACATGTGCACAGAATAAGAACAGCAACAAACCCCCTGCAGGACTCTTGCTTCCTCTTCTTACGCCCCATCGTCCGTGGTCTCATATTGCCCTGGATTTTGTCACGGGTTTGCCACCTTCCTCCAATAACACCACCATCTGCACTATCGTGGACCGCTTTTCCAAGGCTGCGCATTTCATTCCCCTACCTAAATTACCATCTGCTTTTGAGACTGCTAAACTTGTTACTAACCATGTTTTTCGCCTGCATGGAATTCCTATGGACATCGTCTCCGATAGAGGGCCCCAGTTCCTCTCCCGGGTCTGGAAAGCCTTTTGCCAGGGCCTGGGGGCCACGACGAGCCTTACTTCTGGGTACCATCCTCAGTCGAACGGACAAACAGAGAGGTGCAATCAGGAGCTGGAGGTCGCCTTACGATGCGTTATTGAGGACAACCCTTCCAACTGGTCTGACCATTTGCCTTGGGTGGAATACGCCCACAACACTCAGGTATCATCTGCCATCGGTATGTCCCCTTTTAAGGCTTCTCTTGGGTACTCTCCCTCCTTATTCCCTAGCCTGGAAACTGAGGTCCCGGCTCCGTCGGTCCGACTACACGTCCGACGGTGTCGCAAGATTTGGCGACAGACAAGAGCGGCTCTTCTTCGTACCGCCGACCTTAACAAGAAGTATGCCGACAGACGTCGCTCTGCTGCACCCCACTACCAGGTGGGTCAACGGGTATGGTTGTCCACTAAAGACCTTTCCCTTCCAGACACCCCCCGCAAGTTGGCTCCCAGGTATATTGGTCCTTTCCCCATTGTGAAGATCGTAAACTCCTCGGCCGTTCGTCTACTACTGCCTCGATCCATGAGGATTCACCCAACTTTTCACGTGTCCCTCCTTAAGCCAGTCTCCTCTAGTCCACTTAACCCCCCGGCCGATCCTCCTCCTGCTCCTCGTCTGATCGCAGATGCCCCGTCCTTCTCTGTCCGGCGCCTCTTGGACGTTCGCCGCCGGGGCAGAGGCCTGCAGTACCTGGTCTACTGAGAGGGGTACGGGCTGGAGGAACGCTCTTGGGTTCCCAGGGCTCAGATCCTGGACCCCGATCTGATTTCTTCTTTTTTTAGGGACCACCCCGAAAAGAGGATCAGATCGCCGAGAGGCGATTTTTGCGGGGGGGGGGGGGGGGGGGGGGGGGGGGGGCTCTGTGGGAGTTCTGGTTTCCTTCCTGCCACTAACCATCTCCCACAGTTGCTGCACTAATTGATGATCTTCACCTGCCGCCTGCTCTGGAGAATGGGTTCGGCTCCTTCCATAAAAGCTGCAGCCAGGCTCTTCTCCAGTGCTGGGACATTACCCTTTACATGTTTTTTGACTTCCACGTCAAGATTCGTCTCAGGCCCTCCAAGGCTTCAACACCAAGGCAGGAGCCTCCTATGGAATGTCCCTCCAACCATTCATCTACCTCCAACCCGCTCCTGCACTCGCTGTTCCTCCAGTGAAGCTCCAACAAACCAGCAAAGGTACTCACCATCCTCTCTTCAAGACGTCCTCCGGAACCCAGAACCACACGGCGTGCCTCCCCTGCTCCTACATCAAGGCAGAACCTAGCTCCACTCCCTTTTCCCCTGTAAAGACAATAAAGAGGTTTATTTTTGCAACCCGGTTATCTGTCTGTGCTTCGGTTCTGCCATCTGGGGTCTATTCATTGATCGAATCATGTCAACTGGCAAAATAGAAGAGTTTAAAGATGGGAAATGAAGGAGTTTAAATGGAGAGAAAAGATGGATAAAAGGGGATGTATGTTCGGACCGCAGAATGGCACGCTCCCTTCAACACCAGCTCAAAACCTCCGGTACACTTGGCGCGTTAAGACTCGTTACCTTTGCTGAACTTAATCAGCTCCAGTATCGATTTCAACGCTACCTTTCCAGCGTCTCCGGTCAGGGCGGCTGGACATGTCAGGAGTCGTGCCGCTTACTCCGTTCACAAACACGCTCATCTCCCTGGTGGATACACAGCAAGCTGTGAGTTCGTCAGAGGTTCCACTCAGATGTGGAAGAATCCATCACAGGCTCCGAAGACAGAGTTCAAGACTAGACTTCATCAGAGACCCACTTGAAGACTCAGGGGACTTGACTGACAGACCGCCCAGTTCCAGGAAGTGTGGACTCTTAAAGAGTTCTTACTTCCGGTCACTTCAGGACTTCCTGATTGGTTGAAACAACCACCAGGGGGTGGTTCTAGTGATGTCAGAGGGTCATTACAAGTCAAGAAAACAGCAGGAATGTTTTAGGGACTTTTAGTACAGACAGGAGAAATGTAATGATGAAGTGATAGCAAGCAGGTGCCATTAGCTTCTTATTTACCATCTGCTAGGTTTAAAAACAATCCACTTCATTATGCTGGTGAAGATTCTCAGTCATCCAGGACATGATGAATTCAAAAAGCGTTCAATACAAAAACAACTGGACTTTATTTGTAACAGAAGACGTTTCGCTCCTCATCCGAGGAGCTTTCTCAATTCAAAGAGCAAAGAGTGAGAGATTCAGTTTATAAGGCTGAGTGAGATAAGACACACACACATATGTAGATTGGCAATTCACACCTCAACACCTTAACAGTAAGAGTCTTTTGTTCCTCTAATTCACAGACGAGGCCCCTCTGTTCCCATCAGGTGTGAAAACCGGCTGGGAATCAGTCTTAAAGTTGCATTATAGGTTTTTGAAAGTGGAAATCTGAGGCCTCCTCCTCTGTTAAGAGACAGCTTTTCTCTTTTTACATAAATTGCTTCCTTCACTCCCCTCTCAAACCATCTGTGTTCTCGGTCCAAAATGTGCACATTTTGGTCCTCAAAAGAGTGTCCCTTATCTGTGAGGTGGAAATGAACAGCTGAATTTTGTCCAGAGGAGGTGGCTCTCCTGTGTTGAGCCATGCGTCTGTGAAGAGGCTGTTTAGTTTCTCCAATGTAGAGGTCTGGACAGTCCTGGACAGGAGAAAACAATCAATTGATTGTTGTATTATAGATTGTACCCAGGGGAAGCCACTCCCTGTCTTTATGGACTTCCAAAAATATACAAAGAAGGAACACCACTCAGACCCATCGTCAGCAGCATGAACTCAGTGACATACAATATTGCTAAACATCTGGCTGGTATTTTAGCTCCTCTTGTTGGAAACACACCTCATCACATAAAGAACTCCATTGATTTTGCTAACAAAGTTCAACACTTGAAACTAACCCCAGGAGAAACCCTTGTATTGTATGATAGGACTTCTCTTTTCACATGCATACCCATCTCTGAAGCAGTAGAAACCGTCAGAAAACAACTTTTACAAGACAAGGACTTAATCAACAGGACCAACTTCACCCCAGACCAGATCTGCACCCTGTTGGATCTCTGCCTCTCCACCACTTATTTCAAGTTCAATGACAGTTTTTACAGACAGAAGCACGGCTGTGCCATGGGATCTCCAGTGTCACTCATTGTTGCCAATCTCTACATGGAGGAAGTGGAACAGAGAGCCCTAAACTCCTATGAGGGAACAACGCCAAGCCATTGGTTCCGTTATGTGGATGACACCTGGGTCAAAATCCAAGCCAAGGAAATAGAAGCGTTCACCAGACACATTAACTCGGTCGATAACAACATCAAGTTCACCAGAGAAGATGCAAACGACAACAAACTGCCTTTTTTGGACTGTTTGGTTCAGAAGGAAAGAGAGGACAGCCTCAACATTGAAGTTTACAGAAGACCAACCCACACAGACCAGTATCTTCTATTGGACTCCCACCATCCACTGGAACACAAACTCTCTGTCATCAGAACTTTACAACATAGGGCCGAATGCGTCCCCACGAAGACAGAAGGGAAGGAAAAGGAACAGAAACACATTCAAGAAGCTCTTCAAACATGTGGATATCCTAACTGGGCTTTTGTCAAGTCAGTGAGGAAATCTACAAAACACACCAATAAACAGAAAAAGGAGAACAACAGACGGAAAAACATTGTCATCCCTTATGTTGCTGGAGTATCAGAGAAATTCAGAAGGATTTTCAACAAACACAAGATCCCAGTACATTTCAAACCCAGCAGGACTCTCAGACAGAGGCTGGTCCACCCTAAGGACAAGACACCCATACACAAACAGAGTGGTGTAGTGTATGTGGTCCAGTGCAGCGAGGACTGTCCAGACCTCCACATTGGAGAAACTAAACAGCCTCTTCACAGACGCATGTCTCAACACAGGAGAGCCACCTCCTCTGGACAAAATTCAGCTGTTCACTTCCATCTCACAGATAAGGGACGCTCTTTTGAAGACCAAAATGTGCACATTTTGGACCGAGAACACAGATGGTTTGAGAGGGGGGTGAAGGAAGCAATTTATGTAAAAAGGGAAAAGCCGTGTCTTAACAGAGGAGGAGGCCTCGACCGACATCACTACTCCTCATTTCAGACAGAAGATCAAAAGGCATAATTACTTTGTAAATAGACATTTAACTTGATTTCTAATTTAAATGAGGATTAAAAAATCATTAATACTGTTTCACAGTTGATTTAAAATGAGTGGTTCACTTCAAAATTTAGAAATGGTATGAATTAAACACACTTTTGATTTGTCAAGATATTGTAAATTAGTAATGATAATATAAAAGAAGAGTGTTCTTTCAATTGATTACTTCAGGATACAATTAGACAGTCTCTGGATGAGCTAATTTGTATTTCTGGATTCAAATCAATGAAATAACAGTTCCTGTCCCATGAAGTTTCTCAGAGGCAGGTTTTGGTCGGAGGCCGAGTTCACTACATATATGTCAGTGAGGTTCTGTAGGGCTATGCCAGCAGTTTTGCTGTAGATCCTGACAATCCCTGAGAGTTTGTTCTTGTTTTTTTTTCATGTCAGAAGTACAAACTAACAGATGATGAAGGTGAAAGTTAAAAGAGATTCAATAAAACATTCTGATAAAAGTTGAATCAACATTAAAACCAGAGCTGAAATATAAAAATACATTCTCTGGTGGACCTTCTTACAAAGTGAGTTCACATGGGGGGTCAAAGGTCAGTCTGTCATCAAGAACAGATCCCTGATATTTATACTGATGCACCACCTCAAGCTTCACCGTTAATGACCACAGGAGCTGCAACTGAAGAGTCTTTTCTTAAATTAATGACCAACTCCTTTGTCTTAGAAACATTTAGCTTTAAAAGGAAGACTCAAGTCCCCAACCACAGGCCCAGGGTCTGGGTCATCACTGCTGAGAAGGGACAGGATGGCAGTCATCAGCAAACTTTAAAATGTGACACTGTGGGAACTGGCTGCAACAATAGTTTATATATAAAATGAATAAAAGGAGAGAAAGAACACAGCCCTGAGGGGAACTGGTAGAGGACAGAAGGACATCAGAGAGAACCCCGTTGGCCGTCACCCGCTGAGACCGAACAGTTAAAAAGTCTACAAGCCATCATGAGGACAGAGTTCAGATTGTACAGCAGGGGTGTCCAAACTTTTTTCAAACGGGGTCAGATTTGGTAAGGTAAAAATGGGGTCCGACCTTTCAACCTGACATTTTTGAACCATTAACATTAAATGCAAATTAACTATTTTATGATTTTTTTTTTTATTATTGAAAATGGCATACTTTTCATTTGTTCACACAGAACACATCAATCTAAATCAATTTTTAACACATGTTTCATGTTTGAAGAAAAATTCTGTCTGGAAAAAATCTTTCAGGAAGATTAAAAATACCTACAGTAGGTTAATTTGAAACATCACAAAGTGTTGTCCTCCTGATGCTCAGTAATCCTAAACCAGATGAATTTAACAGTGCAGAGTCAGGTTCGCTGGACCTGACTGGTCCTCTGGACCTGAATAGTCCTCTGAACTGGAGTGGTTCTCTGGGTCTGACTGGTTCTCTGGACCTGACTGGTCCTCTTGACCTGACTGGTTCTCTGGACTGGACTTGTTCTCTGGACCTGACTGGTCCTCTGGACCTGACTGGTTCCCTGGACCGGACTGGTCCTCTGGACCTGACTGGTTCCCTGGACCGGACTGGTCCTCTGGATCTGACTGGTTCTCTGGACCTGACTGGTCCTCTGGACCTGACTGGTTCCCTGGACCGGACTTGTCCTCTGGATCTGACTGGTTCTCTGGACTTGACTGGTTCTCTGGACCTGACTGGTTCTCTGGACCGGACTGGTCCTCTTGATCTGACTGGTTCTCTGGACATGACTGGTTCTCTGGACCTGTCTTCATCCATCTGCTGGTAAAAGTTGAGCAGAGGGAGCTGCTGGTGCTGACTGCAACACTTGGCATCACTGCAGCTCAGAGAGCTTCTGCAGGTGGTCTGGAGCATCATCAGGGTCCTCAGAGAAAGGAGAGGGAAAACAGTGCAGTCTCCTTTTCAATAGCTGCAAATTTATTTCTTTATTTAGTTACAGTCACCATTTTAGAACAGGGCTGGAAAGGGTCACACTGCCATCTTCTGGTGAAATATGAAATGGCATTTTGTACACGTGTGTTTTATTCTGTAGTCAAAGGTGCCGGTGGGCCGCATCTTATTGATTTTATGATAGAGACTGCGGGCCAGTGGAAATTTGAACTTGGGCCACAAATGACCCCCAAGCTGGACTTTGGACATGGCTGTCATACAGACATTGTAATTTATCTGCTACATTGTGGGGCTGAATACAATTAAAAGCGGATGCAAAATCAATAAAAAGCAATCTTACCTTCAAGGTGTCCTAAAATCATATTTTAAAAAGTTGCTGTTGCGTCCTCCACTCCTCTACATGAACGATAAGCAAATTTCCTGTTGATGATGTAATATAGGTCCATTCATCATTATCATCTCTGTAAATGTTGGTCCACAGAAAGTCACGATCCAGAGTTTGAGGAGAGCAAAGACTATGAGCTGGTTCGGCCTGTCAGACTTCACACAGTGAGAAAAAGAAGTGCAGAGGTATATCAAACACAACACAACACTGGATATCATGACTCATCTGTATCTTCATGCAAGCTATGAACAAGTCTTGACTGCATGGTCCGTTTATTTTTGCCCCTTAGCACCTTAGACCAGAGAAAATGAAATATGCGCTGACCGTGGGAGGAAGAGACATTGAAATGCAACTTGAAAAAAACAAGTATGACCTCACTTTACCAGTAAAGTTATATAAAGAAATATGTCAAGTCTTTAATAAATCTTTAATACATCTTTATTATATATTTAATACATCTTTATTACATCTTGAATACTTATTTCATCTTTACTACATCTTTACTACATCTTTAATACATCTTTACTACATCTTTAATACATCTTTAATACATCTTTACTACATCTTTACTACATATTTATTACATATTTATTACATCTTGAATACTTTTTCATCTTTAATACATTTTAATACATCTTTAATACATCTTGAATACTTATTTCATCTTTACTACATCTTTACTACATCTTTAATACATCTTTAATACATCTTTACTACATCTTTACTACATATTTATTACATATTTATTACATCTTGAATACTTTTTCATCTTTAATACATTTTTAATACATCTTTAATACATCTTTAATACATCTTTATTACATCTTTAACACATCTTGAATACTTCTTCAATCTTTACTACATCTTTATTACATCTTTATTACATATTTAATACATCTTTAATACATCTTTATTACATCTTTAATACATCTTGAATACTTCTTCAATCTTTACTACACCTTTATTACATCTGTATTACATATTTAATACATCTTTAATACATCTTTATTACATCTTAAATACATACTTAATACATCTTTATTACATCTTTAATACATATTTAATACATCTTTATTACATCTTTAATACATATTTAATACATCTTTAATACATCTTTATTGCATCTTTAATACATATTAAATACTTCTTTCATCTTTACTGCATCTTTACTATATCTTTAATAGATCTTTATTACATCTTTATTACATCTTTTATAAATCTTTATTTTAATATATTTCATTACTTTTTACATCTTTTTTACATCTTTATTACATCTTTAATACATCTTTATTACATCTTTAATACATCTTACTTTTAGAGCCCTGAGTGGTCAAGCCCCAGTATTCATTTCTGACCTTTTAGAGCCCTACTGTTTTTAGTTTTCTACATTCGCCTTAGAATCTAGCTGGTTTTTTTTTTTGTTTTTTTGTTTTTTGTTTTGTTACCTTTTCCTTTTAGCCATCCTATTTGTAAAAGAAAAAAAAACCTGCAGTATGAGTTTTTATAACTGCTTATTGTTGTTGCTGTTGTCCATTGTTGTCATCTTTCTTTGTTAAATCAGGTCTCTCTTGTAAATGAGTCCTCGAGGCTCAATGGGATTTACCTGTAGAAATAAAGGTTGATTGATACTCCTCTTCTCCGGGGCCTCAAATCTTCCAGTCAAAGGCTGTTAATGGTCCCACTAACTCATTTTAAGACCAGAGGGGATAAATCTTTAAGGGTTGCGGCCCCCAGACTGTGCAATGCATTGCCTCTGACTTTGCTCTGCCTTGATTCTCTTAATACTTATAAAAAGCAGCTGAAGACACATTTGTTTAGATTGGCTTTTAATTAGTTTCATATTGTCTTATGTCAAAAGCATGTTGTTTTATCTTTTATTGTTTGTTTTTATGTTTTATCTTGTGTTTTTATGTAATTTATTCTGTAAAGCACTTTATGGTTTCTGATCTGTAAAAGGTGCTATATAAATAAAGTTTGATTACGTACTTATTACATCTTTATTACATCTTTATTATATATTTAATACATCTTTATTACATATTTAATACATCTTTAATACATCTTTATTACATCTTTATTACATCTTTAATACATATTTAATACATCTTTATTACATCTTTAATACATATTTATACATCTTTATTACATCTTTAATACATATTTAATACATCTTTAATACATTTTTAATACAGCTTTATTACATCTTTAATACATATTTAATACATCTTTAATACATCTTTATTACATCTTTAATACATCTTTATTACATCTTTAATGCATCTTGAATACTTCTTTCATCTTTACTACATCTTTACTACATCTTTAATACATCTTTATTACATCTTTTATAAATCTTTATTTTAATATGTTTCATTACTTTTTACATCTTTTTTACATCTTTGTTACATCTTTAATACATCTTTATTACATTTTTAATACTTTTTTAATTACATCTTTAATACATGAAGGTTTAGGTTTAGTAAAGTATGTTGTGCTTCATTCATTTCTAAAGTCTGAGAGAATACCATATCTAATGGTTCAGCCTGTTTTTTAAAGCTAGTTTGTGTTTTTCTCTTATTTTTCAGCGAATTAATAGCCAAAGATTACACAGAAACTTACTATGAGGCTGATGGAAGTCTAATCACTACAAAGCCACACGACATTGTAAGTGTTGTTGGCACATCTCATTTCTTAAGAATGTGACTCGCCCCAAACTACAGCAAGTTGTTCCTTTCTAAGTTGTATATTTGAACTGTATGGTCTTTAAAAGCTTTAAATCAATGTATGTTTTATCAAATGAAACATTTCTGTCCTGTTCAGGATCACTGTTACTACCATGGAAGAGTTGTGAACGACAGTGGATCGTCTGTCAGCATCAGTACTTGTAATGGACTCAGGTGAACCCTCTTGCTTTTATATTTATCTTTTTTTCTGCCTTTGAGTCATTCACCATGTTTATGATCTACAGTTGTCCCTCGGTAGTTCGCGGTTCGTTGATCACAGACTTGCCTATCACAGTTTTTCAAAATAAGTTTGGACATTACTCACAATTTGCTGACTGATGGATGAGCTGCACGATCGGCATGAAATTTTTATTTAAAATAAATTATTTTAAATTATTTAGCACCTGCTGCACATTTGTGCAGCCCACAGCTGCAGAAGAAAACTTCCTGCTGCAGCTGGTCAGCTGTTCACCGTGCAGCATGGAGAAGTGGATGTGGCCAAGAGCGCTTGCAGGTGGCTGAAAGCAGCTGGAGGCATGGAGCTGAAATCATGACATTCTGTGCTCTTTTAGGGAGTTTATAAACATCGCTTAGAATATTGCAAGAGTGTGGGAAGGGTTTAAAATGCCTTTAAATACTGTCTATATATATATATATAAAACTACTATTTACTACTTGTACTACTACTCCTACTCGCAATTTTTCACTTATTGCGGGGCTTCAGGGTATGAATCCCCTGTGATAAACTATTGTATAGAATGTGCCACTTAAATCAATTAAACACACATAAAGTGGTTTCAGGCAGCAGCTGTACAGTTTTGGTGGCTTACTGTAACAATAAAAAGGGTTAAAAAGTTAAGCAGGTTTCTCTGCAGTACTGTGGCCTTGGACTAATCAAAATAAGAAATTCATGCCACTTCACATTTCTTTGTTATTGTTGCCTCTGCAGAGCCACATTATTCAATTTAATTCAGATCACTTCACTTCAGTTTATTTCTAAAGCTCCAAATCACAACAGAATCGTCTCAGGGACTGAACAGAAACATTCATATTGTAGTGAACTAGACCTCCGACATCAATGTGTCTCTGAAGACCTTCAGGGGACAGGAACTGCTATTTCATTGATTTGAATCCAGAAATACAAATTATCTCATCAAGAGACTATTTAATTGTATCCTGAATTAATCAATTGAAAGAACACTCTTCTTTTTCATATTATCATCAACTATTTTACAATATCTTGATAATCAAAAGTGTGTTTAGTTCATACCATTTCTAAATGTTGAAGTAAACCACTCATTTAAATCAACTGTGAAACAGTATTAATGATTTTTAAACCTCATTAGACTTAGATCATACAAGTTAAATGTCTATTTATGAAGTAAGTGTGCATTTAATCTTCTGTCTGAATGAGGAGTAGTGGATTTGATGTCGGTCAAAAGTCAGAGGACAAGTTATGAGAACGATGTGCCGTGTTTTAAAACTCTCAGACAGTAAATAAGAAACTGGCACCTGCAAAGTCTGTCATTTCTTCAAAATAGTTTCCTGTCTGTACTAACCGTTCTTAAAAACATTTCTGCTGTCTGTTGACTTCTAATAACCCTCTGACATCACTAAACTCCACCCCTGCTGGTTGTTTCAACCAAT
>NC_056505.1:694921-708641 GCF_014905685.2 Nematolebias whitei
CCCTCTGACATCACTAAACTCCACCCCTGCTGGTTGTTTCAACCAATCAGGAAGTACCAAGTGACAGGAAGTGGATACCCTTTAAAATATCCTGATGCATGCTCAATAATCCAGGTAGAAAAATCCAAAAAAGTTCAATCTGGTCCTCTGGACATTCAAAAAAAACAAAAGCAAAACAAGCAAAAAAAATTCTCGAAACGTTTCGTCTCTCATCCAAGAGACTTCCTCAGTCTGAGGTGCTGTATTCAGCTCAGTCTCTTAAATAGCACCTTCTCAGAGTGGATCAACCAGTTTGCTGCTGACAACCAAAACCAGCTGATCACGTGCTCAAGAAGGACCATCAGCCTAACAATGGATCATTAGCACCTGATGGCTGTTTACTGTTCACAGAGGGCTGAGTGATACTAGCAATCACAGCATTGTAAGAGGGGGACAGTTGAACCTGGAGGCTCCACCCCTGTTTAATGATGGACGGTTTCTTTTCACAAAGATGGCCTCCTTTACTCCTCTCTCAAACCATCGTTCCTCTCTGTCCAGGATGTGAACATCTTCATCCTTGAAAGAGTGACCTCTGACCTGGAGATGAGTGTAGACCGCAGAGTCCTGGCCTGATGATGTTGACCTTCTGTGCTGGGCCTCTGTGAGTAGTAAACAGCCATCAGTGTGCTAATGATCCATTGTTAGGCTGATGGTCCTTCTTGAGCATGTGATCAGCTGGTTTTGGTTGTCAGCAGCAAACTGGTTGATCCACCCTGAGAAGGTGCTATTTAAGAGACTGAGCTGAAAACAGCACCTCAGACTGAGGAAGTCTCTTGGATGAGAGACGAAACGTTTCTAGAATTTTTTTTGCTTTGTTTTGCTTTTGTTTTTTTGAATGTCCAGAGGACCAGATTGAACTTTTTTGGATACCCTTTAAAAGTCAACACTTCTTGGAACTATTCAGTCTTTCCAGTCTTCCTGGAGCTTTCAGCCTTACTGGAAGACTCAGTCTTACTGGAGTCTCAGTCTGATGGTAAGTCGTACAGGAACTTTCAGTTCTTACTGAAAGTCAGCTTTGGAGTATGGAATTGGATCATGTGCCAAGGGTCCGTCCATTCCAGCAGAGTCACAGCTGCCTCGCTGTGAACTCATCCCGAGCATTAAAAGCTCTCAACTTCTAAGGAAGCCTATTCTGTTGAACAGAGTCCTTCGTCACGAGTCCTGACGATCCCCAGCCACTCTGACCGGAGACGCTGAAAAGGGAGCGTGAGATGGACCTCTGTACCGGAGCTGATTCATCTTCTGCATAGGTAACAAGTCGTTCACGCCCTGAGTGTACCGCGGGCTGAGCTGGGATCGAAAGAAGGATGCCATTCCGGGTCAACACATCTTCCTTCATCCATCTAAACCTTCTCTTTAAATCTTTAAACTTCTTTACTCCTTCTCTTTAAACTTCTATTCGCCAGTAAATCAAGTTAAGTGCCTTCAGAGATGAATCATTCTCCATCAGTAATCTTCTGTTGTCTTGTTATTTGAACTTGCTAAGTTTATTAATCAGAAACAGATCAGCCAATCAATGTGTACATGTTTTGATGTTAAATTTTGATTCTGTTAAATAAATGACTACATTTATTCTGATGGGTCAAAGATAAAATGGCGTCTCATGTCACTCACTATAAACTCCACTCTCAAGTTATCTGAGTCACATGGAAGAAATTTAACTTGAAAAAGAAAGAATCCGTTGTTAATTAAACAATTAATATTCTTTGTGCTTGAACTAGCTTTAAGAATAATTAATTAGTAGTATGTCTGCAGCAAAGCTGTCCTGACATCACTAAAATACTTTGTAGAATATTATGATCAACTGTATCAAATGCAGCACAGAGGTCTAACAGGACCAGTGTAGACACAAGTCCATTGACAGAGGCCATGAGAATATCATTGGTAACTTTCACCAGTGAGATTCAGTGCTGTGGTGAGCTCTAAACCCTGACTGAAACTCTTCAAACAGATTATTTCTTTGCAGATGATCACACAACACCTGCAACTATTTTCTCTAGAATTTTTGTGATGAAAGTTAGATTTAGTGTGCATTCACAGCAGCCCTGTTTAGTCCGCTTTAATCCAACTCTAGCTCGTTTTCCTTGAAAGTCCGGTTCGTTTAGGGAGGTGTGAATGCGCCATCGAACTCTGTCAAAGAACAAAAAGGCGAACTCTGGCCCGGGCTAAAACCTAGGTCTCGGTCCGGTAGAAGCGAACTCCAGCGCGGTTTGAGTACAGTGTGAATGTAAACAGACCAAGCCCCGCTCCACAGGACAAACAACCACACGTTTCTCTTATATGGAGCCGTCAGCTGCCTTGTGTGGAAGAACAATATTCTCCATGGTCTTCTGTCTCATCTTCTGCTCATGCTGAGTCCATTGTTGAAAAATGACAAAATATAACTCCTAAAACTGCTAAAACTTGATGCCACTTTGTTTTTATTTTTATTTACACGAGAAGAAGAAGAAGACGTGTCTTCAGAGGTTTTTGTGTCGTTTCTTTCAGTAGTTCTTGGTGCAGCGCCCCCACAGGCGAGCGGGGGAATAGGTTGGTTCAACAGGTTGACTCGACTACACAGTGCAGTGTGAATGCAAACGCACCAGCTCAAATGTAAACAAAAGCTCATGAATACTGGTCCCGAACCGAACCGAGTCTACCGGACTCTCTGGTGTGAAAACGACCTTAATATAGGTCTATAGTGGGGTATCAATCTTAAAGCTCTGTGGTATGTAACCGTTTATTAGACGCAAATTAAGCAGATCCAAGATGTGGTTATTAATTAAGGGAAATATATCTTTAAATGTACTGATTGGAATGGGATCTAACAGACATGTGGATGGTTTAGATGAAGCTATAATTTGGACAATTCAGAGAGCTCAACAAGATAAAAAACAGTCCAAACATAAATCAGGTTCTAGTGACATTTTAAAATTGCCTCATCTGACACAGAATCAGAGGTGATACTAGGAATGTTGGTTTGATTTTTTTTCCCTAAATGAAACAATTTTATTTATAAAGAATCTCATGAAGTCATAACTGCTAATAGTTGTAGGGATACATGACTCAACAGAGATAGGATTTTTCATTAGACTAGCTATGGCACTGAAAAGGAAACCAGAGCTATTTTTATTCTTATAAATTAAAGATGAATAATATAAAGTTCTAGCTTTACGGATAACTTTTTTGTACGTTAGCCGGTTGTCTCTCCAGGATAAATAAGATTCCTCAACGTTAGTGGAGCGTCATTTTCTTTCCAGCTTTCTAGATGTCTGCTTTAAAGTACATAACTCAGAATTGAACCAAGGACCTAATCTCCTCTGATTGATTACTTTCTTTTTCAGTGGAGCAGCTTTATCAAGTGAAGTTTGCAATGTAGTTGTAAAATTATCAACTAGATTATCTAAGTCACTACTCTCTGATGTATTTGTTAGGAATATTTAATATTTTCCCTGTAGTTCATTAAATAAATATGCCACACAGGAAAGGTAGATACTTTTCTTAATCCCAGATTTAATCTTGCAAGATGGAACAGAGGTTGAAATACAAGCAGGCAAGATTTTTACATGAAGCTTTGTCCCCAGTCTGTTCACCGAGAGCCTATAAGAGTGTCTTTTTATAATGTTATCAGACAAAGGCAAGATCAGATGACTCTTGCAGCCTCTTGCTTAGGCTTGAGTTTTATGAGGTGAAAGGTCCATGCCTCTGCATTACTCTGATCCAGACAAAAGCAACTCTTTAACACACACATAATATGGATAATATAACACACACTGTTATATTCTACCATGTTGTTGTTTACTATTTTTTCTTTAGGACCTTGTAAATATTGTATTTACTTTTTCACTTTTTGGTTCTTTATGTTGTACCAATATTGAATGCTTTAGTATTTCTTTTTTGTTTGTTCATTGTTTTAGTGAGTCAAATCAGTTCTTCTCATCCTGAATATTTTATTGTACTGTTAACCTTGTGTTAACCTGCATATGACAAATAAACATAACCTGAATTAAGCATTAACCTTTAATTTAACCATTAAGCATACGATATAATTATGACAGAAAATGGAGGATTTACCTGCAGTTACTTTCGTAGAGATGAACATGTGGTAGCTACTTCTTGTTTATAACTTGTGATCAGCTGATGGGGTCGGTCCCTGGCTTTTTACATGTTTTCCAAACTCTGTTTAATTTTGAAAAAGAATAAACTGTATCCCACTCTCTAAACTCTCAGGGTAACACGTGTGTGGATTGCCTGTTCTCCACTGACACCGTTTAACCATTTTGTTCTGGAGATTTTTCACAAACCCCTGACGGTAGCGTCCAGGCTGTAGCCTCAGATAAGGGGCGTTTACCTTCGGGACAAACTGAGATTACCGATTGGTCATATTGCTGACATGCCTACTGGATTGATTGACAGGTTGCACAGCGGAGCTGACTTGTGGAAAAAAGAAAAAAAATACAGAGCTGTTACAGCCCTGCGGAGGAGGTGCGGCAGCCCAGGAGCAGCAGCAGCGTGTTCTGTGTTTATATGTTGTTAATAAAAAAGTTTTAAAAATTAAACAAAAAACAGGGAGGGCCAGCCCTGCAGCCCACAAATCAGACCGGCCCACCGGGAAATCTCCAGACCGTCCCGATTGGCCACTCCGGGCCTGTATGGGAGTATCAGAGAACCTGAGACGTTTACTTTCTAAACACAACGTCCCAGTGGCTTTTAAACCCCAAAATACATTACGGCAAAGACTGGTTCATCCCAAAGATCCAGTCCCCCGGCACAAACAAGAGTAATATTGTGTATGCTGTTCAGTGTCAGGAGGGTGATCAGTCTTACATCAGGAAAACTAAACAGCCACTGGCCAAAAGGATGGACCAGTACAGAAGATCAACATCATCAGACCAGGACTCTGCGGTCTACACTCATCTCCAGGCCAGCGGTCACTCTTTCAGGGATGAAGATGTTCACATCCTGGACAGAGAGGAACGATGGTTTGAGAGAGGAGTAAAGGAGGCCATCTTTGTGAAAAGAAACCGTCCATCATTAAACAGGGGTGGAGCCTCCAGGTTCAACTGTCCCCCTCTTACAATGCTGTGATTGCTAGTATCACTCAGCCCTCTGTGAATAGTACACAGCCATCAGTGTGCTAATGATCCATTGTTAGGCTGATGGTCCTTCTTGAGCATGTGAGCAGCTGGTTTTGGTTGTCAGCAGCAAAACTGGTTGATCCACTCTGAAGCCTCCAGTATACTGCCACGTATGTCCGTTCACGCGTACAAACGAGTGTACTGTACGCAGAGGGTTCAGACTTCATACTCCAGCGTACACCCCGAGCAGCTGCAGAGCAGCTTCACAGACAAGGGGCGTTTACCTTCAGGACAAATTGAGGTTGCCGGTTGGTCATTTGCAGACACGCCTACTGGATTGATTTACAAGTCGAAAAAAAAAGAAAAGCGAGCGCTGGCAGCCTCCACTGCAGCGGTGTTCTGTGTTTATATGTTTTTAATAAAAAGATCTAAAAAAAATTTAAAAACAGGGAGCGCTGGCTCTACAGCCCACACATCAGACCAGCCCACCAGGAAATCTCTAGACCCTCCCGCAGCCATGCTGGACCTAAGTTTAATTCGCTCGTGACAAATTCCTTAATTTCTCACCATTTCAGTCATGGCATCAACGGAAGAGGAAGAGATCACTGCCTCTTGTAAAAAAAAAAACCAAAAGAAAGAAAAGGCCAGATCAGAGATGAAGAAGGGGAATTTAATACATTGGTGTCACATACAAAACAGTCCGTCGCTGGGCAGTTTATTGTGTGACACCGCGTACGTGTATGCGGTCGTAAAAATTTGAGCTTTGCATGGACATGCCCTGGGGGGTACGCTCGTACCTCTGCGTACGTACGTGCGTACTTCTGCGTATGGATGTACACGGCAGTATACTGGGGGCTTGCAAAGGTGCTATTTATGAGTGAGCTGAATACAGCAACTCAGACTGAGGAAGTCTTTTGAAAGAAAAAAAGAAATATTTCTACTTTTTGTTTGTTTGTTTTGCTTTGTTTTGTTTTGTGAATGTTCAGAGGACCAGACTTAAATTTTTTAGAAACACAATTTCAATTCCAGTTTATTTATCAAGTTTTTGATATGTGGTTTAAAAGAGAGATGTGTATCAATTAAAATTCCGGTTTCCTCCCACAGACCATAAACATGCATGTTAGGCTGATTGGTAACTCTAAATTGTCCCTAGGTGTGTGTGTGTGTGTGTGTGTGTGTGAGAGAGAGAGAGAGAGAGAGAGAGAGAGAGAGAGAGAGAGAGAGAGAGAGAGAGAGAGATTGATTGAGAGATTGAGAGATTGAGAGAATGGTTGTTTGTCTCTATGTGTGGCCCTGTGATGGACTTGCGACACATCCAGGGTGTACCCCGCCCCTCGCACAGTGATTGCTGGACATGGGCACCGGTGACCTCCGTGACCCAAAATGGAACAAGCGGGTAAAGATAATGGATGGATGGATGGAAGGATGGCATATGTCATGATCTTTAACAAATAGGTTGCCTGTTTTCAATAGATGCTCCTTGAGAGATGACTCCCTTGTCTAATCTTGGTTCAGGGGTTACTTCAGAACATCTTCCCAGAAGTACCTGATTGAGCCTCTGTCTGGTGATGATGAGGGCGATCATGCAGTAATGGTGTTCAACAGCAGCAGCTTCACCCCTGCGGTATGTGGCGTCACCAACACCACTTGGAACGATGACTATGAACCTCCAACCAGCCGCAGCCGTTCCAGATCAGGGGTTAGTACATCATTGTCACAACATCCAATATTTAAATGAGACCTCAAAGGTTTAAAGGGATATCCTGGTCATTTTTAAAGGTATGTTCTTTCTAGTAATAAGTAGTTAGTATCTTATCAACTATGACATGTCATGAAGCATGGGGTATGGAGTCTTCAGCCAGGCCACGGTAATGGATGAATCTGAACGTTTTTGCTATTATGCAGATGTCTGTGCCTCTATTTATGCCACTGTTTCTCTAATGGGAGTACCTTTAAGTACCCTTGTTTCTCAGGGGTACTTAAAAGGTGTGTCCAAATTCAGCAGCCACATCCTTCAAAGGCTGGATTTGAAGGCAGATTACGTAACAGCAACGCACTGAAGGTTGTTCCAATTCGAAGACTCCTTCAATGCGGCAACAAATGCAGCCTGATTTTCCCCCATTTGAAGGATGGATTTGGTGTATCCTTCTCAGCCCACCCTATCCCAAGATGCATTTCGGGTATGCAGAAAATTTTAGACGTAAAAGCTATTTGAAGGCACCTTTCAAATCACTCAAGGTCACCGAACAAGAAATGGAAAGAAAAACACAATAAAACAATAAACTATAGATATCAGTAAAATCAAACACAATTAATGGTATAATACATAATGACATTAAACAGAATAAGCTAGTTTGAAAAAGTGAGTTTTAACATTAGATTTAAATAAGAGCAGAGAATCTTCTAGCTCGTCTGGGGGGACCCCAAGGCATTCCCAGGCCAACTGAGAGACATAGTCTCTCCAGCGTGTCCTGGGTCTTCACTGGGGTCTCCTCCCTGTCGGACATGCCCGAAGCACCTCCCTAGGGAGGTGTCCATGGGACATCCTTACCATATGCCCGAACCACCTCAACTGGCTCCTCTGGATGTGGAGGAGCAGAGGTTCTACTCTGGGTCTCTCCCAGATAACTGAACTTCTCACCCTATCTCTAAGGGAGAGTCCAGCTACACTGTGGAAGAAACCCATTTCAACCACCTGTATCCGCAATCTCATCCTGTCGGTCACTACCCAGAGCTTGTGACCATAGGTGAGGGTAGGAACATAGACTGACCGGTAAACACAGAGTTTTGCCTTACAGCTCAGCTCCCTCTTCACCACAGTGGACCGGTACAGAGTTCGCAATACTACAAATGCTGCACCAATCCATCTACCATTCTCACGCTCCATTCTTTCCTCGCTTGTGAACAAGACCCCAAGATACTACAACTCCTCACTTGAGGCAGAACCTTACCCTTGCCCTGAAAGTCTGGGAGTTTGTTTTTATTCTATCAGTGCTTAGCATATTTTTAGTTGATGTTTTTCTTAGTTCATCTCTTAGATCTTATTACTGTTTTGCTTTTACATTTTATTGTTGGATGAAACTGGGACCCTGTGTACATAATTTCATTCCACCACATGTACCACGTGTGGTACGAACGGCAATAAAGAAACTCTGACTCTGAAAAGAGCAATCCATCCTTTTCTGCTTGAGGTCCATGGCCTCAGATTTGGAGGTGCTAATTTTCATCCCAGCTGCAAACTGTTTCAGTGAGAGCTGAACATCATGGCACGATGATGCCAACAGGACCACATCATTTGCAAAGAGCAGAGATGGAATCCTGAGGCCACCAAACCAGAATCCCTCCACCCCCTGGCTGCACCGAGAAATTCTGTCCATAAAAGTTATGAATAGAATCAGTGACAATGGGCAGCTCTGGCAGAGTCCAACTCCCACCCTGAAGGGGTCTGACTTACTACCGGCAATGCAACCAAACTCTCACACCACTTGTATAGGGACAGAAAAGCCCATAGCAACAGGCCCCAAATCCCATACTCACGGAACACCCCCCACAGTGTACCCCGAGGAACACAGTTGAATGCCTTCTCCAAGTCCACAAAACATATGCTGACTGGATGGAAAAACTCTCATGACCTCTCAAGGACTCTAGTGAGGGTAAAGAGCTGGTCTAGTGTTCCACAACAAAGACAGAACCTGCATTGTTCCTCCTGGATCTGAGGTTCGACTAATGATCGGACTCGCTTTTCCCTTGAATAGACCTTACCAGGGAGGCAAAGGAGAATATTACCCCTGTAATTGTAGCACACACTCCGGTCCCCCTTTATGAAGAGGGGAACCACCACCCCAGTCTGCCAATCCAGTGGCACTGCCCCTGATGTCCACATGATGTTGCAAAGGTGTGTCAACCAAGACAGCCCAACAACATTCAAAGCTGTAAGGAAATCAGGGCAAATCTCATCCACCCCTGGAGCCCTACCACCATGGATCTTTTTTAGCTACCTCAGTGACCTCAGCCACAGTTATGGACAGACACCTCAAAGTCCCTTGACTCTGCTTCCTCCATGGAAGACATGCCAGTGAGATTGAGAAGGTCCAAGAAGTATTCCTTCCACCTCCTGACGACATCACTGGTTGAGGTCAGCAGCACTCCACTTTCACGTATTGGTACAGTGCTGTTTTCCCCTCTCCTGCTGCCTGATGGTTTGCCAGAATCTCCTCGGAGCCGATCAGGAGTCGTTATCCAGAGTCTCACTGAACTCCTCCCACATTCGAGCTTTTGCCTTAGCAACAGCTAAGGCTGCAGAGTGCTTGGCTCTCTGGTACTCCTCATCTAGTTGGTACCTCTCAATGTCACACACCAGCTCAGGCTCCTTTTCCACCAGAGAAATCATGTTCCATGTCCCAAGAGCCAGCTTTGGTAAGCCACAGTCTGAGCGCCAAGGTCCCTGCCTTCGGCCACTGCCTTCGGCCACTGCCTTTGGCCACTGCCCATGGATTCCTACACCTGACTCATATGGCCCCTCCTGCAGGTGGTGGGCCTATAGGAAGGCAACCCCTTGTTGGGCCTCATGGGTAGAGACCCAGTCACCAGACACTCACCGAAGAATCCCTCCCCCAGGCCTGGCTCTGGGGGGGGGGGGGGGGGGGGGGGATTTGTTCATCCCAAAGATCCAGTCCCCCGGCACAAACAGAGCAATGTTTTGTATGCTGTTCAGTGTCAGGAGGGCTGTGATCAGTCTTACATCGGGGAAACTAAACAGCCACTGGCCAAAAGGATGGCCCAGCACAGAAGATCAACATCATCAGGCCAGGACTCTGCGGTCTACACTCATCTCCAGGCCAGCGGTCACTCTTTCAGGGATGAAGATGTTCACATCCTGGACAGAGAGGAACGATGGTTTGAGAGAGGAGTAAAGGAGGCCATCTTTGTGAAAAGAAATCGTCCATCGTTAAACAGGGGTGGAGGCCTCCGGGTTCAACTGTCCCCCTCTTACAATGCTGTGATTGCTAGTATCACTCAGCCCTCTGTGAGTAGTAAACAGTCATCAGTGTGCTAATGATCCATTGTTAGGCTGATGGTCCTTCTTGAGCATGTGATCAGCTGGTTTTGGTTGTCAGCAGCAAAACTGGTTGATCCACTCTGAGACGGTGCTATTTAAGAGACTGAGCTGAATACAGCTCCTCAGACTGAGGAAGTCTCTCGGATGAGAGACGAAACGTTTCTACATTTTTTTGTTGATTTGCTTTGTTTTTTTGTTTGTTTTTTTTTGAATGTCCAGAGGACCAGATTTAACTTTTTTAGAGTAGGCTATTCAGTTTCTATAATGTAGATCTAAAATAATCTGATTCACCCCCATGTCAACGTGGTTTGACTTAACTTGGCTCCTGTCAGTCCTGCATTAGACAGAACATCACTTCAAAAATGACTGGACTATACCTTTAAGGTGGCTCTAAATGAGAGAAAAATTAACATCAGATAAATTAATATTGTATCAAACAGACGTTAACAACAAGTGTCCTAAATGTGTGGGTTTTTTTTTTCAGGGTATTTCTATTGTTTTCCAGCAGAAATACATTGAGCTTGTTCTCGTTGCTGATAATCGTGAGGTAAGTTTAAAAAAAATGCCTTTCTACACCAGTATTAACAAATTGTGGTACACCTAATAGTAAATGGTGCACAAATTACACATTTGAATTTTGGCTTGGAACTACATAGTGCTTTATTTATTCAACCTTTATTTAGACAGGTTAATCCCATTGAGCCTCTGGGACTCATTTACAAGAGAGATCGGATTTCTTAACAAAGAATGTTGACAACAGTGGACAACAATGACAACAACAAACAATCATAAAATAGGCATAGTCATACAAATTTAAGTTTTTTTTTTTTTTTTTACAAATCAAAACAAAATAGCAACTAAAAGGACAATCAAGAGGAATAGAAGCAAAAACAGCTAGATTATAAGGCGATTTAGAAATCATGTGAGTCAATTGTTTCCACACACACACGCACGCACGTTTTTGTATCATACATTTTGGGGACTTTGCATTGACTTCCTTTCATTTTCTATAGCCTAACCCTGACCTTACCCAAACCGAACCATTACTAGTACATGCCTAGCCCCCCAACGAGACTTCTCCTATGTTTACCATAATCTTTAACCCGTCTCTGAGTCAGTGTATTGTGCCCACAATCTTCAAAACCTCAATTGTTGTCTCCATACCAAAGATCTCTGCAGCATCCTCAATGACTTTCAGCCCATATCACATCTGTCATCATTAAGTGCTTTGAACAAATGATAAAAACTCACATCTGTGCCTCCCTTCCTGACCCCCTGGACCCCCTACAGTTCACATACAGAGCAAACAGGTTTACAGATGATGCCATTGCTTTAGCAGTTCACACCTCCATCAGCCATGGAGAAGGTAAACACCTATGTGAGAATGCTCTTCATTGACTACAGCTCAGCATTCAACACCATAATCCCCTCCAAACTGGTCTCCAAGCTCACCACACCGGGCCTGGAGAAGTCCATCTGCTGCTGGATACTGGACTTCCTCACCAACAGACCGCAGGCAGTAAGAATTGGCTGTCACCTTTCCTCCACACTAGTCCTCAGCAATGGTACACCTCAGGGCTGTGTCCTCAGTCCACTCCTGTACTCACTTTTTATACATGACTAAACCGCCAGGCACATCTTGTTTGCTTTCCGATAAGCAAAGGTAACCACTGGAAATAGCGATAAGCACCTTTGCTTGCAGCCTCTCCTCCAAGGGGTCCGGAAACTAACTTCAGCGCCGTGGTATTACCTGTAGCTGTCTAAAGTAGCCTCATTAAGACTGCGACGAGGGGATTCATCCAGAATATTAATGACCTTAAATCCGTGAGTCACACCCTAATCTCACTCCGTTACCTCGAACCTCCAAGCAGCAGGGAACGATCTTCTGGTCCAGAGAAACTCGCGTTGTGGCCGCTCACCTCTTACTTTAGCGTTGCAATTGTTAACTGTTCTGGTAATCTTTAGGGCCCTGGAAATGGGCACAAGGGTGTTGTCACTCAATAACTAATGAACCTTTCAAAACCTCCTTTATTGGTGTGGTTAAGTGAACCAAGCATTACCATGTTTTTGTTCAATAAGGGTGAAATAATAGTCCAGAATTATTCATTTTGCGTTGCTTTAATCAATAGTTTGGCAGGGGATACAGCATCAGGCACAATTTTATAATGATTAAATTTCATGAGTACATAGGATACACTTTCTTCCCTGTGTGAGGCGATGACTACTATCTGAGGAATTCTAAACCTCAAAAGCCCTTGAGGATTTATAGATACTGCCTTCACATAGACCTTTCACAAATCAAGCCAAAAGATGTTCTCCCTCAACTCCCTCATGAACCAGAAGCACCTTCGAGCAAGTCTCACCAGTAACCAATTTAGTACTCCTAAATTTATCCTGTATGCTATTCTTCCAATTTGATGAAACAATTTAATCAGAGCAGAGTAAGAATGAGGTCATCCGCTTACCATGATTCTGAGGCCACCCTTAGTGAGTCACTGTGAGGGTAAGGGCATATTTCCAGTCCCCTAGGCGAGAGGTACCGGCCGAACCTCGAAGACAAGCGCAGCTATTCCAAATTAGAGAAATCAGAATTTTGGACGGGCCCAGGTCAAGCTATTAATAGAAGTAGGAAGCTCATCCAGTTTAAGTGTCAATGAACGAAAGCTTAAATCCAATCCCATCTCAGTGAAGAAAAGAATTAACTTCCAACATCGTCTCAAGACTGGTAAAATCCAACTCCGTTTTGGGCTCCTTCTGATCCGTCGAGCTGCCTCTTGCCTGTGATTCCCTCTGCTCGGCTCTCCAGTTCAGCTTTAACTCAGCATTGACCAAGTTCCATCCGTTCAGTCTGTATTTAAAGACCTCTTTTTCCCTCCTCCTCTTAAGGAGGGGTTTTGGAAAATTACATCATCTCTTTTCCAGTAACTTGTCCGTTGTTTTGCACCTCAACCGGTTTAGACCAGTTTTCAGGTACTTTCCAAACTTTGTTTTGCTCAAAAATGCGTCATCATGAGATGAGTTGAGTTTGAACCCCATGACTTCTTGTTCTCTTTCTACTGCTCGAGGCAAGCCCAGGCCTGTCCTAGACGGGCATGTCCGGACTTGTTCACTGTTACATGAGGCCTCAGAACTGCTCTTTAACTTCAACACTTCACAAGTAAATCACACAATCATAGAATGGATTATACAATTCTTAAAAATCAATACTTTCATTGGTTGATTATTTGTTGATTATTAGTAAAACAGTAAAACACTTTTGATTACACATTATCATATTTAGCTTGATTTAAAGCAGGAGTTCAGTCCTTTTGTTTTCAGCTGCTGAGGAGAACTTTTTGATCAGGCTTCATCTTCATTAAAGCTGGTCGTCTGCCATGCATCATCACCTCAGACACCAGGTTTATCGACAATCTCTAACATCATCTTCAAAAATGCTGATGACACCACTGTAGTGAACTAGGCCTCAGGTCAAATCTGGCCTTGAGGGGCCTTCCTGGGACAAGAACTGTATTTCATTGATTTAAGTCCATCCAGAAGACTTTCTAAGTGTCCTGCACTGATCAAT
>NC_056505.1:708651-729816 GCF_014905685.2 Nematolebias whitei
TCCTCCTTGTAAAACTTGCTAAATAAGTGTTGTTGTTGAAATCATTTTGCCAAATTAATGTAAATGTGTGATGTGTTTAAATCGTTTTTAAATAAATGACCCACTGTCGTTGGTGAGTCAAAGATAAACACGTTTCCGTCCACATTTAATTAAATTCAATGCACGTTATTATTCAGTCCAGAAAAATGAAAGAATCCGTTTAATTTATGAATATATCATAGAATATGTTCATCTACATCTGGCGGCCCGTACGTTTGTTCTACATTCTGGCGGCCCGTACGTTTGTCTACACCACCATCCTGGGCCTCATCACCAATGATGATGAGAGTGCCTACAGAGAAGAGGTGAAATCACTGACCAGCTGATGTCAAGAAAATAACCTCTCTCTAAATATCAGCAAAACAAAGGGGATAATAGTGGACTTCAGGAAACAGCGTGGAGGTCAGCACTCCACCATCAACATAAAAAATGCTGATGTGGAACAGGTCAGCAACTTCAAGTTCCTCGGCGTTCCTGTACTGTACATACAGACACTGTGGTCTAGAAAACCAGACAAAGACTCTACTTCTTAAGAAGACTAAATAAGTTTGGTACAAACACCAGCATCCTCACCAACTTTTTTAGGTGCACCATTGAGAGCCTGCTGACATGCTGCATCACAGGGTGATATAGGAACTGCACCAGTCAGAGCTGGAAAGCTCTACAGAGGGTGGTGCCAACAGCAGAGGACATCACTGGTACCAGTCTCCACACCATCCAGGACATAATAATAATAATAATCATTTTATTTAAAAAAGTGCCTTTCAGGACACCCAAGGACACTTTACAGTAAGGAACATATCAGAAAGATTGTGTAAAAACAAACGCAGCACAAAGATCAACAGGAATAAAATGAAATATAAAATACAAAAAGAATATAAAATATATAAAGAATATAAAATACATACAGCAAAGTTAAGGATAAGTGAGTCTAAAGAGATGTGTTTTCAGAGTAGTCTTGAACAGAGAAAGAAAGGTGGTGTTTTGTAAGTCAAGGGGTAGAGAGTTCCAGAGATGAGGGGCAGAGCAGGTGAAGGCCCTGCTCCCCATGGTGGAGAGGCGGGCAGAGGGTACATGGAGGTGTAGTGAAGAGGAGGATCTGAGAGAGCGAGAGGGGATGGAGATGTGTAGGAGGTCAGATAGGTACGGAGGGGCAAGGTTGTGGATAGCTTTGAAAGTGAGAAGAATAATTTTGAAGACGATGCGTGATTTAACCGGGAGCCAGTGGAGCTGCTGCAGGACTGGAGTGATGTGGTTATAGGAGGAGGTTTGAGTGATGACACGGGCAGCTGAGTTCTGGACCAATTGCAGCTTCTGGAGTGATTTGTTGGGGAGGCCATAAAGAAGGGAGTTGCAGTAGTCAATCCGAGAAGTCACAAGACTGTGAACAATGATGGCTGTGGAGCGGGGTGTGAGAGAAGGGCGGAGACGGTTAATATTTCAGAGATGGAAACAGGCAGACCAAGTAACATTGTTGATGTGTGAAGGAGAGAGTGGTGTCGAGGATGACAACAAGACTCTTGACCTGAGGCGAAGGGGATAGCAGGGAGTTGTTAAGGGGGATGAGAAGATGTTCTGATTTTGAAATAGAGTTTTTGGTACCAACAAGAACGATTTCTGTTTTGTCACTGTTTACTTGTAGGAAATTGTTAGAAAACCAATGGTTTAGCTCATTGAGACAGTCTGTGAGGATGGAGGGTGGGTGGGTGGTTGGAGTTTGGTTTTGTTGACAAGTAGAGCTGTGTGTCATCAGCATAACAGTTGAAATGGACACAAAATTTGGGGAAGATGTAACTTAGAGGAAGGAGGTAAATTATGAAGAGGAGGGTCCAAGGACAGAGCTTTGGGGGACACCCGTGGAGATGGGGGAAGACTGGAAACGAAAGGATTTAGGCTGAATGAATTGAGTGCGTTCAGAGAGATAAGATTTGAACCAATCTAACGGAGTACCTGAGATGCCAATAGAGGTTAGTCTGTTGAGGAGGATAGAATGACAGATTGTGTCGAAGGCAGAACTTAGATCAAGTAGAATTACCATACCATACCACTTTATTTATAGAGCACTTAAAACAGCGACAAGGCCAATCAAAGTGATGTACAGACAGAACAACAGGTAACACACAAAGCAAAATACAAAATGAGGTCAATCAGAATATAGACATAAAAACGATGCAGAAATGACGACTAACCAGTGTGGAGCATACAGGATCAAAACACAGATCATCTGGTGTTGAAAGCTACTGAATAGTAGTGAGTTTTTAAACGGGACTTGAAAACCGAGAGGGAGGGGGCCTGTCTGACAAGCAGAGGTAACTCGTTCCAGAGTCTCGGTCCTGCTACAGAGAAGGCCCTGTCACCTCTGTGCTTAAGACGAGTTTCTGGAACTGTGAGGAGCAACTGGTCCGCTGACCTCAGGGAACATGGTGAGACATACGGTTGTAGCAGATCAGAGAGATGGAGGGGGGGCGTCAAAACTGTTCAGTGATTTGTAGACATACATCAGTATTTTGAACTAGATTCAAAAGTGAACCGGTAACCAGTGCAGGGAGGCCAAAACTGGTGTAATGTGCTCTCTTTTGCCTGTACTGGTTAAAAATCGGGCTGCTGCATTCTGGACCAGTTGCAGTCGTGCAATGGAGGTCTGACTGATACCAAACAGGAGTGAATTGTAGTAATCAAGACTAGATGTAATGAATGCAAGTATTACTGTCTCCAGGTTATTTTTGGACAATATGGGCTTCAGTTTAGACAGCCGCCTCTGTTAATTAGGATGGACAGAAAACCAGAGTTAGCGACAAGAAGAAGGTCATTAGTTATTTTTATTAGAGCTGCTTCAGTGCTATGGTGGGGGCGACAACCAGATTGAAACTCTTCATAAATGTTATTGTTGGATATGTGAGAGTGAAGTTGACTAGCAATGACTTTTTCAAGAACCTTGGAAATAATAATAAATAAAGGGCAGATTAGAGATTGGACGAAGATTACTGAAGTTGGTAAAGTCAAGACCTGGTTTCTTGATGATGGGGGTGATGGCCAGAGATTTTAAAGCTGTGGGAACAATGCCAAAGGTTAGGGAGGAGTGGATGATGTTAGTGATGATGGGGAGCAGAGACAGGAGACAGGATTTAACAAGAACTGTGGGAAATGGATCAAGTTGACAGGGTGAGGACTTAGACTTGCTTATAATGTCAGCAATGTCCTCAGCAGAGGGGAGGGAGAAGACAGAGAAGGGGGAGTTCAACATAGATGCTGGGGGCGGTATTAGTTCCAAGGTGTTTATGAATTGAAAGAATCTTTTGATTGAAATAGGACATCAGAGAGTTGCAAAATTCTGTGGAAACCATTTGAGAGGGTAATGAGTTAGGAGATGAGACTGAACGGTTAAAGAGAGAGAACAAAGTCTTTGAGTTGCCAACATTGGAACTGATGATGTCAGAGAAGTAGCTGGATTTGGCTGGAGAAATACTGTCCTTATACTGGATGATGTGGTTTGCATAGTTCCTTGTGAATTGTGAGATCGGATTTCTTATAGAGTCGCTTTAACCTCCGACCTTTGGATTTCAGAGAACGGAGTTCTGGAGTGAACCAGGGTGCAGAGTTGGAGAAGGAGACAGACAGGGTTTTCAGAGGAGTGACAGAGTTAAGGATGTTGGTGAGGCTGTTATTGTAGAATGTTACAAGGCCATCTGGGTTAAAAGAATTGAAGGTGAAGATGGTATTATTAATATGAGACAAAAGAATGACATGGTTGATATTCTTAATATTACGGAAGGAAAGAGTGCGTTGAGGTTTCTCTGAAGAAAATTTAAGATTGTGTTTTGCTTTCCCATAAGCAAAGGTAACCACTGGATTTAGTGATAAGCCCTTTACTTGCAGCCTCTCCTCCAAGGGGTCCGGAAGCCAACCTCAGCACCGTGGTATTACCTACAGCTTTCTAAAGTGGCCTCATTAAGGCTGCGACGAGGTGATTCATCCAGAAAATTGACGACCTTCTATCCGCAAGTCACACCCTGATCTCACTCTTTACCTCGAACCTTCCAAGCAGCAGGGAATGGGTCGTCTGGTCCAGAGAAACTCACGTTATGGCCGCTCACCTCTTAATTTAGCGTTGCAATTGTTATCCGTTCTGGTAATCTTTAGGGCCCTGGAAAACGGGCACAAGGGTGTTGTCGCTCACTATCTAGGAAACCTTTTAAATCCTCCTGTTTCTATGTTGTTAAAGTTGAACCAAGCTTCACCATGTGTTTGTTCGGTAAGGATGAAATAATAGTCCAGATTTATACGTTTTGCTTTGCTTTAATCAATAATTTTGCAGGGGGTTCAGCAACAAGTACAATTTTACAATGATTAATTTTCATGATTACATAGGATACACTTTCTTCACTAGGTAAGGCGATAGATTCTTCCTGTTGTCTTCCGATCCCCAAGAGCCCTTGGGGACCTGCGGACCCTACCTCCACTCGGACCTTTCACACCTCAAGCCAAAAGATGTTCTCTCTCAACTCTCTCATTATCCAGAAACACCTCCGAGCAAAACTCACTAGTACCCTGTTCAATATTCTCAAATTTATCCTGTATGCTGTAATTTTGACCTGACAGACTAATTTATTTAGAGCAGATGGACGGGGAAGTCCTCTTACCATGATTCTGAGGTAACCCTCAGAGAATCTCTGTGATGATAAAAAGCATATTTCCAGTCTCCCAGGAGGGGAGTACTGGCCAACCCCGAAAGCATACGCAGCTATCCCAAATTGGAAAAATCAGAGCTTTGGACGCGCCCAGGTCAAGCTTTTGTTAGGAGTATGAAGCTTCTCCAGTTTTGTTACTGACGAGTGAAAACTTAAATCCAATCTCGTTTCGGCGGAAAAAGAAGTAAATCCCAGCCTCGTCTCAAAACTGGCAAAATCCAACTCCTTTTGGGCTCCTCTGATCCTCCTGGCTGCTTTGCTTGTAGTCCTTTCTGCTCAACTCTTACTCAGCTTTTGACCACGTTTCATCAGTCTAATCTCTATTTAAGGACCCCTTATTCTCCTCCTCTAAGGAGGGGTTAGGGGTTTTTCTTGGAAAATTACATCATCCTTTATTCCAGTAAATGTCTCTTGTTTATATCTTAATCGGTCTTAACCGGTCTTCTGGGTACTTTCCACAAAGTTGTTTTTCCACTGTACTTCCCTCATCTCATACCAACATCTGTTTCCTGTTTTTGCTCAAGAGTGTACCAGCATGAGAAGTTGAGATGAACTCCATGACCTCTTGTTTTGTTACCATAATGTTTTTCAATCATACATGCCTATTACTAATAGTTCAAAATAACTCCTGCAAAGTTTTACAAGGGTTATACATTGACCATCATTCTCAGTTTGTATTTTATGCATTCATAGCTGGCTTCTGTTCTTTGTCTTCTGCTTAAGGCATGTACAGACTTGTTTAGACATCAAAGGTATGTTCAGACTTGTTTATGGTTACATCAGGTCTCGATCTGCTCCTTTCACTTCAACACTTTTCCATGACAAGTAAATACCACAATTATACAATGGATTACACAATTCTTATAAATCAATAGTTGATTACTTGTTGATTATTAGTAAATCACTTTTTGATTACACTTTTCTATATTTAGCTGGATTACTATTGATGCTTTTTAATGCAGAGGTTCAGTTCTTTGCTCTCAGCTGTGGAGAAGAATGGATCAGTCTTCACCTCTCTAAAGCTGGCTGTCCGTTATTCCATCATTTGGACACCAGGTTCATCAACAATTGACATTGAATGAAATCATGAGGTGATCAGTAAATGGAAGTTCATCAGAAGAACTGTTAAGAGGAGAGAGTCCAGAGCAGCATAATAAGTCCAAAGTGTGGCCCTTTATGTGGGTTGGAAAGTTAATGAATTGCTGGAAACCACAGCTGTCAAGGCAGGATGTGAAGTCTCTGGTGAGGGGGTTGTTGTCTTCATCCATATGAATGTTGAAGTCTCCAAGCAGAATAATGTTGGGTGAAAGAGCTGAGAGATGGGCGATTAGAGCAACACAGTCATTTATAAAAGAGTTCTTAATTTTGAGCGGGCGGTATAAAGTGGCAACAACGGTGGGGGTAGGGCCAGAGAGTAGACACACAGTGTGCTCAAAGGAGGGGGAAGGAGGTGTGTGGACCGGCGTGACCTTCCAGTTCTCGCGGTGAATTATCTCGAGACCTCCTCCGCGGTCGGACTCGCGGGATTTGGCGATGTAAACAAACCCCGGTGGGGTAGATTCATTCAGGTGGAAAAAGTAATTTTGTTGTTGCCACATTTCTGTTAGACAAATAAAATCTAGCTTACGGTCAGATATTAGATCTTGAATAAGCTGACCTTTGCCAGTGAATGAGCGAACGTTCAGAAGGCCAAACTTTACGGAGGAGGAGTTGGTAACAACTGGAGCATTAGCCGACTGAGCTAGGCTGGCTAACATGCTATTACTGTTAGTGTTCTGAGAATTGTGGCGTGTGGAATGATGAGTCAGACCAAATGGAGTTTATGTGTTAGTCTTGTCAGCGTGGAGTCTACGGCGGGAGCCACGGTGAATGTATCTCTGGCGAGGATGGAAGGCAATGTCCTGAAGAGGGAGCACAGGTGGCACGGCTGGTAGGAAACAAAGGTGAAGGAGCTCGACTGCTGAGTAATGGAGAAGGCCAGATGCCGGGTGGTGGTGGATGAGCAGCTGGAACGTCCAAACCAGAGCAGGCAGCAGGTAAATCCTAAAGAACCGCATGGTTGATATTGAGATGGATCAGAGACTTGGTGTAGTTGAAAAGGCAGGAAGGATTGAATAAAACAGAAACAAGAAAAAGCAAAAAAAAGCACGATGAGCAGCGGCAGACAGGATGTGCCAGCGTTCACTCGCCAGAAGTGAACTCAACATTGACATCTACCACAGCCGATGTCTGCGTAATGTAATGTCAGCATCATTAAGGACCACACCCAGCACAAGGACTCTTCCGTCTACTACCCTCAGGCAGACGATACAGGAGTCTGTCATCACGTACAAAAAGACTGAAAGACAACTATTACCTACAAGTTGTCCGATTACTGAACTCTTGATGAATAACACTGAACAGTAGGCAATAGCTAACTAATAATTCAACCTCAGTGTCACTACCAGTGCAATAACCTGTCACACAACCTGTGTTGTATATGTTGATTATTTATTTATTTATTTATTTATTTAATTTATTTATTTATTTATTTATTTATTTATTTCGAACAGACAATAAAAAGTAAAAACAAAGAGAGAAAAAAATAGTTATGCCAACTGACATGCAATTTTACACAATTTGTTAGAAAAGGAGAAGGTAGAAGATAAAGATTATGATTTCCTGCCCCTGTCAAACCCATCAATATATAATCATTTTAGTCTCCTCACACCAAATAACCCTTATAATATTCCCAAATTAAATGATGCTTAAACCTCAAATTCTCATTGTTGAATGTACAATTATTTACACATAATTAATATCAACAATAGCATTTTGGTCTTTGAAAGTCCCATCCTATACAACATATTTTCCAATAAGCTCATTGTTATACTGTTTTTTAAGCCGGCTTATATTGTACTTTGTTTGAGGTCATCATTTAAATCATTCCATAGATCTACTCCACACATTGATATACAAAAACTTTTTTTGGTTGTTCTGATACATTGTTGTTTTAATTTCCTTCTCTTAAATTATAACCCCCCTCTCTGTCACAAAACATTTTTTGAATATTGTGTGGAAGTTGACAGTTTCTTACTTTGAACATAAATTTTATAATTTTGAATTTTTCAACGTCCCAGAATTTCAGTACATTTATATATATATATATATATATATATATATATATATATATACAGTATTTATGTGTGTATACTTCACTACTTGCTCTTGCTGAGGTTGTATGCATTTTTCCCTCCTCTCCCTCTCCACTTTGCTGCTCTGTCTTATCTGTGAAACTGCTTCTGAGCCTCTCTTCTGGAAATCTTCTGAACCATAATTATGGACTTGGATTTGGTCAGTTGGTCCCTCAACACAATTGATAACATTTCTTCGAATAGAAGACAGGCTTTAGATGAGGCAATATGCCCTGTTGGCACGCATGTGCTGGATATCTCATAGACGTGGAAGACTTGATGATTTGTCTATCTCTGCTGCCATTTGTGGATTTTAAGGATGCATTTATAATTGGATTTATGATTACTGGTTCCTGCTTTTTGGATTTGGCTGGTTCCTGGTCTATCAACAATCAAGGAAGTCATCGGCAGCAAATTTTGTACCCGATCACGCTGCTTGCCTTATGATGGCTTGGTTCTTGCCTTGAGCACCCAGACTCAAATTCTTTTGGCAGCATGGATCAGATCTCATGGATATTCTCAGGCATGGTCTATTGGTGTAGCCATGTAATTAGGACATTTCGGAACCAAGTGGACCAACACAGACTCAAGGTAGATGTCATTAAGTTCTGTCTTTCCCCAAAACAATTGTGTGTTCATCTGAATTTGGCTCCCTTGGCTGGTCTTGAAGGCCTCCTTATCTGAATTTGCCTGGAGGACATGTAATCTGACACTTTGCCCCTCTCCCTCCCATCAAGGAATTCCAACTGATCAACCTGAGGAAACCAGCTGAATAAACATTGTGTCATCATTTCAGGACTCTTTGATTCCCATAGGTGCTATCCTTGGACATTCTCTGATATCCCTCGAGAATGTTTATGGATCTCACCTGAGGGAACTGGCTGATTATTCCATCCTTATCAGAACTCCTACAGTGCCCTCGAGATCATCCTTGGACATGCTCATGGCTCTCGTCATCTTCTCCCCTCTGCGTAATGTCTACATTACCATGTGCTTGTATGTGCAAGGTGTTAGTTCAGTATCAGGTCTTTCTTCTCAGCCAAGAAGAAAGAATTTGATAGGAATTTTTTGCTTCCAGTTCCTACACGTGTCCAGTGTCATTACTTTTTTGTCTGACTAAACAGATCTTATTCAACAGATGTCTGGGGACAGTGGAGACCAGTTTTTCAAGTTTAGAAATAGGAATGCTCTCCCATTCATGTCTAATACAGGCCTCTAACTGTTCAATCGTCTTGGGCCTTCTTTGTCACACCTTCCTCTTTATGATGCGCCAAATGTTCTCTATAGGTGAAAGATCTGGACTGCAGGCTGGCCATTTCAGTACCCGGATCCTTCTCCTACGTAGCCATGATGTTGTGATTGTTGCAGAATGTGGTCTGGCATTATCGTGTTGAAAAATGCAGGGTCTTCCCTGAAAGAGATGACGTCTAGATGGGAGCATATGTTGTTCTAGAACCTGAACATAGTTCTCTGCATTAATGGTGCCTTTCCAGACATGCAAGCTGCCCGTGCCACAAGCGCTCATGCAACCCCATACCATCAATGATGCAGGCTTCTGAACAGAGCGTTGATAACAACTTGGGCTATCCTTGTCCTCTCTGGTCCAGATGACATGGCGTCCCAGTGTTCCATAAAGAACTTCAAATCGTGACTCATCTGACCACAGAACAGTCTTCCATTTTGCCACACTCCATTTTAAATGACCCCTGGCCCAGTGCAAATGTCTGAGCTTGTGGAGCTTGCTTAGAAATGGCTTCCTCTTTGCACTGTAGAGTTTCAGCTGGCAACGGTGGATGGCACGGTGGATTGTGTTCACTGACAATGCTTTCTGGAAGTATTCCTGAGCCCATTCTGTTATTTCCTTGACAGTGGCATTCCTGTTTGAGGTGCAGTGACGTTTAAGGGCCCGGAGATCATAAGCATCCAGTAGAGTTTTAAGGCCTTGACCCTTACGCACAGCGATTGTTCCAGATTCTCTGAATCTTTTGATGATGTTATGCATGGTTGATGATGATAACTTAAAATAATTTGCTATTTTACGCTGGGTAACACCATTCTGGTATTGCTGCACTATCTTTCTGCGCAACAATGGTGGAATTGGTGATTCTCTTACCATCTTGGCTTCTGAGAGACACTGACACTCTGAGAAGCGCTTTTATACCCAATCATGTTGTCAGTTGACCTAATTAGTGTTAATTGGGCTTCCAGCTGTTCGTTATATGCTCAATTTCCTTTTTCCAGCCACTTATTGCTACTTGTCCCAATTTTTTGGGGATTTGTTGACACTGTGAAATTTTGAATCAACATATTTTTCCTTTAAAATGTTACATTTACTCAGATTAAACTTTTGATCTGTCATCTATGTTATATTGCAAATAAAAATTTGACATTTGCCATCTCCACATCATTGCATTCAGTTTTTATTCACAATTTGTTTAGTGTCTCAACTTTTTTGGAATCCAGTTTGTATTATAATTACTTTTCACCTTTTGGTACTTTATTTGTGTACCTTTATTGCATGCTTTTAATATTTCTTGTTGGTTTGTTATTTGATTTTTTAGCGAGTCAAATGGGTTTGTCTCATCCTAAGCATTTCATTGTACTGTTAACCCTGTGTTGCATATGACAAATAAAAACAACTTGAACTCCTTATGGGGACAAGGCTTTGGTCCCCATAAAGAGCAGTTGGTTCCCACAATGCCTGATTTTTTTGTAAAATCTGCCCCTACAAGATAACCAGAAACAAAAACGCACACCAATACACAATTGTTTTTCTAACTTTACAGGGACTTAGCATTGACTTCCATTCATTTTTCATTAATTTCTATACCCTAACGGTCTCCCTAACCCTAACCATTACCAGGACGATCACTGTGAAAACACATCATGTTACTGCTGATCTGTTTCATGTTGCTGCTGATCTGTTTCATGTTGCTGTGTTCATGCATGCTCATTTGCTCACACAGACTCATATTCGTGCTGCTGTTTGATGTATTGTTTTTATGCTATTAGTGCTTAGCGTATTTTTAGTTGAAATTTTTATTAGTTCATGTCAGATTTTATTACTGTTTTTCTTTTACATTTTATTGTTGGATGTAACTGGAACCCTGTGTACATAATTTCATTCCACCACATGTACCATATGTGGTGGAATGGGTGCCTTCTTATTTCCGGTAAGATGCCGCCCGTGTACATGGCTTGCAATCCACCTCTGCTGATGGTGTTCGGATTATTTGTGTTTTGTTCGTTTTTTTATCTGGGACATAAACTCGCTGCTGGTGTATGACTGACAACAGCTTCTGGATCTTCATTTTTCTGCTGCCGATGTCGCTTATTTGGGCCAATATGAGCGTACCTCTGTACCTCCCCCCTCCTCCCCCCCGCTGGTGAACGTGCCAATTTACCTCCGCTGTGCTCCTTACCTCCCTGCCTGGAGACTTCGCTACAGACGCCGGGGAAAACATGCTGGGTGGCTGGTAAAGCTTAAAGCCCTGCGCGCTGCATCTTCCTCTTCAGCTGGTGGTCATGGTTGCCATCGCCAGCATCCCACGTGCCCGGACCAGGTAAACAATGGAGGGGCTGTTATTGAAAACCTGCGGCCATTTGGTGCGTGCTAACTTCACCACTGCTGGATCCACTTTGGACAGTATCCAGATGTGTTTGGTCAACGCAAGATCAATTACCAACAAAACTTTTATCCTCAGGGACTACTTTCAAGTGCACAATTTGGACTTTTTCTGCATCACAGAGACTTGGATGTCTCCCGGGTGAGTCAAGCGGCTTGATGGAATTATTGCCACCGAACTGTCTGTATTTTAACGCACCGCAGCCATCAGGCCAGTGCGGTGGTGGATTATTAAAAATATTCAAACCAACTTTTGACTGTAAACAACTGCCCATCCCAGTTTCCCAAGCCAGCTTTGAGCTGAATGTCTTTGAACTCGGTCATTCGCCTTCGACTTTTTGCGCACTCGTCTACCGCCCACCTCGGTCTAAGGATTTCATAAACGAGTTTTCTGATTTCTTGGCTGAAATCACACCAAAACATGATCATGTTTTCATTATTGAGGACTTTAATTTGCATGTGTGCTGTCAGGAGAAGCCCTTGGTTAAGGACTTTTTAGATTTATTGGACTCATTTAATCTAACTCAGCATGTAAACGGTCCCACCCAAGAGCGCAGACAGACACTGGACCTTGTTTTAACTTGTGATGTGACTTTTAGTAATCTTGAAATTAGTGATAATGTTTTTTCAGACCACATGCCAGTCCAGTTTGAGTTCACCCTCCCCCATCTAACTCCTAAGCCGGGCATTCCTGCACATAGTAGCCAGGCCATTAACCACGTCACTGTCGCACGTTTCACAGATGCTTATAACTGAAACGATCATTTAGCCCCTGGTGTTTCTCACCACCACTGAGGAGCTGACATCCCAGTTCAACTCTGACTGCTTAAAGACTCTGGATCATGTCGCTTCTGTTAAAACTAGAAAATCAAAACTCAGAGCAGAACCTTGGCTGAGTGACATCACCAAGGCCATTAGGCAGCAGTGCAGGAGGGCGGAGCGCAAGTGGAGGAAAGACAGGCTGCAGGTCTCTTTCCAAATACTTAGAGAGTTGGCATCGTTATCAGGAAGCAGTAAAAGCTGCTAAATCCAAATACTTTTCTGTTATCATAACCTCAAACTCTCACAACCCACGTGTCTTCTTCTCTACCCTAAACTCTGTTCTCCACCTCACTGAACCATCACCTCTGGAAGCCTCGACTGAGCTGTGCGAGAACTTCTTGCATTTCTTTTTGAAAAAAATTGCAACCACCCGGGCTCTCGTTTCCCCTCCAACTCATGACCCATCCATCCCACCTCAATCTGTAGCTCTATTTGACCATTTTGAACCCATCACTCTATCTTCTCTAGAGCAGGTCATGTGCAGCTTGTAACCATCTGGTTCCCCCTTTGATGTGGTCCCCCTCAACTACTAAAGGAGGTTTTTCCCCACTCTAGGTCCATCCATTCTGGCTATAGTAAACAGTAGTTTATCTACTGACGTGGTGCCAAAAACCTTTAAACATGCTGCCGTCCAGCCTCTCCTGAAAAAAAAAAAACCTTGACCCCTCAGTCGTTTCCAACTTCCAGCCTGTCTCCAAACTCCCATTTGTTTCTAAACTACTGGAGAAAATAGTCGAGTTCCAGTTAAAGTGATTCCTGGAGGGTCACGCCATCTTGGAGCTATTCCAATCTGGCTTTAAACCTCTCCACAGCACTGAAACTGCCCTGCTGAAGGTCTTTAACGACATATTCAGATCCACTGATACCGGTGATTCTGTGCTGCTTGTCCTATTGGACCTAACAGTCACCTTTGACACCATCGACCATGAGATCCTCATTGCTAGGTTGGAGCAGTGGGTGGGCATCACAGGGTCAGCCCTCAATTGGTTCAGATCCTACCTTGCTGACAGATCATTTTGTGTCTCCATCAAGGATTTTACTTCTGCAGCAACAGAGCTTAAATGGGGTGTTCCACAGGGGTCCATCCTGGATTCCCTCCTATTCTCTCTATACCTGCTGCCACTTGATGCTATTTTCCGGAAACACATCATACCATTTCACTTCTGCACTGACGACTGTCAAATTTACTTCCCCTTAAACCACAATGGTAACTGCTCTATTCAAATTTTGCTCGACTGCCTGGCTGACATCAGGGACTGGATTGCTTTAAATTTCTTAAGTTTCAATGAAAAGAAGTCTGAAGTCATGTTGTTCCCTCCCATTGACACAATCACAAACCACTGCATCTACCTCTCCGCTCTAACCCTATCAGAAAAACAAAGAGTCACTAATCTGGGAGTGATAATGGACCCTTCCCTGAAACTTAACAATCATGTAAACATGATTGTTAAATCATGTTTTTTCCAACTGAGGCAGCTGTCTAAACTGAAGCCCATTTGTCCAAAAATAACCTGGAGACAGTAATACATGCATTCATTACATCTAGGCTTGATTACTGCAATTCACTCCTGTTTGGTATCAGTCAGACCTCCATTGCACAATTACAACTGGTCCAGAAAGCAGCAGCCCGATTTTTAACCAGTACAGGCAAAAGAGAGCACATTACACCAGTTTTGGCCTCACTGCACTGGCTATCGAATCCAGTTCAAAATACTCCTGTATGTCTACAAATCGCTGAACAGTTTCGCACCCCCAGCTCTCTGATCTGCTACAACCGTATGTCCCACCACGTTCCCTGAGGTCAGCGGACCAGTTGCTCCTCACAGTTCCAGGAACTCGTCTTAAGCGCAGAGGTGACAGGGCCTTCTTTGTCGCAGGACCAAGACTTTGGAACGAGTTACCTCTGCTTGTCAGACTGGCCCCCTCCCGCTCAGTTTTCAAGTCCCGTTTAAAAACTCACTACTATTTCAGTAGCTTTCAACACCAGAGGATCTGTGTTTTGAACCTGTATGGTACACACTGGTTTGTCATCATATTTTTTGCATCGTTTTTATGTCTATATTTTTGATTTACTTCATTTTGTATATTGCTTTGTGTGTTGTCTGTTGTTCTGTCTGTACAGCACTTTGGTTGGCCTTGTAGCTGTTTTAAGTGCTCTATAAATAAAATGGTATGGTATGGTATGGTGCTAACGACAATAAAGAAACTCTGACTGTCTCGGACTCTGACTCTGACTAGCAGTGCGTACTGTTAAGATCACAATTTACTCAGTCAAATGACACTCAAGTCTACTTATCGGTTCGTTGCATGTGGAGAAAAGACACAATTATAAGCCAGAGACCATAATATCAGAATACATACAAGGGTTTATTAAAGCTTCCAGTTGGAAGGAGACACTTACCGAGCCAGTCACAGAAGCACAGCCATCAGAAGGTCACGTCTGAGCGAGCAATTCCACACAGAGTATTTATGCTGAAGATGGCACCCAGAGATGTCACAAAACAAGTTATTGTAGTACACGTTGCAATTTCATCTCTGTCCAGCATTCATTCAACCTTTATTTAGACAGGTAATCCCATTGAGCTCGAGGACTCATTTACAAGAGAGACCTGATTTCAACAAAGAAAGATGACAACAATGGACAACAGCAACAACAATAAACAATTATAAAAAGTCATAATACAGTTTTTTTTTTCACAAATAGGATGGCTAAAAGAAAAAAAGGTAACAAAAAAAAACTAGATTCTAAGGCGAATGTAGAAAACTAAAAACAGGATCATGTCTGTGTTCGTCCCTGCCAGGAGTCCAACAGATTCTTAAAGCCACTTAGAGAGGTCTAAGGTCGAGAGCTTCAATTGTTTTTGTAAGGTATTCCAGGAAACAGGAGCGGAGTAGGAGAAGGTCCTTTTGCCTAGTTCAGTCCTCATTGAGGGGACACAGCAGGTAATAATGTCCTGAGAGCGCACGCTGTAGCTGCACTCACGAAGAGACATGTAGGAGGAGATGTATGAAGGCAACAGACCAAGAAGTGATTTAAAGATGAAAATGTACCAGTGAGAGAGTCTGTGTGAAGTTAATGATGGCCAGTTAACCAGTGAATACAGGGTGCAGTGGTGGGTACGATAATCACAGCCAGTTATGAATCTTAGTGCACCATGATAGATATCCTGATGCATGCTCAATAATCCAGGTAGAAAAATCCAAAAAAGTTCAATCTGGTCCTCTGGACATTCAAAAAAAAAAAAAAAAAAAAACAAAGCAAAAAATTTTTAGAAATGTTTCGTCTCTCATCCAAGAGACTTCCTCAGTCTGAGGTGCTGTTTTCAGCTCAGTCTCTTAAATAGCACCTTCTCAGAGTGGATCAACCAGTTTGCTGCTGACAACCAAAACCAGCTGATCACATGATCAAGAAGGACCATCAGCCTAACAATGGATCATTAGCACCTGATGGCTGTTTACTGTTCACAGAGGGCTGAGTGATACTAGCAATCACAGCATTGTAAGAGGGGGACAGTTGAACCTGGAGGCTCCACCCCTGTTTAATGATGGACGGTTTCTTTTCACAAAGATGGCCTCCTTTACTCCTCTCTCAAACCATCGTTCCTCTCTGTCTGGAATGTGAACATCTTCATCCTTGAAAGTGTGACCGCTGGCCTGGAGATGAGTGTAGACCTCAGAGTCCTGGCCTGATGATGTTGATCTTCTGTGCTGGGCCATCCTTTTGGCCAGTGGCTGTTTAGTTTCCCCGATGTAAGACTGATCACAGCCCTCCTGACACTGAACAGCATACACAACATTACTCTGTTTGTGCCGGGGGACTGGATCTTTGGGATGAACCAGTCTTTGCCGTAATGTATTTTGGGGTTTCAAAGCCACTGGGACATTATGTTTAGAAAATAAACGTCTCAGTTTCTCTGATACTCCCTCAACATATGGAATGACCACTGGTCTGGGTCTGGGTTCCTCCTTTTCACCTGATGGCTGACTGGAGTCCTGTTTAAAATAGTGACAGTTATGTGAATAATGCAGAAAAATCTCAGATCATAAAACGTCACAATTCAAATTGTCAAACAAACCCGACGAGGTGGCCCAACTGCAGTTTGAGTTGGGCTGAGGGGGGGCTCTGGCCCCCCAGTGAAGATGGATGGATGGATGGATGCTCCCATGGGAAACAGAAGCTGGGTCTAGAATCAACAGGCCAAAACAGAAACAGATAATTCACAGCAAATAGCAGAGCGAGCTACCAGAAAATCCTCCTGAAATGAAAGGCATGATCCTAGCTGATTTCAGGTCAACAGGAGCCAACAGCATGATCCGGAATAACATTAATTATTATCCAGGTGAGTTTGGATGGAGGCCTGAGCAACTCCGATACAAACTCCGAACTTCTCTCGAGCACCACGCAGCCCTGCTCCTTCATGCTGCTCCTCCGCTTCTCTGCATGACACCTCTGCACCTGACAGCACGAGAGGCACCCCCGGTAAAAAACGAGACTGACAGGAGAGGCTGAGGCTGAAGTCAACACTGGTCCGGTCCGGTTCTGCTCCAGTCCAGCTCCGTCGCTCCACAGCACGAGAGACGAAGAGGCTGAAGTTGTCCCTGGCCCGGTTCTGCTCCGGTCCGGCGGTGCTTCAAAGCTCCGGGGCGTCTCCTCCAGGCGAAAACAGCAATTCCACAGAGGTGGACAGTCCTTCGTTAAAAGTAACGGGCTGCTCACTGAAGCTGAGACCGGCTCTGTTGAAGACAAAAGTCCCCCACAGCCAACTCGGTTCGGTTCTGGTCCAGTTCGAGGGTCACAGGTACACTTCCCCCACACCTATGAAGACACCACGAGGGCCAGTCCAGAAGAAAACCAGCAAAATACCACCCGGTGATTTTTGTTGGAACCAGCTAGAACCACAAAGGTCCAGATGAGAGATTGTTGAGGTCCAGAGAGGGAGAGAAAAAACACCGGACCTTCGTGTGACGACTCCCCAGATCGAGGGGTCACCTGGCCGGCAGGGTGTGCTCAGAGTGACCGGTGGGGTGGGAGCGGCCGGTCCTGGACCAAAATATATTTTTGGACGGTCCCGTCCGGCTCTCTGAGTCACTGAACACCGAATTCGGTTGGAAGGAGGACCAACTTTAGTCCGGTTCGAAAAAACGGGTCAGTTTGATGATAAAAGACTGCAGAGAAGCCGGAGGGAGCTGCCGTCCAGCAACAGTTTGCAGCTTCCTTATATGGAATTGTTTTTAACTATAGAAGAGTTTCTGTTACTGAAACATTCTGTCACAAGAACAATACATGCCGCATTCCCTGTTTTTGCATATCTTCCCTGGTTGTCAACATTCTTCCCATTTCATTCGGCAGGGAGTGGTTGCAGTGTCACCAAATGAGTCCAAAAACAAACACTTCATTTTAAACGTAAAGAAAAGCAACAGTAACTCTTATGTTTATTTTACATGTCCTTCCACAGTACCTAACATAACACTAAACATTACTAGTACATATCTAACCCTAAACCTAACCATTATTATTACGTACATTTTTTTCTCTCTCTGTACTCCGGTGAAGTCAGATGTGTTTCCCAGTGCTCCGTACATCACCCCCCACCCCCCACCCCACCCCCCCGCGCTTCCCTGCTTGCACTCTTTTGTCCTGTGTACCCTTAAAGAACCTCTTTTTTTTGCATACCTTCCTAATTTGAAGGATCAGCTGGTCTTTCAAAAAAATTGATCAACTTCTCCTGACAGGAGTCAAGGTAAGGAGGACCTTCTTACCTCAACAGAAACAAATTGGATTCATGATGACAACTGTTTTTTTTTTTTTTGCTGTGTGGCTAGGGAATTCTGGATTGTCTACAAATTTGTGTAGATGTATCGAAGCTTGACAGTGATCAGACTGAATTATGTGCAGTTGCATCAGAGAGCTGGAGCAGCTGTTATCAGGACTGTGGATTCTCTAGCAGCACACATGAATGTGGGAATAATCTTGGAGAAAGCTTTGAGCTCGACTTTTGGCGTAAGGAATCAATTTGGCTGTTTGGAGTTTCTATCAGAGGAATATACCAGCGAGACTTTAAAAGGCAGAAACAGCAATTCACAAGTTCTGCCTGACCCAAAACTGTGGCCTTGACGGTGGACTTATCTCAACTCCTCCTGGCATGTTTTGAAAAACAAAGATGCTTTGACTGTCTCCTCACCCCTCCCTTCCCCATAGTCCGGACTATGCTACGACTTTCCCTTAAAAATTCAATGTCTTTGCCGGCCTATATGTACATGTCTAATGTCTATGTGTGTGCTATGCTGTGGTAGGTTTGTTTAATGCCTCAAATCATGCCCTATCTAGGACATGGCATGAGAGATCTTTTCTATACCGTCTCTGCTCATGTTTTCTTCCCTTTTTTCATCGAAGCAAAATATTATTCTGAATAAGAATAATGAGGGCCACGTTTTCATAGTAGCAGCTTTGTGCATTCTGCCCATCTTTCGGACGACTGTACATACATGTTCTCGTTGTAACTCGGTGCAATGATAATAAAGTTTATTCTGATTCTGACATACCTAACCCTAAATCTAGCCATTAACTGTACATACCTAATCCTAAACATAAACATTGCCAGTACATACCTAACCCTAAACCTTACAATTAGCATTATTATCTAACCCTAAACTTAAACATTGCCAGTACATACTTAACCATTAGCAGTATGCACCTAACCCTAAACCTAACCATTTGCAGTACAGTAGTCCCTCATATATCATGGGGATCCGTACCCTGAAGCCCCACGATGTGAAAATCCGCGAATTAGGGATAGTAGCACAAGTAGTAAGTCATAGTTTATTTTAATATACACTGTTAAAAAAATAGAGGGAAGACCTAAACAAAACAATGTAACTTCAACTCAGTCACACCTTTGTTGAATAAATGTCAGCAGTTAGGTAGTAACACTTATTGTGAATCAATTTCACCTGCTGCTGTGCAAATGGAACACACAACAGGCGGAATGAGAGGCAGTTAGCAAGACAACCCCTATGAAAGAGTGATTCTGCAGGTGGTGACCACAGGTCATTTCTCTGTTCCCGTTCTTTCTGGTTGAACTTTTAGTCAATTTTTGTCAGTGCTGTCATGCATAGAGGCATCATGAGACATTTTTTACAGCCCACTGAAGTTGCTCAAGCAGTGAAGCTAATTCAAGATGGAACAGTGACAAGAAGATTTGCTGTGTCTCTCAGCACAGTGTCCAGAGCATGGAATAGGTACCAGGAGACATGGAGGGGGCTGTAGGAAGGCTACAACCCAGCTGCAGGACCGCTACCTCATCCTTTGTGCAAGGAGGAACAGGAGATCCACTGCCAGGGCCCTACAAAATGACCTCCAGCAGGCCACTAACGTGAATGTTTCCACTCGAACTGTCAGAAACGGACAACAAAGTTCATGCTCAGAAACAGACTCCATGAGAGTGGTATGATTACCTGACTTCCACATATGGGGCCTGTGCTTACAGCCCAACACTGTGCAGAACGATTGACATTTTCTAGGGAACACCAAAAGTGGCAGATTTGCCATTGGCACCCTGTGCTCTTCATGGATGAAAGCAGGTTCACACTGAGCACATGTGACAGATGTGACAGAGTCTGGAGACACTGTGGAGAACGTTATACTGCCTGCAACATCCTCTAGCATGACCAGTTTGTTGGTGGGTCAGTCAGGGTGTGAGATGCATTTCTGTGGATGGCCACATAGCCCTCCATGTGCTAGCCTAAGGTGCCCTGACTGTCATAAGGTACCGGGATGAGATCCTTAAACCCATTGTGAGACCATATGCTGGTGCAGTGGGCCCTGGGTTCCTTCTTATGCATGACAATGCTAGGTCTCAGGTGGCTGAAGTGTGTCAGCAGTTCCTGCATGATGAGGGCATTGATGTTATGGACTGGCCTGACCGTTCCCCAGATCTGAATCCAATTGAGCACATCGGGGACATCATGTTTTGTTCAATCACAAGGCCACATCACACCACAGACTGTTCAGGAGCTAAATGATGCTCGAATCCAGGTCTGGGAAGAGATTCCTCGGGAGAATATCCACCATCTGATCAGGAGCATGCCCAGGCATTGCTGGAAGGTTATACAAGCAGATGGAGGCCACACACACAACTGAGCCTCATTTAGACTTGTCTTGAGGAATATTCATTGACGTTGTAGTGGAAACGTACGGACGGGCCACCAGTATGTAGATGAACATATCCTGAGATATTCACCTGATTAAAACGGATTCTTTCATTTTTCTGGACTGAATATAAACGTGCATTGAATTTAATAAAATGTAACGTGAGACGTTATTTATCTTTGACCCATCAAAATGAATGTGGTCATTTATTTACATAATCAAATTTTAACATCAAACATTTACATTAATTTGGCAAAATATGAAAATAACAACATAATTTATCAGCTTTACAGGTAGTGAGAAACAATACGGCGATTGTTTCACTTTTCAGCAGAACAGCAGACATCAAATCACACAGCGGTGATTGAGAACTTTGCTTCAGACATTTCTAAAAATATCTGTCAATGATTTCTACTTGATAGAAGAATTTTTAAAGATGGAAAGATGAAGTTTAGTGGGAGTGAAAGATGGATGATGGAGAATGTGGTGTGTATGAGTGAAAAGTGTTGACAGGACGACACCCTCCATCCGACCCAGCTTTCCTCGGTACGCTCAGTAGTGGACTAGACTCATTTACCTCTCTGACGATGAATCAGCGGAAGAGGAGCTCCAGTTAACGCTACCTTTCAGCGTCTCCGTAGGATGGCAGAGATACGTCCGGAGTGGTGA
>NC_056505.1:729916-731058 GCF_014905685.2 Nematolebias whitei
ATTTAAGTCCATCCAGAAGACTTTCTAAGTGTCCTGCACTGATCAATTGAAAGAACACTCTCTTTTTCTATTATCATTACTATTTTACAAATGTTTTGATAATCGAAGTGTGTTAGTTCAAACCATTTTTAAATGTTGAAGTGAACTACTCATTTTTAAATCAACTGTGAAACAGTAATAATGACATCCTGATGCATGCTCAATGACTTTAATAATGACTTTAATCCTCATTCAAAGTAGAAATCAGGTTAATGATGCATTGTCTGATTTTCTGTCTTCAATGAGCAAGTTGTGTATGTTGGTCAAAGTTCAAGTTTCGGTCAACTGCAAGTTTACTGAAAAAGAAATGTCATGTTTAACTTTTTCAGGCAGATACTAGAGAATTGACTCCACGAAGTCTGAGTTCTTCATAACAATTTTCTGTCTGTTCTTAAACAATCTTAATCTTTTTCCTTGACTTTTTTAACCTCTTACATCACAAAACACACCTCTGTTTTGGTCCATCGACCAATCAGAAAGTTCTCAAATGAACCGGAAGTGAGCTCTTTTTAAAAGGTGCAACACTTCCTAGTTTACGGAGGTTCCAGCTCCAGTCGAGTTCTGGAGAGCTCAGTAGTTCTGAGAAGTTCTTGGCAGTTCTAGGAAGAACGCTGAGGAGAACGCTGAGAGAATGCTGTGAGTTGGTTCCGAGGCAGTTCCAGAGTTCAGAAGGCTGGAATTCAGGATGCTGGAGGAAGAAAAAGAAGCTGAACGGGAGAAGATCAGGGGAATTATGAAATGTCTGTTCTAGATGATCTCACGACTCCTGAGGTTTAGCTGTTCTTACGGAGACGCTGGAAGAGTTGAAAGGAAAGCTCTACACCAACGCTGAAACTATCATCTGCAAAGGTAAAGAGTAGATCTCAACCAAAGTGTACCGTTGGGTTAAGCTGGTCCAAAGGAGCGTGTTGTTCTGGTATAACAGACAAATTCCCTCACACATCTCTCTCAAGATAAACTTCTTTCCATCTTTAAACTCTTCTTTCTGCTAGCAATTTAATCCAGATATTTTCAGAAATGTCTGTTGTGAAGCAGGGAAACAATCGCCGTATTGTTTCCTCCTTGTAAAACTTGCTAAATAAGTGTTGTTGTTGAAATCATTT
>NC_056505.1:731158-735176 GCF_014905685.2 Nematolebias whitei
TCCTCCTTGTAAAACTTGCTAAATAAGTGTTGTTGTTGAAATCATTTCGCCAAATTAATGTAAATGTGTGATGTGTTTAAATCGTTTTTAAATAAATGACCCACTGTCATTGGTGAGTCAAAGATAAACACGTTTCCGTCCACATTTAATTAAATTCAATGCACGTTATTATTCAGTCCAGAAAAATGAAAGAATCCGTTTAATTTATGAATATATCATAGAATATGTTCATCTACATCTGGCGGCCCATACGTTTGTTCTACATTCTGGCGGCCCGTACGTTTGTCTACATCTGGTGGCCCGTGACAGGTTCATAAAATGGACTGTATTCGTGTGACAATTGAATTATCATGTTGGCATGAAAAAAGTGCAGATTCTGCGGTGTGAAACGCAGCGTTTTGAGCTGCGATGCTCGGAGCAAATACAGCTATGTTTTGCAGCTAGTGATGTTTTGAAAGCTGAAATTGTGAGTCAATGTGTCTTTTTGAAAGCTGACTTTGTACATCTGTTGTGTGACAAAGTTGATGAGCTGTGAAAAACGTGGATTCTGTTTAAACGGACGGAGATTCTGCTGCAGACCCGGTTCTGATCCGGCTCGGTTCTGATAAGTTCGAACGAGTTGTTTTAAATGGTTGGAAAGACGTTTTTAAGAAAGGAGCGCCGTCTCCGTGAAGCTGAGAGCTTATTCGTTACATTTTTAACAGAAAATGGTACATTTTGACAGTTTAAAAGACGAAAAGTTGAAAGGACTTGTTCATGCTAAATGCTACACGCTAGCTGGAAAAACGATCCGTGATTGGTTGAAATCAGCTGCTGTGGAACACTCTGATAAGCTGAGAAATGAGTGACGTGTCTACGTCACTTCCTCTGATGTCAGGTTGTAAAGCTCGGTTGCACCAAAGCCTTTTCTGTGCTTAAAATCACTAAATGTGCCGTGCCACATGTCCCCAAAACTCATGTTTCATGCAAAGAAGTCGTGCTTGTTGAAACAACGCCACGTTTAAGCTTTGAATATGTTCAGAAATGTTGATTTAACCGAGTTTAGCCGATGCTAATTTTAAGCTAAGCGGCTAACGACAGGATGTCAACAGAACGTCCACAGGAAGTTGTCATAAGCTCCTGCTGGTATAAAGCTAACACCGCCACCTGCTGTGAAAGAGGAGTATAATAGTTTTTCTGAAGAAAGACTGAAGCTCCTCATAAAATTTTTTCTTTTTCTTTTCACCGCCTGGTTCAATGAGTAACTGTTAAAATAGCAAATTTCTGGAATAAAACGGCTTAAAAAGCGTTTTAAACTGATGTTGCTGTGAGACTTTTTAGAAAAATTGCAGGTTTATTAAGTTCAGTGCTTTAGAGTAAAAACACTGAGAAGCTTGGTAATCTAGTATCTGTTAAAAAAATAAGCACATTAAAAGTAACACTGCAGAGAAGCATTTACTTAAATATTCATGAATTGGGGTAAAACCTATGACAGGTGCCCATTCCTCTGAATAAGTTGACTTATAACAGTACTTTTGTGTAAATCCAGAGCTAAAATAGTGTGAAACTCAATGACACTTGAATACAAATATTTACCTGTAAAATATCTGAAGCTGGCAACTGTTTTAACCAGATAAAGTGCTACACAGTGAATAACCATGACAGGTGTGATAGAAAAGGATTTTGATCCTTATGAGATGAAGGACTGTTTAGAGAAAGCGTTAGCACTGCTGACAGAATCCTTACATCCATATGATAAACTGGTGGACAGCATGAACCCAAAAGAGTTAGTGGATGAGCTGATGGAGGTTGCAGAGAGTGTGACCTCTACAGAAATTACAAAGTCAAGTTATAATCAGCTGGCTAAAATTGCAATTTTGCTGAAAGAATCATTCTATACAGTGGTTGAGAAAGCTGATGACCTTGCAATAAGGTTAAACAGCGAAAAAGAGGTGGTTCAGGAAATTGAAGAACACTTCCTTCAATTTAAAAGTGAACACGAGGTCCTCACAACAAAACATTTTGAACAGATGTTTCAATCACAGCAAGATGCACGTGCAGAAGTTGATTCACTGAATAGCAAAATACAGTTACTTGATGCATCACTATCTGAAGCCAGGGATGCTAAAGAGCTGTTGTCCAGAGAATACTTTGCATTAAGACGGGATCACGTTGTGACAGTGTCACAAGTTTCCCGCTGCAAAGCTGAGATAGATGTGCTTAAAGCACAACTTGACAAATGCAGACTGGGAAAAGAGGCATTACTCCAACATTGTATGCGTTTACAAGGTGAATGTCAAACATCACAGGAACGCCTGAAAGCTTGTGAGGAGAAACTAGCCGCAGCAACAAATAAGATTTCTGACGTGGGGCAAGCTTGTCTGGAACTCAAGGAAGACCAAGGTCAGAGTCCAAACAAACCGCCAACACCTCAGAAAGATGTTGTTGCACCTCCTGCTCTTAATCCCATTCTGCCACCTCCACATGTGTGTAGAGAAACACCTCCACCCTCACCTAAAGTGGTAGGAACAGACCTGAACAGGTCTCCTCCACCAAACATGCAACAGAGTGCATGGAAACTTCCTCTTTCAATAGATGTTCTGCTAAAACTCTCAAAATATGTACAACGCTTTGTACCTGGACCGATGGGTTCAACTGGAACAAAAGCGTACCTGAAATATCTTGAATTCAGACTGAAAGGTTATCCTAATGCTACGGTTGAGGATAAGATCAGTCTGATAAGGCTCACTTCAGACAGAGAGGTGTTCACCTTCATCGAGCGTCTACCTGATGCAACGAGAAGGGATTACAACCTTCTGTGTGAAGCTTTGATCAGAGAGTACGACCCCTGCACGGGACCTGCTGGTTTCCCAGCCGCTGACAAGGTCACGCAGGGCAAGCATGAACATCCAAAAATCTATTACAAAAGAATCTTCCAAGCTTATTTTGGTTACAGAAATGAAACCAGAATGGAGGAAGAAGAAGGTTTTAAATTTGTTTTCAGCAAAAATCTCCACACTGACATACGCATGTCAGTACAAATTATGGCAAATTTCAGCGAAAAATCCATCAATGAGATTAAACAGTGTGCTGTGAATGTGTTTGAGGCATGTTCTCATGCTAAGACGCCCATAGAGGTGTTTCCTAGTATAAAGGTTAAACCCCACTCCCTAGAAATGGAAGGACGGCATGCATTGACCCCTCCTCCTAAAACAGGCGAGAAAAAGCAGTATTTTCAAACTAACAAACCGCGTAATGAAGGTGCACTCTGGGACAGAAAAGCTCCTCTTTCAGAGGATGAACGTGATTATCGTAAATGGGGTATGCGTAGGACGCAAAGATATGGGATCCAAGAGGACCCATATTATCAGGGGAAGTCCGAAAAGGAACCCCCAAAAGACATACCTAACCCTCCCCCACCTCGGACGAAACGAGCCGAGGCGATAAAATCACAAAGGTTCCAGAAACAAGGCCCTACACCTCTGAGCTCGGAAGGGACAGAGAAAATATGCAGGTTTTTAGAAACTTTGAAAAACGCTGAAATGGGAATCCAACCAGGAGCACTATGTAGTGATGTGATCGCTACTAAATCTGAAGGCGCGAATGACAACATAACAGATGTCAGTGGAACACACCAAGACATTGCTGTTGTTGCCTCCAACAACCCCTCATCGGACGAAGGGGGGGTAAACTCACACACAAACGATGATGAGTCATCGCAAGCTGAACACTCAGAACCTGATTTTCATGATTTTGAACTAGGCATTCCAGTTCTGGGAGGACTCCCAGATAACCTGGTACCGAGTCAAGAAACTGGGCTAGTATGGTTAACAAAACCAACACAGGCCATAGCTCTTTTCTCAACCAATGACGTCGACCAAGGACCTCAAACCTATGGTGTCTTACCCATAGACAAGTCCGACGACTCAGAAAGGGATTCGTTGGCGCTCCCTAAGGAGCAAGAACCCTTAACAGTCTCATCACAGATTGATCAGGTGGTCGCCCAAGCCGACGCTCTGACATCTGATGAAGAAAGAGA
>NC_056505.1:735276-735581 GCF_014905685.2 Nematolebias whitei
ATTGAACAGGTGGTCGCCCAAGCCGACACTCTGACATCTGATGAAGAAAGAGACAACACTCGCCAAGTTCTTTTAAAATATGAAAAGTCATTTTCAACTGACCCAGACATCATCCAACTTCAGAAGTTGGATGATCCTGCAATTAACTCGATGATACTGTATCTGACTGACCCAGACAAATACACTCCATCGAAAGGCGAACTGGATTCCAATCCAGACCTTAAAGTCCTCTTTCAGCTGTGCAAACAGTTAAAACTACTCAAGGACAGCCTAACTTTAGCTCATGGAGCGACGTCCTCACCCGA
>NC_056505.1:735681-736947 GCF_014905685.2 Nematolebias whitei
CAAATCTGACATTCAGAGTGAGTGACGCACCGAAACGTCGTTTTCTAGTTGCTTAATCACTGCTTTTGTCAATGTTGAAACATTGTTTTACTGGTTGCTTAGTCACTGTTTTTGTCGATGTTGAGACATCGTTTAATTGGTTTTTGGTATTGTTTCTGAACACCCCAAGTAAGAATGAATTTTGTGTGTAGTTAAGTTAGAGACTAAGAGGCCTTTAACCATGCCAACATGCAGTTCATTCGTTAAAATGCAATCTTTGCGGAATCAATGTAGATTAATGCTACCTTAAGTACCATAATCTACATTGGTCTCACAACGCTTAAGCCGAACCTACTCGAACAATTCTATTCGGGGGGATAGCTAATTCTTTTTGATGAGTCTCGCCATAGACTTCCAAAAACATTTATGGGGAAACCAAACACCCAATCTCAAGTCGTTCGTCTAAAAGACAACAGACAATTGAACCAAACTATATTTTGCCATGTAAAGCTAACTTAAACCAAGTTAGGAATGGAAAAATAGTTTGGAACCCTTTTATATAGGTATAAACCCCTATAGTTACCCTTTTCAGCATGTTCCATCCCTTAACTGGTAGTTGTAGCTGTTCCCAATCATAATAGCTTACACACCAGGTGCATATAGTTTAAGGCCTTATGTAAAATCCCCTTCATAAGCCCACCTTAAACCACATAATTGCATGACACATTTGAACCAGAACGGCACAGACTGGACATCCAACCAGCGACGACCTTCGCTGGAGGAGACCTACAATCCTGACGTTGGTCTCCACACTTCATCCAGTGGCCGCATCTTCAGTTCAATCCAAGGGAACCCCTCTGTATGCTGATCAATCAACGCTTCCAATCGTTGTGGATTAATCGTTGTGGATTTACCGTTGTGGATTATATGACTTTTTCCAATGGATTACAGACTCTGTTTCCAAGGGGTTAAAGCATTGCTACAATGGAATTACCAACAACATTATGGAATTATCATCAACACAATGGAATTACCAAAAACATTGTGGATTACATCCTTTGACTTTTGTTTTCCTTGCTGGATTACATCAAGCTCAAGGACATTCGAAGGCGTAAGTTCATGTTGTAATTCATCCCCATGGACAGGCGATGATTTCCAAAGGGGGGACTGTAGTGAACTAGGCCTGAAGGTCAAATCTGGCCTTGAGGGGCCTTCCTGGGACAAGAACTGTATTTCATTTATTTAAGTCCATCCAGAAGACTTTCTAAGTGTCCTGCACTGATCAAT
>NC_056505.1:737047-749810 GCF_014905685.2 Nematolebias whitei
TCACTTGAATTTTCAAGAAAGAAAGTCTCAGGATGGGTGAACCTGTATTTCTGGATTCAAATCAATGAAATGACAGTTTCTGTCCCACAAGGTTCTTAAGGTCTAGGGTTTTGACCTTAGGCTTAGTTTTGACATCAGGTCAAGTTCACTACAGTCCCCCCTTTGGAAATCATCACCTGTCCATGGGGATGAATTCCAAACATGAACTTACGCCTTCAAATGTCCTTGAGCTTGATGTAATCCAGCAAGGAAAACAAAAGTCAAAAGTAATCCAGCAAGGAAAACAAAAGTCAAAAGTAATCCTACAAGGAAACAAAGTCAAAGGTAATTTCCACAATGTTCTTGGTAATTCCATTGTGTTGATTATAATTCCATAACGTCGTCGGTAATTCCATTGTAGCAATGCTTTAACCCCTTAGAAACAGAGTCTGTAATCCATTGGAAAAAGTCATATAATCCACAACGGTAAATCCACAACGATTGGAAGTGTTGATTGATCAGCATACTTAGGGGTTCCCTTGGATTGAACCGAAGATGCAGCCACTGGATGAAGATTGGAGACCAACGTCAGGATTGCAGGTCTCCTCCAGCGAAGGTCGTCGCTGGGTGGATGTCCAGCCTGTGCCGTTCTGGTTCAAATGTGTCATGCAATTATGTGGTTTAAGGTGGGCTTATGAAGGGGATTTTACATAAGGCCTTAAACTATATGCTCCTGGTGTGTAAGCTATTATGGTTGGAAACAGCTACAACTACCAGTTAAGGGGTGGAACATGCTGAAAAGGGTAACTACAGGGGTTTATACCTATAGAAAAGGGGTCCAAACTATTTTTCCATTTCTAACTTGGTTTAAGTTAGCTTTACATGGTAAAATATAGTTTGGTTCAATTGTCTGTTGTCTTTTAGACGAACAACTTGAGATTGGGTGTTTGGTTTCCCCATAAATGTTTTGGAAGTCTATGGCGAGACTCATCAAAAAGAATTAGCTATCCCCCCGAATAGAATTGTTCGAGTAGGTTCGGCTTAAGCGTTGTGAGACCAATGTAGATTATGGTACTTAAGGTAGCAATAATATACATTGACTCCGCAAAGATTGCAATTTAACGAATGAACTGCATGTTGGCATGGTTAAAGGCCTCTTAGTCTCTAACTTAACTACACAACAAAATTCATTCTTGCCTGGGGTGTTCAAAAACAATACCAAAAACCAATTAAACGATGTCTCAACATCGACAAAAACAGTGACTAAGCAACCAGTAAAACAACGTTTCAACATTGACGAGAGTAGTGATTAAGCAACTAGAAAACGACGTTTCGGTGCGCCACTCACTCTGAATGTCAGATTTGCTCACGTTATCGCGTCTGGTAGCATTATCCTACCTGGCGTCACCCCCCTTCGGTCATGGGAGACCGCGAACACGGGTGAGGACGTCGCTCCATGAGCTAAAGTTAGGCTGTCCTTGAGTAGTTTTAACTGTTTGCGCAGCTGACAGAGGACTTTTAGGTCTGGATCGGAATCCAGTTCGACTTTCGATGGAGTGTATTTGTCTGGGTCAGTCAGATACAGTATCATCGATTTAATTGCAGGATCATCCAACTTCTGAAGTTGGATGATGTCTGGGTCAGTTGAAAATGACTTTTCATATTTTAAAAGAACTTGGCGAGTGTTGTCTCTTTCTTCATCAGATGTCAGAGTGTCGGCTTGGGCGACCACCTGTTCAATCTGTGATGAGACTGATGAGGGTTCTTGCTCCTTGGGGAGCTCCAACGAATCCTTTTCTGAGTCGTCGGACCTGTCTATGGGTAAGACACCATAGGTTTGTGGTCCTTGGTCGACATCATCGGTTGAGAAAAGAGCGATGGCCTGTGATGGTTTCGTGAACCATACTGGCCCAGCTTCTTGACTCGGTACCAGGTTATCTGGGAGTCTTCCCAGAACTGGAATGCCTAGTTCAAAATCATGAAAGTCAGGTTCTGAGTTTTCAGTTTGTGATGACTCATCATCGTTTGTGTGTGAGTTTATCCCCCCTTCGTCCGATGAGGGGTTGTTGGAGGCAACGACAGCAATGTCTTGGTGTGTTTCACCGACATCTGTAATGTTGTCATTCGCGCCTTCAGATTTAGTAGCGATCAGATCACTACATTGTGCTCCTGGTTGGATTCCCATTTCAGCGTGTATCAAAGTTTCTAAAAACCTTTGTATTTCCTCTGTCTCTTCCGAGCTCAGAGGTTTAGGGCCTTGTTCCTGGGACCTTTGTGATTTTATCGCCTCGGTCCGTTTCGTCCGAGGTGGGGGAGGGTTAGGTACGTCTTTTGGGGGTTCCTCTTCGGATTTCCCCTGATAATATGGGTCCTCTTGGATCCCATATCTTTGCGTCCTACGCATGCCCCATTTACGATAATCACGTTCATCCTCTGAAAGAGGAGCCTTTTTGTCCCAGCGTGCACCTTTATTACGTGGTTTGTTAGTTTGAAAATACTGCCTTTTCTCGCCTGTTTTAGGAGGAGGTGGCGACGCGCGCCTTCCTTCCATTTCTAGGGAGTGGGGTTTAACCTTTTTACCAGGAAACACCTCTATGGGCGTCTTAGCCTGAGAACATGCCTCGAACACATTCACAGCACACTGTTTAATCTCATTTATGGATTTTTCTCTGAAATTTGCCATAATTTGTACTGACATGCGTATGTCAGTGTGGAGATTTTTGCTGAAAACATATTTAAAATTTTCTTCTTCCTCCATTCCGGTTTCATTTCTGTAACCAAAATAAGCTTGGAAGATTCTTTTGTAATAAATCTTTGGATGTTCATTCTTTCCCTGCTTGACCTTGTCAGCGGCTGGGAAACCAGCAGGTCCCGTGCAGGGGTCGTACTCTCTGATCAAAGCCTCACACAGAAGGTTGTAATCCTTTCTCGTTACATCAGGTAGACGCTCGATGAAGGCGAACACCTCTCTGTCTGAAGTGAGCCGTATCAGACTGATCTTATCCTCAACCGTAGCATTAGGATAACCTTTCAATCTGAATTCGAGATCTCTGAGGTACGCTTTTGTTCCAGTTGAACCCATCGGTCCAGGTACGAAGTGTTGTACATATTTTGAGAGTTTTAGCAGAACATCCATTGAAAGAGGAAGTTTCCATGCACTCTGTTGCATGTTTTGTGGAGGAGACCTGTTCAGGTCTGTTCCTACCACTTTAGGTGAGGGTGGATTAAGAGCAGGAGGTGCAACAACGTCTTTCTGAGGTGTTTGTGGGTGACCTGGACTCTGTCCACGGTCTTCTCTGAGTTCCAGACAAACTCGCCCCACGTCAGAACTTTTATTTGTTGCCGCTCTTAGTTTCTGCTCACATGCTTTTAAGCGTTCCTGTGATGTTTGATAATCACTTTGTAAACGCCTATATAGCTCCAGTAATGCGTGTTTATCCACTCTGCGTTCTTCCAGCTCCTTTTTAAGCACATCTATTTCGCCTTTGCAGCGGGAAACTTGTGACACTGTCTTGTCGTGATCCCGACTTAATGCAAAGTATCCTCTGGACAACAGCTCTTTATCATCCCTGGCTTCAGATAGTGATGCATTAAGTAACTGTATTTTGCTATTCAGCGAATCAATTTCTGCACGTGCATCTTGCTGTGATTGAAACATCTGTTCAGATTGTTTTTTTGTGAGGACTTCGTGTTCACTTTTAAATTGAAGGAAGTGTTCTTCAATTTTCTGAACCACCTCTTTTTCACTGTCTAACCTTATTGCAAGGTAATCAGCTTTCTCAACAACTGTATAGAATGATTCTTTCAGCAATATTGCAATTTTAGCCAGCTTTTCATAGCTTGACATTTTAATTTCTGTAGAGGTAACACTTTCTGCAACCTCCATCAGATTGTCCACTAACTCTTTTGGGTTCATGCTGTCCGCCTGTTCGCCATATGGATGTAAGGATGCTGTCAGCAGCGCTAACGCATCTTCTAAACAGACCTTCATCTCATAAGGATCAAAATCTTTTTCCCTGACACCTGTCATGGTTATTCACTGTTCAGCACTTATCTGTGTAAAACAATTGCCAGCTTCAGATATTTTTACAGGTAAATAATTGTATTCAAATGTCAATGAGTTTCACACTATTCTAGCTTTGGGTTTACACAAAAGTACTGTTATAAGTCAACTTATTCAAATGTGGGTACCTATTTGTAGGTTTTACCCCAATTCATGAATATTCTTAAGTAAATGCTTCTCTGGCAGTGTTACTTAACGTGCTTATTTCTTAACAGATACTAGATTACCAAGCCCCTCAGTGTCTTTCACTCTAAAGCACTGAATTTTTATAAACCTGCAATTTTTCTTTTTAGTCTCACAGCAATCATCAGTTTAAAACGTTTTTTAAACCGTTTGCTTCCAGAAATTCGCTATTTTAAACAGTTACTCATCAACCCAGGTGGGTGGAAAGAGAAAAGAAAATTGATGATGAGGAATAATCAGTCTTTTTTCAGAAAAACTGTTGTACTCCTGTCCTCCTGCCAATATCTGCTATTTAAAATTAAATAGTAGAATGTGTTGTTTTAGGTGGTAAGATAAAATCAGAAGAGTCTCTCTCTTCTGATATATTTACTCTTATTTAATGATCTAGCAATTAAACGTGTATTATCTCTCCAGCAAATGAGCAAACTTTTATCCCTGTGAATATCTGTATCTGTATTCTTTTAAAAAGTTTCTAACTTTTATTTTGTACCTTTTTATAAGGAATTATCAGTGATTAAAAGCTTCTTGGTAAATGCCGTTCTGCATAAATACTTTAAATACTTTTTAAATGCAAGATAACAGTGATTATTCAGCTTTGAGGAACGTTTATTAACTCAAAATGCCTTACAGAAAGAAAATACGTTTAATTCCACTCAAAAATAACCTAAAACTGAGTGAAACTGTGATATCAAGTTTCTCCAGGAGGGGGCAGTGTTTAGCTTTCTACCAGCAGGAGTCTATGACGACTTCCTGTGAACGTTCGGTTGACATCCTGTTGTTAGCCGCTTAGCTTAAAGTTAGCTTCGGCTAAACTCGGTTAAAATCAACATTTCTGAACGGTTTTAAAGCTTAAACTTGGCGTTGTTTCAACAAGCACGACTTTTTGCATGAACACGAGTTTTCTGGGACATGTGGCGGCTTTATTTAGTGATTTTAAGCACAGCGAAGGCTACGGTTGCAACCGAGCTCATTTCCGACATGGAGGAAGTGACGTGACACGTCACTCATCCGGTCGTTAGCTGTTAGCTTAAAATTAGCATCGCTAGCGTTGTTCAAAAACATCATTTAATGACGGATTTTAAACTCAAACGTGGCAAAATTTCAGCGATTATGCTTCGAAGACACGGAGCCGCGTATCAGAATCAACTTTAAAGTGCTTTTCAGCTTTAAAAAGCAGATTTTAATTCCCTATGAAAACGAGTTTTCATTTCCGGGTCACGTGACTGAATCTACCAATGACAGAGCAGCACGACTGACACGTCTCTCAGCCAATGAAAGCGTTACACAGCAGCTAACTCAGCTGAATTCAACCAATCGCGCAGCGTCTTTCCAACTAGCATGTTAGATTTATCTGAACAAGTCCGTCAACTTGTCGCCTTTTAAACTGTCAAAATGCACCAATTTCTGTTACAAATGTCACGAATCAAGCTCTGAGCTGCACGGAGTCGGCGCCCCGGCATTAAAACGTCTTTCAAACCATTTAAAACAAACTCGTTCGAACTTATCAAAACAAGCCGGACCAGAGTCACGTCTGGACCACAGTTTTACAGAATAAAGCGTTTCTACACAAACGCAGCTTTAGTTACACATAACAGACAGACAATTTCAGCTTTAAAAAGACTCAATGACTCACAATTTCAGCTTTCAAAGCATCGCCAGCGTAAACATGCAGTGTCTAGCTCCAAGCGGCGCAGCTCAGCTGCCGCGTTTCAGCACTGTTTAAACAATCTGCTATTTTTCATGCCAACACGTAAAATCAATCTTTACACGAATACACAGTCCATTTATGAACACGTCACGGGCCACCAGTATGTAGATGAACATATCCTGAGATATTCACCTGATTAAAACGGATTCTTTCATTTTTCTGGACTGAATATAAACGTGCATTGAATTTAATAAAATGTAACGTGAGACGTTATTTATCTTTGACCCATCAAAATGAATGTGGTCATTTATTTACAGAATCAAATTTTAACATCGAACATTTACATTAATTTGGCAAAATATGAAAATAACAACATAATTAATCAGCTTTACAGGTAGTGAGAAACAATACGGCGATTGTTTCACTTTTCAGCAGAACAGCAGACATCAAATCACACAGCGGTGATTGAGAACTTTGCTTCAGACATTTCTAAAAATATCTGTCAATGATTTCTACTTGATAGAATTATTTTTAAAGATGGAAAGATGAAGTTTAGTGGGAGTGAAAGATGGATGAGGGAGAATGTGGTGTGTATGAGTGAAAAGTGTTGACAGGACGACACCCTCCATCCGACCCAGCTTTCCTCGTACGCTCAGTAGTGGACTAGACTCATTTACCTCTCTGACGATGAATCAGCGGAAGAGGAGCTCCAGTTAACGCTACCTTTCAGCGTCTCTGTAGGATGGCAGAGATACGTCCGGAGTGGTGACGGGACTTCGTCAACAACAGTTCACCTCAACGAGTGGATCTCACATGAGTGGGGTTCGTCCGAGTCCACTCGGAGGTGGAAGATGTTATAATCCCAAACTCGGAAGAGCCTTATCATGGCTGGACTTCTGTTCTCCCAAACGACTGGAGCTGCAAACTCTCCAGCCCGACTCCAACGGCAACTGCGACCCAACAGCAACTTCACAGAACTGCCACTTCACAGAACTGCCACTTCACAGAACTACGATCATCTGAGAGAACTAGGAAGTACCGACATTTTAAAGGGCTCTATTTCCGGTTCATTTGGGAGTCCCTGATTGGTCAATGTCGACCAGACAGGGGTGTGGTTTGTGACGTAAGAGGTTACTAGAAGTCAGAAAACAGCAAGAATGTTATTGGAACAGATTGAAAATGTTCCCAGACAGGCGAGAGAAATGTTTGGGCGAGTTTGGAGAAACAGGTGCCAACTTCTCTGTTTACGTCTGAGAGGATTTAAAAACAAGACAGTTGTTCCAACACTTGTCTGCTTCGACTCCTGACCTTGGAAAACGTACACTGCTCATTCAAAGACAGAAATCAGAAAATGCATACTTACTCTGTAACAGACCTTAACATGAATTCTAACTTTGCATAAGCAACTCAAAAATCATTGTTACTGTTTTACAGTTAATAAAATTGATTAGTTCACTGTAACATCTAAAATGTTTGAACTAAAACACTTTGATTACCAAACATTTGTAAAACAGTAATGATAATAGAAAAGAGAGTGTTCTTTCACTTGAATTTTCAAGAAAGAAAGTCTCAGGATGGGTGAACCTGTAAGGAACTCTCGTGAGGGTTTGGACCAAGATCACAACACAACAGACTGACGATAAATAATAAGTGTTTATTGTTTCTAGGAGGGAAGTGACAGCTGGTCTCGGTGCTGGTCTGGGTTCTGGTTCTGGTGTCGGTTAACGGCAGGAGCAATCTAAGAAGCAGAGAACGGTTAGTGGTCGTGCTGATTACCAGAACGTGGAAAATAGTCAATAAGGAAAAACCACTAACCGTCTCAGATGATCTCAAGGGTCCTGAAAGGTGGAAGTGTCCAGATCTGCAGCTGCTGGAAGGGCTGAGTCCGGTGAAGGACGACAGTCGGCCGCAGCTGTCTGTGTGTCCAGAGTCCGTGATCCAAAAGGGGAGGTCAGGCTTTCCAAGGTCCAGTAACGAGAAGCAGATGTCAGGCAGTACCAGAGGAGCAGGCAGATCGGTGGTCGGGCAGGCGTGGGTCGGTACCAAGAGCAGATGCAGAAACAAATCCAAAAGGGCAATCCAAAGAGACGTGGTCGAGGCAGGCGGAGGGTCAAGGAACCAAGAGATCAGGCCAAACAAGAAGGGGAGGACAACCAGAAAGAGGGACAGGTAGCGTGGAGGGCAAGACAAGGAGTGAGGACTTGAACAGGGACAAGAGAGGGCAACAAGGACTACAGGCATGAACGCGAGATATTTACTGACTACTAAGAGTGTTCAACTATCGGGCACCGAAGAGTTGACAGGTTGCTGCTTATAAAGGGTGGAGAGAACAGGTGCAGCCAGTCAGAGATAATCAGGCCAGCTGGCTGCAGTGCAAACAATTAGTGCAGTCAGCCTTCACCAACATGCAGAGTGGACAGACTGGTTCTCCACATACACACACACACATGAGAACCAGGTAGAAGGAGATAAGGAGTGAGAATGAAAAGAGCAGAACAGAACTGAGAAACCAGAGCTAGTGAACAGAGTGATAAAGATCTAAATACAAGGACGTGATTCATGACAGATCCCCCCCTCAAGGAACGCCTCCTGGCGTTCCACCTGGCTGATCTGGATGGAGAGCGTGGAAGTCGGCGATGAGAGTCTGGTCGAGGATGTGACGGGAGGGGACCCAGGAACGTTCCTCAGGACCGTACCCCTCCCAGTCGACCAGGTACTGAACCCCCCGTCCCCTCCGCCTAGAGCGAAGGAGACGGCGCACAGTATAGACAGGACCACCCTCAATGAAGCGGGCGGGTGGAGGAGCGTGAACAGGGGCATGAAAAGAGGAGGAGACCACCGGTTTGACACAAGAAACGTGGAAGGTGGGATGGACACGGAGGGACTTAGGGAGAGTCAAGCGAACAGACACAGGGTTGACGACTTTGGAAATGGGAAAGGGTCCAATGAAGCGAGGGGCCAGTTTACGGGACTGGAGCTTAAGTGGGAGATTCTTGGTGGACAACCACACCTTTTGGCCTACGGAGTAAACGGGCTGGGGGGTTCTATGGCGGTCAGCCTGCTTGCGATAGGCCGCCCTACTTTTCAACAAGGCGCGTCTGGCCTTCCTCCAAACCCTCTGGCAGCGTAGGGCGGCCAGATGAGCGGAGGGGACAGAAGCCTCCCTCTCCTGGAGAGAGATGACAGGGGGCTGATAACCAAAAACAACGTAAAAAGGTGACAAACCGGTGGCCGAGGAAGGAATGGAGTTGAGGGCATGTTCAACCCAAGGCAGGGAGGAGCTCCACTTCTCGGGGTCCTGTTGGCATAGAATCCTCAGCTTGCCCTCGACCTCCTGATTAGCCCTCTCCGTCTGGCCATCGGTCTCAGGGTGAAACCCAGAGGAGAGGCTAATGTCAATACCCAGGAGGGAGCAAAACTCCCTCCAAAAGAGAGAGACAAACTGAGGACCCCTGTCGGAAACAATGTTAGTGGGCAGACCGTGGAGCCTAAAAACCTCCCTGGCCATAATCAGGGCGAGTTCCTTGGATGATGGTAGTTTGGGAAGGGGAATCAAATGGACCATCTTGGAAAAACGGTCAACAATAGTGAGGATGACCGAGTGAGAATTGGATGGTGGGAGACCAGTAATGAAATCCATTCCTATGTGCGACCAGGGACGAGACGGACAGGGAAGGGGACGTAACAGCCCTGAAGGAGGGCGCTTGGAAGGTTTGGATTGGGAACAGGAGGGACAAGATCGCACATAGGTTTGGACATCCTGAAATAAGGTCTCCCACCAAAACTGTGACTTAACCAGGGACAATGTTTTACTCAAACCAGGGTGACAGAATAGACGAGAACTATGAGTGAAATCCAAAACTTGTTTAACCATGTAGGGAGGGACAAATAAACGATTGGGTGGGCAACTAGGTGGGGGAGGATCGGTCTGGTTGGAAGCCTTCAGATCCAACTCAAGCTGGGTGACGGCCAGGCGGGCAGTTTCAGGGAGGATAAACTGATCCTCCTGAGAGGAGGGGACGTCATCCTTCTCCATGATGCGAGACAAGGCATCAGGCTTGGTGTTTTTCTCACCGGGTCGAAAAGACAAAGTAAAATTAAAACGTGAAAAGAACAGTGCCCACCTGGCCTGACGGGGGTTGAGGCGACGAGCGGATTTGAGGTACTCCAGGTTCTTATGGTCAGTCCAAACCAAAAAGGGGAACCTGGAGCCCTCCAACCAGTGTCTCCACTCCTCAAGGGCGAGTTTGACGGCAAGCAGCTCCCGATCCCCAATGTCATAGTTCCTTTCTGCCTCGGAGAGACCCTTAGAAAAGAAAGCACAAGGATGCAGGCGTCCCTCCGGGCTGCGCTGACTAAGAATGGCCCCCACCCCAGTACTGGAGGCATCAACTTCGACGACAAAGGGCTCGTCGGGGTTGGGGGCCCGGAGGATGGGAGCTGAAGAAAATAGTTTTTTGAGCAAACAAAAGGCTTCGGCTGCTGCGGTGGACCAAACAAAACGAGACTTGGATGAGGTAAGTTCATGGAGAGGCTTAGCGAGTTGGCTGTAACCTTTTATAAAGCGTCTATAAAAATTAGCAAACCCCAGAAAGCGTTGCAGTTGCTTCCGGTCCTTGGGAGTGGGCCAGTCCACCACAGCAGCCACCTTGCAAGAGTCCATGGACATAGAGTCTGGGGAGACAACAAAACCCAGAAAAGTAGTGGAGGTGGTGTGAAACTCACATTTTTCAGCTTTTACATATAGACCATTCTGCAGAAGCCGGGTTAAAACAGATCTAACGTGTTTTTTATGAGCGTTAATGTCCTTAGAAAAAATCAAAATGTCGTCAAGATAAACAAAAACAAATTTGTTAACCATATCTCTAAGTACATCATTAACTAGGGATTGAAATACTGCAGGAGCGTTGGTGAGCCCAAATGGGATCACCAAATATTCATAATGTCCAGTGGGTGTGTTGAATGCAGTCTTCCACTCGTCCCCCTCTCTGATACGAACCAGATGGTAGGCATTACGGAGGTCGAGCTTAGTAAAGACCTTGGATCCCTGCAGAAGGTCAAACGCAGTGTTCATTAAGGGTAACGGGTACTTATTCTTAATAGTGATCTTGTTTAGACCTCTAAAATCAATGCAGGGACGGAGAGTCTGATCCTTTTTCTTTACAAAAAAGAAACCGGCCCCTGCAGGAGAGACCGAAGGTCTGATGATCCCAGCTTGCAGGGACTCCTGAATATAAGTCTTCATGGCCTCTTGTTCTGGTTGGGATAAAGAATAAAGACCCCCTCTGGGTGGTGTGGTTCCGGGCATTAAGTCAATGGGACAGTCATAGGGTCTGTGTGGAGGTAACGACGTGGCCTTAACTTTATTAAATACCTCCTTGAGGTCATGATATTCAGTGGGAACCTTAGCCAAATCCGGATAATAACTAGATGACTGAGTAACAGAGTCTGAAGGAACCACTGCTTCATAAAGGCAGGTAGAGAGACATTCTTCTGACCAACCCAAAATTTCCCTTCGCCTCCAATCTAAGTGTGGGTTATGTTTAGCCAGCCAAGTAGCACCCAAGACTACAGGGTTCTCAGGAGAGTTTATAATAAGAAAACTGATTAGTTCCTTATGATTACCACCTAAACATAATGTGACGGGCTCTGAGACCTGGGAGGAAGAGTTGAGAGGGTGACCATCAAGAGCGACAACGGAGTGGTTTTTAGAAGACTGCAGGATTTTAATTCCGGCAGTGACAGCGAAATCATAGTCCAAAAACTCCGTATCGGCTCCAGAGTCAACAAACACCTTGATGGGGGAACAGATCTTACCCGGAACGCAGATCTCGGCGGGGATGACGAATGGTGAGGAGATGGAGGAAGTGGATGCGCGACTCAATAAACATCTCCTCTCGTTTATTGAGCCCCGCCTTTTACCGGACAAGAGTAGACGGCGTGTCCAGCGTTGCCGCAATAGAAGCACAGCCGATTCCTACGGCGGTGATCCCGCTCCGCCGGAGTGAGTTTGCTTCGGCCCAGCTGCATAGGTTCCTCAGCCGGACTTGGTAACTGCTGCCGAGGCTCCACTGTCGGACGAGGTGAAGAAACAGAAGGTGAGTCCCATGTCTTCGTGTGAGCGCCGTACTCACCGCGTTGCCTGACGAAAGATGACGTAGCAGCCTTTCTTTCCCGAGAGCGTTCAGCCAGTCGGAGGTCGAGTCTTGTTGCCATGTCCTCCAAACCTTGTAAGGTCTCAGGAAGTCTCTGGGTTGCCAGCCCGTCCTTAATGGCGTCGTCCAAGCCTCGATAAAAGGCATCGGTTAATGCCTCGTCATTCCAGTGGCTGCCGGACGCTACAGAATGAAAGTCAATGATATAATCTGTGACGCGACGGTTACCTTGCTTGATGTCGAATAGACGTCTGGCAGCCTCTCGTTCCGGCAGAACTGGGTCAAAAACTCGGCATAACTCGTTCTTGAAACTTTGAAGAGAGTAAACAAACTGTGAGTTTCTTTGCCACTCTGAAGTTCCCCATATTTTGGCCTTGCCTGTTAATAGTGAGATCATATATGCGACTTTGGAGCGGTCGCAGGTAAACATGGAGGGTTGCAGTTGGAAGTGGATCTCGCATTGTGTGATGAATGGACGGCATTGGTCGGGTGCTCCAGAAAATGCCTCAGGTGGCGAGAGTCTAGGTTCCCGGGTAGGAGCCGGACAGGTTTGAACTGGTTCGGGAGAAGAGGATGACTTAAGTAAACGAACTATTTCCTCCATATTAGATTCTAGTTTACAAATTGCTCCCTCGACACCAGACTGCCATTCTGCTGTGTGTGAGTGGTCCATCGTGGCCCGATAGTTCTGTAAGGAACTCTCGTGAGGGTTTGGACCAAGATCACAACACAACA
>NC_056505.1:749910-752904 GCF_014905685.2 Nematolebias whitei
ATGAAGATTTGTGTAGTAGAGTGCAGTATGAATGTGTGTAGTAGAGTTCTGTATGAATATAAGTGTATTAGAGTGCTGTTTAATGTGTCTGTAGTAGAGTGCTGTATGAATGTGTGTAGTAGAGTACTGTATGAATGTGTGTATAGTAGAGTACTGTTTAATGTGTCTGTAGTAGAGTGCTGTATGAAGATTTGTGTAGTAGAGTGCAGTATGAATGTGTGTAGTAGAGTTCTGTATGAATATATGTGTATTAGAGTGCTGTTTAATGTGTCTGTAGTAGAGTGCTGTATGAAGATTTGTGTAGTAGAGTGCAGTATGAATGTGTGTAGTAGAGTGCAGTATGAATGTGTGTAGTAGAGTACTGTATGCATGTGTGTGTAGTAGAGTACTCTACAAATGCGTGTAGTAGAGTGCTGTATGAAAATATGTGTAGTAGAGTGCTGTATGAATGTGTCTGTAGCAGAGTGTTCTATGAATATATGTGTATTAGAGTGCTGTCTGAATGTGTGTGCAGTTGAGTGCTGTATGAATGTGTCTGTAATGGTGTTGTATGAATGTGTGTGTAGTAGAGTGCTGTATGAATGTGTCTGTAGTAGAGTGCTGTATGAATATTTGTGTAGTAGAGTGCAGTATGAATGTGTGTAGTAGAGTACTGTATGAATGTGTGTGTAATAGAGTACTGTACAAATGTGTGTAGTAGAGTGTTGTATGAATATATGTGTATTAGAGTGCTGTATGAATAGTTATAGTAGAGTACTGTATGGATGTGTCTGTAGTAGAGTGCTGTATGAATGTGTCTGTAGCAGAGTGTTGTATGAATATATGTGTATTAGAGTGCTGTATGAATGTGTCTGTAATGGTGTTGTATGAATATATGTGTAGTAGAGTGCTGTAAGAATGTGTGTGTATTAGAGTGCTGTATAAATGTGTGTCTAGTAGATTGCTTTATGAATGTGTGTGTAGTAGATCCTGATGCATGCTCAATAATCCAGGTAGAAAAATCTAAAAAAGTTAAATCTGGTCCTCTGGACATTCAAACAAACAAAACAAAGCATCCATCCATCCATTCATCCATCCATTTTCTTCCGCTTATCCGGGGTCGGGTCACGGGGGTAGCAGCCTAAGTAGGGAGGCCCAGACTTCCCTCTCCCCAGCCACTTGGGCCAGCTCTTCCGGGGGAATCCCGAGGCGTTCCCAGGCCAGCCGAGAAACGTAGTCCCTCCAGCATGTCCTGGGTCTTCCCCTGGGCCTCCTTCCGGTGGGACGTGTCCGGAACACCTCACCAGGGAGGCGTCCAGAAGGCATCCTAAACAGATGCCCAAGCCACCTCAACTGGCTCCTCTCGATGTGGAGAAGCAGCGGCTCTACTCCGAGTCCCTCCCGGATGATCGAGCTTCTCACCCTGTCTCTAAGGGAGAGCCCAGACACGCTGCGGAGAAAACTCATTTCGGCCGCTTGTATCCGAGATCTCATTCTTTCGGTCACAACCCAAAGCTCGTGACCATAGATGAGGGTGGGAACGTAGATCGATCGGTAAATTGAGAGCTTCGCCTTTTGACTCAGCTCTCTCTTCACCACGACAGACCTGTACAGCGCCCGCTTCACTGCAGACGCTGCACCTATCCGCCTATCGATCTCACGCTCCATTTTTCTCTCATTCGTGAACAAGACCCCAAGATACTTGAACTCCTCCACTTGGTGTAGGACCTCCTCCCTGACCCAGAGAGGGCACTCTACCCTTTTCCGGCTCAAGACCATGGCCTCGGATTTGGAGGAACTGATCTTCATCCCGGCCGCATCGCATTCGGCTGCGAACCGCTCCAGCGAAAGCTGTAGATCACGATCTGATGAAGCCATTAAGACCACATCATCTGCAAAAAGCAGAGATGCAATTCTGAGGCCACCAAAACGGATCCCCTCAACACCTTGGCTGCGCCTAGAAATTCTGTCCATAAAAGTTATGAACAGAATCGGTGACAAAGGGCAACCTTGGCGGAGTCCAACTCTCACCGGGAACAAGCCCGACTTACTGCCGGCGATGCGGACCAGGCTCTGACACCGGTCATACAGGGACCTAACAGCCCGTATCAAAGGGCCTGGTACCCCATACTCCCAGAGTACCCCCCACAGGGCCCCCCGAGGGACGCGGTCGAACGCCTTCTCCAAGTCCACAAAGCACATGTAGACTGGTTGGGCAAACTCCCACGCACCCTCCAGGACCCTGCTGAGAGTGTAGAGCTGGTCCAGTGTTCCACGGCCAGGACGAAAACCGTACTGTTCCTCCTGAATCCGAGGTTCGACTATCCGACGGACCCTCCTCTCCAGAACCCCCGAATAGACCTTACCAGGGAGGCTTAAGAGCGTGATTCCCCTGTAGTTGGAACACACTCTACGGTCCCCCTTTTTGAATAGGGGGACCACCACCCCGGTCTGCCAATCCAGGGGAACTTCCCCCGATGTCCATGCAACATTGCAGAGTCGCGTAAGCCAACACAACCCTACAACATCCAGAGCCTTAAGGAACTTTGGGCGGATCTCATCCACCCCTGGGGCCCTGCCACCGAGGAGCTTTTTAACCACCTCGGTGACCTCAGCACCAGAGATTGGAGGGCCCGACCCAGAGTCCCCAGGCTCCGCTTCCTCAGTGGAAGACGTGCCGGTGGCATTGAGGAGGTCTTCAAAGTATTCCGCCCACCGACCCACAACATCCCGAGTTGAGGTCAGCAGCACACCACTCCCACTATAAACAGTGTTGGTGGCATACCGCTTCCCCCCCCTGAGACGCCGGATGGTGGACCAGAAACGTCTCGAAGCCGTGCGGAAGTCGTTCTCCATGGCCTCTCCGAACTCCTCCCATGCCCGAGTTTTTGCCTCAGCAACCACCCGAGCCGCATGTCGCTTGGACTGCCGGTACCCATCAGCTGCTTCCGGGGTCCCACAGGCCAAAAAGGCCCGATAGGACTCCTTCTTCAGCCTGACAGCATCCCTCACCGA
>NC_056505.1:753004-753798 GCF_014905685.2 Nematolebias whitei
AGTGGCTGTTTAGTTTCCCCGATGTAAGACTGATCACAGCCCTCCTGACACTGAACAGCATACACAACATTGCTCTGTTTGTGCCGGGGGACTGGATCTTTGGGATGAACCAGTCTTTAATGTATTTTGGGGTTTAAAAGCCACTGGGACGTTATGTTTAGAAAATAAACGTCTCAGTTTCTCTGATACTCCCTCAACATATGGAATGACCACTGGTCTGGGTCTGGGTTCCTCCTTTTCACCTGTTGGCTGACCGGAGTCCTGTTTGGGTTTCTTCTCTGCTTTCAGGAAGGCCCAGTTAGCTTACAATGCTGTGATTGCTAGTATCACTCAGCCCTCTGTGAACAGTAAACAGCCATCAGTGTGCTAATGATCCATTGTTAGGCTGATGGTTCTTCTTGAGCATGTGATCAGCTGGTTTTGGTTGTCAGCAGCAAAACTGGTTGATTCACTCGGAGAAGGTGCTATTTAAGAGACTGAGCTGAATACAGCACCTCAGACTGAGGAAGTCTCTCGGATGAGAGACGAAACGTTTCTACATTTTTTGTTGATTTGCTTTGTTTTGTTTTTTTGAATGTCCAGAGGACCAGATTTAACTTTTTTAGATGTGTGTAGTAGAGTGCTGTATGAATGTGTGTGTTGTAGAGTGCTGTATGAATGTGTGTGTTGTAGAGTTCTGTATGAATGCCTGTGTATTAGAGTGCTGTATGAATGTGTCTGTAGTAGAGTGCTGTATGAATTTGTGTCTAGTAGAGTGCTGTATGAATGTGTGTGTAGTAGAGTGCTGTATGAAT
>NC_056505.1:753898-754170 GCF_014905685.2 Nematolebias whitei
TGTTGTATGAATGTGTGTGTAGTAGAGTGCTGTATGAATGTGTGTGTTGTAGAGTGCTGTATGAATGTGTGTGTTGTAGAGTTCTGTATGAATGCCTGTGTATTAGAGTGCTGTATGAATGTGTCTGTAGTAGAGTGCTGTATGAATTTGTGTCTAGTAGAGTGCTGTATGAATGTGTGTGTAGTAGAGTGCTGTATGAATGTGTGTGTAGTAGAGAGCTGTATTAATGTGTGTGTAGTAGAGTGCTGTATGAATGTGTGTGTGTAGTAGAG
>NC_056505.1:754270-754545 GCF_014905685.2 Nematolebias whitei
AATGTGTGTGTAGTAGAGTGCTGTATGAATGTGTGTGTGTAGTAGAGTGCTGTATGAATGTGTCTGTAGTAGAGTGCTGTGTGATTGTGTCTGTAGTAAAGTGTTGTATGAATTTGTGTCTAGTAGAGTGCTGTATAACTGTGTGTCCAGTCGAGTGCTCTATGAATGTGTGTCTAGTAGAGTGCTCTATGAATGTGTGTGTGTGTGTGTGTGTGTGTGTGTGTATGCGTGTGTGTTTGTCTACTAGAGTGCTGTATAAATGTGTGTCTACTAGA
>NC_056505.1:754555-754706 GCF_014905685.2 Nematolebias whitei
TGTGTCTACTAGAGTGCTGTATAAATGTGTGTCTAGTAGAGTTCTGTATGAATGTGTGTGTAGTAGAGTTTTGTATGAATGTGTGTGTAGTAGAGTGCTGTATAAATGTGTGTGTAGTAGAGTGCTGTATAAATGTGTGTGTAGTAGAGTT
>NC_056505.1:754716-758181 GCF_014905685.2 Nematolebias whitei
AGTGCTGTATAAATGTGTGTGTAGTAGAGTTTTGTATGAATGTGTGTTTAGTATAGTGCTGTATGAATGTGTGTCTATGTGTGTGTGTCTTCCTTTAGTGCTGTATAAATGTGTCTGTAGTTGAGTGCTGTATAATAATGTTTGTAACAGAATATTGTATGAATGTGTGTAGTACAGTGCTGTATGAAGTTTTTTTAAATATTTGGTTGAAACTTGTTGTTTTTTAGTCATAAGTTTTACATCTTTTGGTTCTGCCTCCTCAGTGGACTTACACTTCTTATTTCCTTTAATGTTGAAGTATTCTTCGTTGTGTTATTAATATAGAGTTGTGGGTGGCTTAAATGAAAATGCCTCTTATGGGCGTCTTAGTGCTTCCTGGAGAGACAGGCTTCTAGACCGATTTTCTATCAATCAGTCCGGTCTTTCACTTAGGGTTCTTATCCCTGAAGCAGAAAGTTTTTACATCCAAAAAACCACCTCACCTAAGGGTGCATTAACACCTGATAGTCCGGTAGACTCGGTTCAGTTGGGGACCAATATTCATGACATTTTGTTTACATTTGAGCTGGTGCGTTTGCATTCACACTGCACTGTGCAGTTGAGCCAACCTGTTGAACCAACCTGTTACCCCACTCACCTGTGGGGGCTCTGCACCAAGAACTACTGAAAGAAACAACACAAAAAGCTCTGAAGACATGTCTTCTTCTTCTTCTGGAAATAAAAACAAAAACGGAGTGGCGTCAAGTTTTAGCAGTTTTAGGAGTTATATTTTGTAATTTTTCAAAAATGGACTCAGCATGAGCAGAAGATTAGGCAGAAGACCATGGAGATATTGTTTTTCACACAAGGCAGCTGACGGCTCCATATGAGCTAAAAGAAATGCGTGTTTGTTTGCCCTGCGTTGTACTCCACTTCTTGCTTGTGGAGCGGGGCCCAGTCTGTTTGCATTTACACTGTACTTGAACCGCGCTGGAGTTCTCTTCTACCGGACCAAGACCTAGGTTTTAGCCTGGGCCAGAGTTCGCCTTTTTGTTCCAAGACAGAGTTCGATGTCGTGTTCACACCTCCCCCCAACGAACCGGACTTTTTAGGAAAACGAGCTAGAGTTCGATTAAAGTGGACGAAACAGGGCTGGTGTGAATGCACCCTAAGGTCGTTTTCACACCAGATAGTCCGGTAGACTCGGTTCGGTTCAGGACCAATATTCATGACCTTTTGTTTACATTTGAGCTGGTGCGTTTGCATTCACACTACACTGTGTAGTCGAGTCAACCTGTTGAACCAACCTATTCCCCCACTCACCTGTGGGGGCACTGCACCAAGAACTACTGAAAGAAACGACACAAAAACCTCTGAAGACACGTCTTCTTCTTCTTCTGTAAATAAAAATAAAAATGAAGTGGCATCAAGTTTTAGCAGTTTTAGGAGTTATATTTTGTCATTTTTCAAAAATGGACTTAGCATGAGCAGAAGATGAGACAGAAGACCATGGAGAATATTGTTCTTCACACAAGGCAGCTGACGGCTCCATATAAGGTCAGAGAAATGTGTGTTTGTTTACCCTGTGGAGCGGGGTCCAGTCTGTTTACATTCACACTGTACTCGAACCGCGCTGGAGTTCGCTTCTACCGGACCGAGACCTAGGTTTTAGCCCGGGCCAGAGTTTGCCTTTTTGTTCTTTGACAGAGTTCGATGGCGCATTCACACCTCCCTAAACGAACCGGATTTTCTAGGAAAACGAGCTAGAGTTCGATTAAAGCGACTAAACAGGGCTGGTGTGAATGTACCCTAAGTCCTAATAGAAGAGTGATAGATGTGCTCCACGATCTTTATGTTAACACCGCTAAGTTTCCAGACTGCTGAACCGCACCTAAACTCCTTTCATTCACACTTAAACATTCATACATAGACATCATTTTGTCCCTGCCAACACGAGTCTCACTTTTTTGTTAAAAAGATCTTGACTCATCCAGAGGGAGAGTGCTAAAAAACTCCCTCCTTCCTGTTTAAATGAGAATTATCTTTCTTTTACATTTACTTTCAGTTTTAAAATTCTATTTTTCCCTGCCAACATGAGTCTGGTTCTATTAAGAACCGTGACTCATCCAGAGGGAGGGCGCTAAAATACTCTCTCCTTCCTAAAACAAGATTTTTTTTGTTTTACTTTTTTACTTTAGTCAAAAAAATTAAATCTGGTCCTCTGGACATTCAATAAAAAAAAAAAAAAAAAGCAAAACAACAAAAAATGTAGAAACGTTTCGTCTCTCATCCGAGAGACTTCCTCAGTCATGAGCATGCATCAGGATTTTTTACTTTAGGTTTAAAAACCTTATTTGTCCCTGCCAACTCGAGTCTGGCTTTTTGTTAGAGACTGTGACTCATCCAGAGGGAAAACTCTAAAATATTCCCTCCTTCCTAAAACAAGATTTGTTGAAAAACTTTTTGTTTTTACTCACTCCGTCCTTGTGGTTTGGTGTAGGCTCGGATTCCATCAATCTGTCGCTGATGGACAAAGGCAGACCTATAATCACTGGCCCAGCAAGGAACAGCACCTCCCGGGGCTTTCCTTTCAGGTCGCTATGTTGACCCACCGTGCACGGTCTCAGTGCGTCCCTCCTCAGCCCAATCAGCGAACAGATATGTTGGAAATCCGGGTCACAGCACCAAGAAATGTCGGTATTTCTCTCGTACCTAGAAATATAAAGAACCACACAAGACAACAGAGTAAGATTTTCAACCAAGCTTTTTGCAAAAAGAGAACTCCACAGTCACAACCTCTAAAGCTGCTCACTGTGAACTCCAAAGGTTTTCTGCATCTGTTCGTCATTTTATTGTTCACAGAGGAAGAAGTGAAAACTGGACATCTTGATAAGGCAGATTACACAACAAGGGCAAGGTGATCTTAGAACATTTTGATTGAACGCTTACTGTAATGAGTTTCCGATACCATTTGTATCAGTTAAAGTTAAGAGAAACAATGACAGTGTGAGATTGATGAAGAATGAGTTGATATGTATAAACCTTGACATTTCTGGTTTTACAAAAGAAAAAACAATTCTCAGAAAAAACAGCTTGTGTAAGTACAGAGAAATCCTTTCAGCTCGGACGTGGACTGATAGTTCTTTTTTCCAGAATCTTCTTTGCTTCGTAGGCACATAAGTGCAGATATCATGAAACAGTTTAAAATGATAACATAATAAAAACCCTTACAGTGTGTAGTAAAGTTCTGTATGAATGTGTGTAGTAGAATTCTGTATGAATGTGTGTGTACTAGAGTAATGTACGAATGTGTGTAGTATAGTGCTGTATGAATATATGTGTAGTAGAGTGCTGTAGGAATGTGTGTGCAGTAGAGTGCTGTATGAATTTGTGTAGTAGAATACTATATGAATGTGTGTAGTAGCGTGCTGTATGGGAGTGTGTGTAGTAGAGTGCTGTATGAGAGTGTGTGTAGTAGAGTACTGT
>NC_056505.1:758191-758465 GCF_014905685.2 Nematolebias whitei
ATGAATGTGTGTAGTAGAGTGCTGTATGAGAGTGTGTGTAGTAGAGTGCTGTATGAATGTGTGTAGTAGAGTGCTGTATGAATTTGTGTAATAGAGTGCTGTATGAATGTGTGTAGTAGAGTTTTGTATGAATGTGTGTGTAGTAGAGTGCTGTATGAATGTGTGTTGTAGGGTTCTGTATGAAAGTGTGCGTAGTAGTTTGCTGCATGAATGTGTGTAGTAGAGTTCTGTATGAATATATGTGTAATAGAGTGCTGTATGAATATTTGTGTAA
>NC_056505.1:758565-762622 GCF_014905685.2 Nematolebias whitei
GAGTGTGTGTAGTAGAGTGCTGTATGGGAGTGTGTGTAGTAGAGTGCTGTATGGGAGTGTGTGTAGTAGAGTGCTGTATGAGAGTGTGTGTAGTAGAATACTATATGAATGTGTGTAGTAGAGTGCTGTATGGGAGTGTGTGTAGTAGAGTGCTGTATGAGAGTGTGTGTAGTAGAGTACTGTATGAATGTGTGTAGTAGAGTACTGTATGATTGTTTGTAGTAGAGTACTGTACAAGTGTGTGTAGTAGAGTGCTGTACGAATGTGTGTGTAAAAGAGTGCTGTACAAATGTGTGTTTGTGTAGTAGAGTGCTGTACGAATGTGTGTGTAATGGATTGCTGTACGAATGTGTGTGTGTTAGAGTGCTGTACGAATGTGTGTGTGGTAGAGTGCTGTATGAATGTGTGTGTGGTAGAGTGCTGTACGAATGTGTGTTTGTGTAGTAGAGTGTTGTACTAATGTGTCTGTAGTAGAGTGCTGTATGAATGTATGTGTAATAGAGTGCTGTACGGATATGTGTTTGTGTAGTAGAGTGCTGTATGAATGCGTGTCTGTGTAGTAGTGTGCTGTATGAATGTGTGTGTCGTAGAGTGTTGTATGAATGTGTGTATAGTAGAGTGCTATATGAATCTTTGCGTAGTAGAGTGCTCTATGAATGTGTGCGTGGAGGTAAATGAGGGCACAGATTGTAGTGTAAATTGCTTTGAGTATCTTGATTAAATAAAAAGGCTATAAATGAATACAGTCCATTTGCCGGGAGCATTAAACAGTGTTTTCATAACCAAATCATATAATTGTGATAAAGTTCTATCACAAAAAATTGCAAATAAAATAGTACTACTGTAACAATGGTGGCCATCCGATCATCTTTTCTGTAAACCATGTTTATTCAGAACTAATAATATTCTGAGTCAATTGTGATAAATGAATGAGTGAATCTTATGAATATATGAGTGCAACTTTTTTTCCAGTGCTATTGACTTTGAAGGAGCAACGGTTGGTCTTGCTTACATTGGAACACTCTGTGCTGATCACTCGGTTGGTGTAATTCAGGTGAGTTGGGCATATCATAGTGGTTATAATGGTCCTTTGCAAAAAAAACAATTCTTTAATAAAAATGGTTAGAAGTCTTTCTGGTCAACAGGGAACACATTATGCCCAAAATCTTGATGTCAGATGATGCATCATGCCTGATGTTGGCCAGTTTGTACTTTTGCAAGTTGTATTCTCACCATAGACTCAGCGGCTGCCATTTGGAACAAATGATTAACATTTTGTATTAAATTTGTAAGAAAAGTGTACAAAATTGTTACCATTTCACACCCAAACATTTAACGCATGCATGCATCATTACAGGCACCATTTCCCATCTACCTGCACAGGATCAAACAGAAAACCTGTTATAGAACCAAGGCAGCTAACACAGGACCCGAAAGTCCCAGGCTCGATCCCCAGGCATGCCCACATGTTGTGGTGTCTCTGAGTAAGACACCTAATTCCTAATTGCTCCCCGGGCGCTTACATACAGTAGCTGCCCACTGCTCCACCTGGGTGTATCCCTGGTGCGATGGGATAAATGCAGAGAACTAATTTCACCATTGGATGGGGACATACAATGATGACAACACGTAGCAGTTTACTTTAAATAGAAAATGGATGGATAGATGACTATAGCTATAAAAATGTGTATTGATTATCATTAAAACATTTTGTTCATTTATGCTGTAAGCTGGATAAAGATTCTTCCTGCTGAGGTAGAAGGAGAAACTTCTCAAACACTTATAATCTCTCAGTAATTCATGGCAGACCCAAATACAAAGAAAGCACAACCTACATTAGCCTGCTTAGGTTTTTAACAAGCATGTTTAATGATAAAATTAGTTTAGAAGCTTAATACGTAATTTCAATCAGACTTGATTTGTAAAATGTATACATCAAAACTGTACTCCAATAGAACAAACCATCAATGTTGAGGCAGCTACCAAGGTGGGTACAAAGAGACGTGGCAGACCAGGGTTTTGTCTGAATATGTGGTGACAAAAACTGCAAAGTACAATTTGTCCAAAGTACAAATTTTTGTTTTCCATCAGGGGTGTCTATTTGTGGTCCTCAAGAGCCATCATCTTGCATGTTTAAGTCCCTGTTTACACATCTTGTTTGTTGAGTCAAACTGGATCTTTTCTGCTAAAGTTCAGTTGTTTGTGTACGTGACAACAGTCCTCGTTCTCTCTGAAACTATACACGTCTTAGACTTTTTTTCTCAAACAGGTTTTTAACCCTAACCCTAACCCCCACACAGATTTGAAATTCTACCCATCCATCCACCCATCCATCCATCATCTTCCTCGTTCCAAAGTTGGGTTACGGGGGCAGCATCTTGAGCATGGAGGTCCAGACATCTCTTTCCACAGCCACCTCTTCCAGCTCTTCTGGGAGGACTCCAAGATGTTCCCAGGCCAACTACGTTGGCCTGGGAACATCTTGCAGTTTTTTTCAGCATGTCCTGGGTCTTCCCCGGGGTCTCCTCCCTGTTTGATATGCCAGAAGCACCTCCCTAGGGAGGTTTCCAGGGAGTATTTTTACTAGATGTCTGAACCATCTCAACTGTCTCCTCTGGATGTGGAGGAGCAGTGGCTCTACTCTGAGTCTCTCCTGATAACTGAACTTTTCACCCTGTCTCTAAGGGAGAGTCCAGCTACCCTGCAGAGGAAACTCATTTCAACCTCCTGTATCCACAATCTCATTCTTTCAGTCAATACCCAGAGTTCATGACCAGAGGTGAGGGTAGGAATGTAGACTGACTGGTAAACAGAGAGCTTAGCCTTACAGCTCAGCTCTCTCTTCATCACAACAGACTGGCACATAGTCTGCAATAATGCATATGATGCACCAATCCGTCTGTCAATCTCACAGTTCATTCTTCCCTCACTCATGAACAAAACCCCAAGATACTTGAACTCCTCCACTTGAGGCAGAACCTCAAGTGAACCTTTGAAATTCTGAGGTGTGAAATCAGACGCATGGACTACAAGTGACTGTAGTCAAAGTTTTTTTGCAATTACAACAGGTACAAAAAAGACACAAAGCACAAAGATATTTTGGTTCATTGTACCATTTTACAGCAGGTATGAGCAAAACCAACAACATCCTTGGTCCAAAGGGACGTTTGTGTATTCACCATTTTGGATTTTACTGTGACCACGCAGACCCTGCATGTGCGATGCTTGCAGATCAGATCAGCATCAGGTTTGCTAGATAGGCATTTTGTCATTTGTGTCATTTTACTGCCTATCTTTCTGTGCAAGCATTTACAAAACACAACTCACACCTTGGTTTACAACTTCATCCTGAAAAGAATGTGCAGCCTCACTCAGTACAAGTGATAGTTTGGCTCCAAATTCAGTCATTTTAAAATGCCAATGTAATAGTTCATAATTTCTTATATGGAAATTCTGTCTAGCACGGAAGCTATAGCAGATCAATGTAAACAGGCTCTGTTGTTCTTTGTTTGCACCAACAAATGCTGAAAAAAAACACTCGTGTTTCCAGAGGTTGTGCTTGTGCAAACAGGGCCAAAGATATTTTTTCAACACAACTAATTGGAGTCAATGTGTGATTAACAGGCTTCTGAAGACCATCCATCCATCCATCCATCCATCCATCCATCCATCCATCCATTATCTTTACCAGCTTCTTATTTTTCAGATCACAGGGATCACTAGTATCCATGTCCAGCCATCACTGTGTGAGAGGCAGGGGACACCTGGACATGTATCCAGTCCATCACAAGAATACCCTGGACAGGTCTCCAGTCTGTCACAGGGACACCCTGGACAGGTCTCCAGTCCATCACAGAAACACACTGTACAGCTCTCCAGTCCATCACAGGGACACCCTGGACAGGTCTACAGTCCATCACAGGGACACCTGGACAGATCTAGAGTCTATCATAGGGACACCTGGACAGGTCTAGAGTCCATCACAGGGACACCTGGACAGGTCTCCAGTTCATCACAGGGACACCCTGGACAGGTCTCCAGTCCATCACAGGGATAC
>NC_056505.1:762632-765205 GCF_014905685.2 Nematolebias whitei
CCTGGACAGGTCTCCAGTCCATCACAGGGATACCCTGGACAGGTCTCTAGTCCATCACAATGACCCATAGACTATTTTACTCTGTCACTCACACCTAGAGACAATTTAGTGTTACCAATCAGTCTAACATGCATGTTTTTGGTTTGTGGGAGGAAACTGGAGTACCCAGAGAAAACCCATGCATGCACGGAGAGAACATGCACACCCAGAAAAGCCCCGGGCTGGGATATTAACCGGGGTGATGTGCTCACGAAGAGACGGCTGCTCTACCAACCGCGCCCTTCTAAAGAACATGAAGAGGTAATTCAACAATTGACTCAGAAGTGTTGAAGCAGGGAAGCAAGTAAAGCGTGCAGGATAGTGGCCCTCAAGGACCAGGATTGGACACCCCTGATAAACTCTTGTGAAAATAGTAGTACTGTAGTTTCTGCTGTACTTGTCGCACCACCTTATAAGTTGCATCAGTCCAAATATGTCTAAAAAAGTGGAAAAATCCATAAATATGTCACTTTGCCTTGTATGTTGCATCTATTACGCTGCTAGGATGGGAGCTGGCTGCGGGTCACCGGACTCAGAAACCCGCCTCCAGCCCACATCGCTCCCCCGGCTCGAACCTCCCTCAGAAGCGGTAATCCACACTATCAATAAATCAAGGAAATGTTAATTCAGTTTTATCAATCATATTAAATCAAGGCAGGAAAAGGTTAGTTTACAGCACTGGTCTCTCCGTTCTATGACGCGATCATAATACTGGAAGAGCCCAGATGTCCCGTGACAATACTCATTTATAAGGTCCTAGACTCCTTCGCAGAAGGGGAGCTCAACCAGTCAGTGTATGAGGGGGCGTGACTAAGTTTGATCTCAATGGATCTTACATGGACTAACGTTAGGAAATATGAGATGGTGCTTCAAAAGCCTTTCTACGTGATATAGCAAGCAGAAATAAACTCTATTCCTTGATGGATATTGAATCCCTGGGAAACTCTTTTTAGAGCTGCTGGCCCAGTTTAACCCAGTCAGAACCAGGTCATAATTTCATTATAATCCCGTTTCTGAGCAGATCAAAACCCCAGGACCAGTCTAGATAAATATCTTAACAACGCGTCACCATTGACGCGTTGCGTTTGTTACGCATCACTGCTAACAACCCGGAAATGTGGGCCGAACTCAAAAATGCGGGCTGGTATTGTGCCAAAAATCGATGGGCTGTGAAATGGCGAGACCGTGCACGGGAGGACTTTAAGCATGATGGGGAGCATGATGTTAGACGTTCCCTCCAATCAGTGAACCCCAGGAAAGCTACTGGCCCAGATGGAGTACCTGGCAGGGTGCCCAAAGCATGTGCCCTCCAGCTCGCCCCCACCTTCACCAGAATTTTCAATCTCTCCCTGGCCCAGGCAGTCATCCCTCCCTGCTTAAAATCTGCAACCATCATCCCAGTGCCGAAAACGCCTACCATCACCAGCCTGAATGATTACCGACCGGTGGCTCTCACCCCGGTAATCATGAAGTGCTTCGAGAGACTGGTTCTCCAGCACATCAAGGACTATCTCCCTCCAAACTTTGACCCCTATCAGTTTGCATATCGCACCAACAGGTCCACAGAGGATGCTACTGCAGTAGCTCTCCATACCGCGCTGAGCCACCTGGAACAACAGCACAGCTACGTTCAAATGCTCTTTGTGGATTACAGCTCGGCCTTTAACACAATCATTCCGGACATTCTTATAAATATATTGGACAATCTCGGCCTCCCCCCACTCACATGTGCCTGGATAAAAGACTTCCTAACCAATCGGCCCCAATCTGTAAGACTTGGTCCCCACCTCTCCTCCACACGTACGCCGAGTACTGGCTCCCCACAGGGCTGTGTGCTGAGCCCCCTGCTGTACTGTCTCTACACCCATGACTGCAGCCCGGCCCACAACAACAACCTCATCGTCAAGTTCGCTGATGACACCACAGTGGTCGGACAAATCTCTAAGGGAGATGAGACATTTTACAGACAGGAGGTCCTGGAGCTAGCAACCTGGTGCTCAGAGAAAAATCTGGCTCTGAATATCAAAAAAACCAAGGAGGTAATTATTGATTTCAGGAAGCACCAGCAAAGACTGAGCTGAATACATGAATACAGCACCTCAGACTGAAGAAGTCTTTCTGCTGAAAGACAAAACATTTCTCCTTTTTTTTGGGGGGGGGGGGGGGGGGATGTCCAGAGGATCAGACTTAACGTTTTTAGATTTTTCTACCCTGATTATTGAGCATGCATCAGGATAAATTATTTGTTTGCTCTAATTTATAGTACATGTGTGTCTCAGTCTAACGTTTGATTAATAAAATGACTTTAATGGTCAAATCAGCTGTATTTCAAAAGTATGCACTGCCTCGGTGCTCCGGAAGCGTGCAGACAGAGAGGAAAAAATAAGCAGAAACGTTGCTCGTTTCTTTGAAATTTTACTAGAAAAGCACATAAAACAATTATTTGTTTGCTCATAATTTCAAAAAGCGTTCAATACAAAAACAACTGGACTTTATTTGGAACAGAAGACGTTTCGCTCCTCATCCGAGGAGCT
>NC_056505.1:765305-768582 GCF_014905685.2 Nematolebias whitei
GATGAGGCGCGAAACGTCTTCTGTTCCAAATAAAGTCCAGTTGTTTTTGTATTGAACGTTTTTTGAATTTATCATGTCCTGGATGACTGAGAATCTTCACCAGCATTTTGCTCATAATTATAGCAAAGCTGTGTCTCAGTTAAACTTTTACTTAATAAATGCACTTTAATGGTCAAATTAGCTGCTGAGGTTGCTCCTAGCAGACAGCAGAACAAAGGTGGCACGCTGTGGTAAGCCAATTGTATCATAGCTGGTGTCTCAGTCTCAGTCATCCAGGACATGTTAAATTCAAAAAAGTTCAAGACAAAATAATAATAATGTTTCTCTCTGTCCTCCAGTGAAGCCAGATGTGTCTCCCGGTTCTCCGTCACCCCCACCCCCACCCCCCCACACACACACACTTTCCTGCTTGCACTTTTTCGTCTTGTGAACCCTTACTGTGGGTACGATAGTTACAGCCAGTTATGAATCTTAGTGCACCATGATAGACAGCATCCAACATCTGCAGCATCCAACATCTGCAGGGTTCTTGTAGGAGCGTTCATGTAAATAATGTCACCGTAATCAATGGAGGGAAGGAAAGTCACAGATACAAGGTGTTCCTCAGGGTTCAGAGTTAGACAGGATCTGTTTCTGAAAAAGAAACCCAGTTTAACTTTCAGTTTCTTTACCAAGTTTTCCACATGGAGCTTAAACGAGAGATGCGAGTCGACCAAGATACTCAAATATTTATAGGAATCAACAAACTCAATGGGGACACCATTTGAGGATGAGATCAGCGGAAGAACTGTTGGGACCAACTTCCTATTTGAAGAAATCATCCCTTTGGTTTTGTCGGCATGTAGGACAAGTTTGAGGCGAAACAAATCTGACTGGATGATGTCACATGCTGATTTCTAAAGCTGGAAAACCTTATCAACTGTTTTAGCTCGACAATAAACAACTGTGTCATCAGCATAGAAATGTATGGATGCATCAGGGATGTTTTTACCTACATTATGTATGTAGATTGTAAAGCAGGTGGATCCTAAGACTAAGACTTTTTTTCTGCATACCTCTTAATACGAAGGATCAGCTGGTCTCTCAACAAAATTGATCAACTTCTCCTGACAGGAGTTAGGGTCGGCTTGGGTTTCCTGAGCTGTCCCTTAGTTATGCTGCTATAGGCTTAGACTGCTGGAGGACAAACTGACCACACTTTTCACTCTACTACTGTCTTTTGTTACTCTGCTCAACCTGTTTTGTATTTGTAATTATTTTTTCTATCATTAACATGTTTTTTTCTTTCAGATACACCTGGACCTATACCTGGACCTACCATTCTGTGTTCGTCTGTCTCTCCTTCCTGTCCTCTCAACCAGCCGGTCAAAGCAGATGGTCTCTTGTCCTGAGCCTGGTTCTGCTGGAGGTTTCTTCCTGTTAAAGGGAGTTTTTCTTTCCACTGTTGCCACTGTGCTTGCTCAGGATAGGAGACTGCAACGAAGCCAAGATTCAACTTGTCTGCTGGATTCCTTAGATAGAAAACTTTACTAATTGGCTTTTATGTATGTGAATGTTCCTGTAAAGTCCCTGAGACAACTTTGTTGTGATTTGGCGCTATATAAATAAACTGAATTGAATTGAATTGAACTGAATATTCTTGGGCAAGCTGTGAGCTCGACTTTTGGCGTCAAGGATTAATTTGGCTGTTTGGAGTTCCATCAGAGGAACATATACCAGCGAGACTTTAAAAGGCAGAAACAACAATTCACGAGTTCTGCCTGACCCAAATTGTGGCCTTGATGGCGGATTTATCTCAACTCTTCCTGACATGTTTAGGAAAAACAAAGATGCTTTGACTGTTTCCTCACCCCTCCCTTCCCCAAGGCCGTGGACATGTGACAGAACCTCAACCGAGCTTATGATGAATGTCACCTCTTATTTGGACAATGGCTGAGAGGGGGGGCTCTGGACTATGCTACGACTTTCCCTTAAAAATTCTCTGTCTTCACGGCCTATATGTTCATGTATCATGTCTATTTATGTTGCTTTGCTGTGGTAGGTTTGTTTGATGCCTCAAATCGTGCCCTGTCTAGGACACGGCATGAGAGATCTTTTTTTATACCATCTTTCCTCATGTTTTCTTCCCTTTTCTTATCTAAGCAAAATATTGTTCTGAATAAGAATAAGAGGGGCGTGCTTTTTGTAGTTGTAGCTTCGTGCACTCTTCTCATCTTTCAGACGACTGTACGTACATGTTCTCGTTGTATCTTGGTGCAATGATAATAAAGTTTATTCTGATTCTGATAAAGTATAATAGATAAAGTCTGGTTGCTTTTGTCTTGAACTTTTTTGAATTTGTCATTATAGCCACGTTTACCTATTACATGATACAACGACATGCCTTACTGCTACTGCTACTCTGCTGCCATTAAGTGGCTGTAAGTGGTACTGATCTTTTTTTTTTCAGTCAGAATGAATGAAAACAGTCATATCTCAGCCAAAAATTGGTTTATAAATATGGAAAAAAGTCCATAAATACGTTGCTTCGGCCTATAAGTCACAGGACATGTAAATTATGCAAAAACTGTGACTTATAGGCCGAAAAATACAGTTATTATTGTAGTCAGGAAATATTGAGGCAATATTATAATGTGTTTGAAGTCAAACAGTGGTGCATGATTCCTTATGCTGATATCAAATGCTGACTATTAATAAATCACTCACATGCCAGATGCTTTTGAATCTCTTGCTATAGGATCACAATGACCAGGCTATTGCAGTGGGAGCAACGCTGGCCCATGAGATGGGCCACAATCTGGGCATGAACCATGACGATTCCAGCGCCTGTGCTTGCTCTGGGGACAGCTGCATCATGGCTGCAGCCCTGAGGTAAGAAAAGCCTTGGTCAAAGGTCTAAAAGTAGGTTGGACCCTCAGGCCATCACAGATGGCTTACATTCTGAATGTTGGAGAGGAGGGTTGACCAGCAACATTAATTGAAACTTAAAAACTTACACAAAGCTTTGCTGATTCTGTCACTTTTAAGTTTAGTTTAGCAGTCTTAGTTCATATCTTAGCTCTTATTACTGTTTTTCTTTTACAATTTATACTTTTATTGGATGTAACTGGGACCCTATTTACACAATTTTGTTCCACCACATGTACCACATGAGATGCAAATGACAATATTAATTAATTTATTTTTAATTTAGAAATGTATTCATTTCATTAAAAACAAAATAAGTATATAAAATAGAAAACAATATATATATATATATATATATATATATATATAT
>NC_056505.1:768682-774932 GCF_014905685.2 Nematolebias whitei
TCTGCCCCTTTTTTTCCCAGAATATATTCAACAAAAGTAATTTACAAAAATAAATAACAACAATAATAAACAATAAAGAAAACCTTGATCTTGACTTTTAAATTTATAAACACAGTGTACATATTGTTTAATTTTCTGTTTCTCTGGTTGGTATAGTAAACTTTCTTAGTGGGAAAAGTCCTAAAAACTGTCAGACATTTACAGAAATGTAAATACATGTCAATCATACTGGAATTTATTTACTGTAAAAGTGGTTAAAAATGATTTACAGGAAAAAAACAAACATCGTTTTGTTTTTATCACAACAGACTCCATAGTTTTTTTTACCCAGAATTTAACTTCTTTCTAAGAAAAGACCCCCAAAAAGGTCAAACTGCAAATTATCAAACAAAATGACAAACCGGGCAGCACGGTGGTGCAACTGGTAGAGCTGCTGCCTCTCAGCAAACAGGTCCCTGGTTCAAATCCCAGTCCAGGGGCCTTCTGGGTGGAGTTTGCATGTTCTCTCCGTGCATGCGTGGGTTTTCTCCAGGTGCTCCGGTTTCCTCCCACAGACCAAAAACATGCATGTTAGGCTGATTGGTAACTCTAAATTGTCCCTAGGTGAGAGTGAGAGAGTGAATGGTTGTTTGTCTCGTTTGTCTCTATGTGTCCCTGTGATGGACTGGAGACCCGTCCAGGGTGTCCCCCGCCCCTCGCACAGTGATTGCTGGACATGGGCACCAGCGACCGCCGTGACCCAAAATGGAATAAACGAGTAAAGATAATGGATGGATGGATGAAAATGACAAACCTCTTCCGATGACAGATAGTTTTTTTTTTATTTGAAGGTTAAAGGTGAACCTACCAGACGTTTGTTAACCCCCTCTGTTTTCTGCTGACACAATCAGACATAACATGAGTATTTCCATGTACTCCATGTCTAACGTTTTGCTTTGTTGGGAGGGGGAGGGGGAGGGGGGGTGTTTGTTCCTTCTGAAGTCCACAACCATTTCCTTCATCTTCTTCACATTGATGTGAAGGTTGTTCTTCCTGCACCAGCTCTCCAGGTGTTCCACCTCTTGCCTGTAGCTGGACTCATCATTGTTTGTGATGCATCTCGCCACCGCTGTATCATTTGCAAACTTTACAATGTGACAGCCTGGATGGGTAGCTGCACAATCATACGTGAGCAGAGTGAACAGGAGAGAGCTCAACACACATCCCTGAGTGGAGCCAGTGCTGACAGTTATGGTGGAGGAGGAGAAGTTGTAGATCCTCACAGAATGCAGTTTGTTTGTTAAGAAGTCTAGGACCCAGTTGCAAATGGAGGGGCTTAGTCGTAGTGTGAGTTTGAGTAGTTTGTCCATAAGGGTTTGGGGGATCATGGTATTTAAGGCAGATGTGAAGTCCACAAAGAACATATGGACATAGGAGTCCTTTTGCTCCAGGTGGATGATAGTAGTGTGGACCACAGAGAAGATGGTGTCCTTTGTTGATCAGTTCTTGCGGTATGCATACTAGTGAGGGTTCTTTTTGATGTTAATGATTGCTTTGAGGTGGGTCATGACCAGTTTTTCAAAGCATTGAGTGACTATCGGGGTGAGGGCCACTGGCCAGTAGTTATTCAGACCAGTCACTGTAGAGCTCTTTGGGTCTGGCATGATGGTGGTGGTCTTCAGGCAGATAGGAACTGTTGCCAGGGTAAGTGAGGAGTTAAAGATGTCAGCCAACACATTGCAGAGCTCGTCAGCATATTCTTTCAGCACCTTCCCAGGGATGTTGTCTGGGCCGGTTGCTTTGTGAGGATTAATCCTCCTGAAAGTACTCCTCACTTTGGCTGAGGTCACGTTGATAAGCTCTTCATCCAGTGGTGAGGTGAGTCTGGTGCTGGGTGGTCTGTTTGGTCTTCAAAGTGTGCGTAGAACTTGTTGAGGGCATCAGGCAGTGATGGGTCTCTAGGGAATTTTTCACTCCTGCCTTTATGATATGTTATACACTTAATGCCCCTCCACATGCTCCATGGGTCTTGTGAGGTGAATTTACCCAGGATCCTCTGTGCATATGTAGCCTTGGCCCTCTTAATACCAGAAACCAGCTCTTTCCTTGTCCTTCTCAGCTCCTGTGAGTTTCCAGACCTGAAGGCATTGTTCCTGGCTTCCAGCAGGCTGTGAACCTCTACATTCAGCCAAGGCTTCCTGTTCAGATAGCTCTAAACATATCTGATGGTTGTTATGTCATCAGCACATTTACTAATGTACCACAGAACTGAAGATGTGTTTTGCTTCAGGTCTAGCACCATCTCCCCCCAATTTTCAGCAGCTTCTCTGAAGACATCACAGTCTGTTTGTTCAAATTAATCCTTCAGTATGGGGCCACTATTCTCCAGCCAAAATTTAGCTTTCTTTTGTACTGGTCTGGAGCTTCTTAGTGGGGGGAGGTAAGCAGAAGCCAGGAAGATTGAGATGTGATCAGATAGTCCTAGGTGGGGGCAGGGTTCGGCTTTGTATGTATCTTTTACCTTTGTGTAAACATGGTCCAGCGTGTTGTTTCTACGTATTGGTATGGCCAAATGCTGGTAAACTTTTGGGAGGCAGTCTTTTAGATTCATGTGATTAAAGTCTCCAGCCACAACGTAAAGAGCCTCAGGGTGTTTGCTTTGCAGTGAGCTGAAATGATCATGCAGCTCCTGCAGAGCATCATTAGCATTAGCATCCAGAGCTATATACACAGCTGTTATGAAAGCTACTGTGAACTCGCGGGGTAGATAATGTGGTCGACATTTCACTGTTAATCTGTTGCAAAGCCTTGGAGCAATGATGTTTTATCAGCGTACAGTTTATGCACCAACTTTTACTCATGTAAATGCATCCTCCGCCTCCCCTCGATTTCCCCGTTAGCCTTTAGCATTGTGCGCTCTGCTGAGAAGGTTATTGGCTGTAGCCTCCCATATTTCCATTACCTTTACGTCTCCAGGACTGTGGGGAGCAGGTCAGATTACAGCTGACCATTCTCACCCCGCATGTGGATTATTTGAACCACTCCCCTCAGGCAGGAGGCTTCTGTCCATTCGGACCAGAACCTCCCACCATAAGAGCAGTTTCTTCCCCTCTGCCGTCAGACTCTTGAACACTTATAATCACGTTACTTTATAACTCTGCCTTGGTCACTTTACCACTGTATTTTAATTGCATTACTCCAATTGCACTGTTTTTTTTTTTTTTTTTTTTAGGAATTAGTGTACATATGTTTTCTTTTAAATTGTATTCACACCTTTATGCCGAAGCGAGTTCCTAGTCTGTGAATCCTGTTAATTGAAAATAGCAATAATAAACTGACTCTGAATCTGAATCTGAAGTGTGCTGGTGCCCATTTTTAAGAACAAGGGTGATATACAGAGTTGTAGCAACTACAGTGGAATTAAGTCACATAATGAAGATCTGGGAGATAGTTGTGGAAGCTAGACTTAGACGAGAGGTGACTATTTGTGAGCCCCAGTATGGTTGCATGCCAAGAAAGAGCACCACAGACGCCATCTTTGCTTTGAAAATGCTGGAGAAGTACAGAGAGGGTCAGAAAGAACTCCATTGTGTCTTTGTAGATTTAGAAAAAGCGTATGACAGGGTGCCGAGAGAGGAGGTGTGGTATTGCATGAGGAATGACTTCACCACTTGCTCTTGCCAAGATCGGACGCTTTTCCCATCCCCTCCCTCTCAGCTTTGCTTTGCTGCTCTGTCTATCTGTGAAATTGCTGTGAGACTCTCTTGCATATCTTCCGAAACATAATTATGGGCTTGTTTTGATCAGTTAGTCCCTCAACTCTATTTACAACATTTCTTCAAAGAGAAGACAGGCTTTAGGCGAGCTGATTTGCCCTGTTGGCATGCACACAGCTGGATATCTAATCGACTTGGAAGACTTGATGATGTGTCTATCTCTTCGGCAATTTGTGTATTTTAAGGATGCATATTTAATTGGATTTACAATAACTGGTTCCTGCTTTTAGGATTTGGCTGGTGGCTGGTTTTATCTACAATCAAGGAAGTCATCGGCAGCAAATTTGGACCCGATCACGCTGCTTGCCTTTATGATGGCTTGGTTCGTGTCTCAAGTACCCAGACTCAAGTGCTTTGGGCAGAATGGATCAGATCTCGGGGATTTTACTCAGGTACATTCCAATGGAGTGGCCATGTAATTTGGACATTTCAGAACCGAGTCGTCCAACACAGACTCAAGGTAGATGTCATTAAGTTCTGCCTGTCCCGAAAACAACTGTGTGTTTATCTGAATTTGGCTCCCTTGGCTGGCCTTGAAGGACATCCATCCATCCATCCATTATCTTTACCCGTTTATTCCACTTTGGGTCACGGGAGTCACTGGTGCCCATGTCCAGCAATCACTGTGCGAAGGGCGGGGTACACCCTGGACGGGTCGCAAGTCCATCACAGGGACACATAGAGACAAACGAGACAAACAACCATTCACACCCTCACTCACACCTAGGGACAATTTAGAGTTACCAATCAGCCTAACATGCATGTTTTTGGTCTGTGGGGGGAAACCGGAGTACCCGAAGAAAACCCACGCATGCACGGAGAGAACATGCAAACTCAACCCAGAAAGGCCCCTGGACCAGGGTTTGAACCAAGGACCTGCTCACTGAGAGTCAGCAGCTCTACCAGTTGCGCCACCGTGCTGCGCCTTGAAGGACATCTTATCTGAATTCACCTGGAGAACATGTGATCTGCCGCTCACCACCCCCTCCCTGAGGAATTTCCAACTGATAACCAGATGAAAGCAGCATAATAAACTTTGTGTCATTTCAGGACTCGAATTCTCATAGTCGTTATTCTTGGCCATTCCTCGACATACCTCAAGAATGTTTATGGATCTCACTGGAGGACATTGGCTGATTATTCCATCTTTATCAGAACTCTTACAGTGCCCTCGAGAGCATCTATGATCATGCTCACCACTCTTGTCGTCCCCCTCTGCAGAATGTCTGCGTCACTATGTGCTTGTTTATGTGAGGTGTTTTTTTTATATCAGAGTTTTTTCTTCTCAGGCAGGAAAAAAAAAGTCTGATAGGATTTTTTTTTTGCCTCCATATCCTACATGTGTCCAGGTTCACTACTTTTTGTCTGTCTAAACAGATCTCACTTGTAAATGAGTCTTCTAGGCTCAATGTGACTTGTCTGTCTAAATAAATGTTGAATGAATGAATGAAAGGAAATCTGGATTGGTAGAGAAGTATGTTCGACTGGTACAGGACATGTATGAGGACAGCAGGACATGTATGAGGACAGCACAACAGAGGTGAGATGTGCTGTAGGAGTGATAGATAGCTTCAAGGTGGAGTTGGGAGTGCATCAAGGATCGGCTCTGAGCCCCTTCTTGTTTGCTCCGGTGATGGACCGACTAACATATGAGGCCAGGTACAAATCCCTGTGGACTATGATATTTGCAGATGATGTGATCTGTGGTGAGAACAGGGAACTGGTGGAAGAGAACTTGGAGAGGTGGAAGTATTCACTTGAAAGAAGAGGAATGAAAGTCAGCTGTAGTCAGACAGAGTCCATGTGTGTGAATGAGAGGGAGGAGGTGGAACAGTGAGGCTACAAGGAGCAGAGGTCACAAAGGTGCAGAACTTCAAGGACTTGGGGTCCACTGTCCAAGAAAATTGGGAGTGTGGTAAAGAGGTGAAGAAGAGCGTCAAGGCAGGATGGAGTGATGGAGAAAAGTTTCAGGAGTGATTTGCAATTGCCAGAAAAAAGATAGAGGAAGGCCAAAGAGGAGATAGGCTATATGGATGCAATTATAGATGATCTGTTAAAGAAATACAATAGTCCCTTGCTACTTTGCAATTAAATTTTCATGAACTCGCTCTATTGCAGTTTTTAAAATAAGATTGGACATGACACAGAATTGGTTGATTGATGGATGAGCGGCAGGATCAGTATGGATATTAATTTAAAATGAATTATTTTAAATTATTTAGCACCTGCTGCACCTGTATGCTGCCCACACTGCAGGAGAAACATCCTCCTGTTGCTCCTCCTCCCTCCTCTGTGATTTCCGTTCTGCTGTGGAGAAGGATGCGTGGCCGAGAGTGCAAAGTGCAGCCATGGATGAGGGGAGGCAGAGAGCTGAAATCATGACTTTCTGTGCTTCTTTAGAGCATTTAGAGTTTAGAAACATTGTTTAGAATATTGCAAGAGTGTGGAAAGGATTTAAAATGCCTTTATATATATATATATATATATATATATAT
>NC_056505.1:775032-786066 GCF_014905685.2 Nematolebias whitei
ACTAAACTCTACTACTTACTACTTGTACTACTATTCCTACTTTGCTGTTTTTCATTTATCACGGGGCTTCAAAGTATGGATCCCCTCAATAAACGAGGGACTACTGTAAAAAAAAAAAGGACTTTAAAATTTGTATGCTTCTTTTGTGACTGTCTGTTCTTGTTGTTTTTTACTGTCATCATTCTTTCTTAAGAAATCAGGTCTCTCTTGTAAATGAGTCCCCGAGGCTCAGTGGGATTAACCTGTCTAAATAAAGGTTGAATGAAAAATGAAATGGAAAATTGTAAATTCAATATTTTAACTCTCAGGAGCCAATCAACAAATATTCAAAAAACATATCTGCCAGGTTGAAGAACTTTGACTCTGGACTTAAATAGGGAATTCTTTATCATTCATCCACAGCTGGAAAATCCCACGCACCTTCAGTAGCTGCAGCTCCAGCAGTTATGAAAACTTCCTGACTGGACGTAACCCCAGCTGCATGCTGGACAAACCAGACTACAATAATATGGAGGCTCCACCAGTCTGCGGCAATGGTTTTGTTGAGAAAGGAGAGCAATGTGACTGTGGCACCATGAAGGTAACTGCAACAAACACATACTAAAGATTGACATGATTAACATGACAAGACTGCTTTGCTCTCAGACGCAGCTCTATAGCCATTTTATTTCGTGACAAAGCTTTTTCTTATGAACCCCTCCTGGTGTAAATGTGTCTTTTCTACTCAACTTCCATAAAAGTTGAGGTTCAAATGGTACCATCTTCTGGTCTCAAGCGAGGTAAAAAGAACTGATGCAGTTTGTTACAAGGTTGTGCCCTCAGTGTTCCCTGCATTACAACCAAAAGTGACCTGAAGTCAGACATTAGGACTACCCACATAAAGATTCCAAAAGTACAGCTGGTATGCCCTTCTGTAAAGGCTCCCACATACTCTGGCGTACTTCACTCTGAAGAGGTCTGCACATACCATATTAGACTCAACATGGACCCGAAGTGGATGCCCACAAGCCATGTCCGGGCAAAGATCAATCTTGCGACCGCATACATGTACTCAGTGTCACACAATAAACTGCCCAACGATGGTCTGTTTTGTATGCGATGCCAATGCATTAAATTCCCCTCCTTGATCTCTCGTCTGATTTAATTGCCTTTTCTTTTGTTTTTGTTTTTGCCAAGAGGCAAGCGATCTCTTCCTCCTCGTCCTTTGACGCCTTGACTGAAATGGTGAGAAATGAAGGAATTTGTCATGAGAGAATTAAAATCAGGCCTGGCGTGGCTGCAGGAGGGTCTGGAAAATTAATGGTGAGCGGGTCTGATGTGTAGGCTGCAGAGCCAATGCTCCGTGTTTTTTTATATATATTTTAGAACTTTTTATTAACAACATTAACGCAGCTGCCACTGCTCCTGGGCTGCGACCTGTCAATCAATCCAGTAGATGTGTCAGCAAATGACCAAGCGGCGACCTAAATTTTTCCCAAAGGTAAATGCCTCTTGCCTGCGGAGCTGAGCTGCAGCCCATCAGGGTGTACACTTGAGTATGAAGTCTCAACCGTCTGCAGACAGTGCACACAGTGTCCACGCAGCTCACAGAGTACATACAGTACGCCCGAGTATGTGGGAGCCTTAATGCTGGTTTGAGTCAAGCTCTTCCTTCAGTGCTGCCACAAGTACACATAGTGGTGTGCACAGACATTTTGGGGGGCAGGCACTCAAATAAAGAAAAATGCACCTTGTGCCACATAGCAGGCACATGGAACTGCCAGCTGCCCTAGTAGTATAAGAAACAGTATATTACAGGCAGGCACGTCTTGCACATTGTGCATATTTATTAATATCAACTCAATGTCCATATGCTGTCTGAAACAGATGTTTAACATTCAGCAGGTTGGTTTCTGTAACAATCAAATTAGCCACAACAGAACATAGAATGGCAATGCCACATTCTGCAAGCTTGAAAATATACAGCACTTTGGTCACTGTTTTTTTTTTTTAAAGTACTTTATAAATAAAGTTGTATTGTATTGTACTGTAACGTTGTTGTGGACACTCAAGCGCCAGATGCTTTGCTCTTACCAACAATTTATTCAGGAACAACTTACAGGTCAAATAACTCCAAGTCACTGTTCAGCCGTAACTCATGCCAGAGCTCCTCAGCATCACAACAGGTGCATCCTGCTGCATCACACAGATGGAGCAATGAAAAACCCCAACCCATACACATTTCCCAGCAACCCCTGCGGCACAAAAGAATATGTCATATACAAGAGCCAGTCACAGTGCAACAGGAATAATAAACATGTAAAAATACATCCAAAAAAGTTAAATCTGGTCCTCTGGACATTCAAAAAAAACAAAAACAAAACAAAGCAAAAAAATCTAGAAACGTCTAAAGAATCCCTTTAGTTGGCAGCTCAGAACACCACATACAGAACACCATGGACTTTGTGGATAAGGTGAGGGATGTCATCATGGAGACTGATGAAACAATGGTCTCTTTTGATGTCACATCACTCTTTACGTGCATTCCTGTTGATGATGCAGTAGAGGTGGTCAGTTTAAGATTAAAATCAGACACCACTCTGAGCAGCAGGACCACACTTTCCACAGAACAACTGTGTCAACTCTTGAAACTGTGCCTGCAGTCAACCTACTTCACATATGGGGAGCAATATTATAGGCAGAAACATGGGTGTGCTATGGGGTCTCCAGTTTCTCCTATTGTTGCCAACCTGTACATGGAGGAGGAAGAAAAGAGAGCCTTGACGTCCTTTTCAGGGACACCACCGTCATTGGTTCAGGTATGTTGACGACACCTGGGTTAAAATCAAATCTCAGGAAGTCCAACATTTTACTGACCACATCAACTCTGTGGATAAATACATCAAGTTCACACGAGAAGATGTAAAAAATGGCAGGTTGGCTTTCTTGGACTGTGAGGTCTCAGTCTCTGATAGAGGACATTTGCAAACTGAGGTGTACCGCAAACCCACACACACAGACCAGTATTTGCAGTTTGACTCCCATCACCCTTTGGAGCACAAGTTAGGAGTCATCAGGACTCTGTATCACAGAGCAGACAGCGTCCCCACTAGCTCAGGAGCCAGACAGAAGGAGAAATCCTACACAAGACAGGCTCTAGAGCAATGTGGATATCCTAACTGGGCCTTCCTGAAAGCAGAGAAGAAACCCAAACAGGACTCCAGTCAGCCAACAGGTGAAAAGGAGGAACCCAGACCCAGACCAGTGGTCATTCCGTATGTTGAGGGGGTATCAGAGAAACTGAGACGTTTATTTTCTAAACATAACGTCCCAGTGGCTTTTAAACCCCAAAATACATTACGGCAAAGACTGGTTCATCCCAAAGATCCAGTCCCCCGGCACAAACAGAGTAATGTTGTGTATGTTGTTCAGTGTCAGGAGGGTGATCAGTCTTACATCGGGGAAACTAAACAGCCACTGGCCAAAAGGATGGCCCAGCACAGAAGATCAACATCATCAGGCCAGGACTCTGCGGTCTACACTCATCTCCAGGCCAGCGGTCACTCTTTCAGGGATGAAGATGTTCACATCCTGGACAGAGAGGAACGATGGTTTGAGAGAGGAGTAAAGGAGGCCATCTTTGTGAAAAGAAATCGTCCATCATTAAACAGGGGTGGAGGCCTCCGGGTTCAACTGTCCCCCTCTTACAATGCTGTGATTGCTAGTATCACTCAGCCCTCTGTGAGTAGTAAACAGCCATCAGGTGCTAATGATCCATTGTTATGCTGATGGTCCTTCTTGAGCATGTGATCAGCTGGTTTTGGTTGTCAGCAGCAAACTGGTTGATCCACCCTGAGACGGTGCTATTTGAGAGACTGAGCTGAATACAGCTCCTCAGACTGAGGAAGTCTCTCGGATGAGAGACGAAACATTTCTACATTTTTTTGTTGATTTGCTTTGTTTTGTTTTTTTTTGAATGTCCAGAGGACCAGATTTAACTTTTTTAGAAAAGGAGTGTAGTGATTGAGTAGGTCGGTCAGGTATGGAGGGGCCAGATTATGGAGGGCTTTGAATGTGATGAGGAGGATCTTGAAATTGATGCGCTGAGTGACGGGGAGCCAATGGAGTTTCTGCATGACAGGAGTGATATCTTCACAGGAGCGGGTGTGGGTGAGAAGGCAGGCAGCATAGTTTTGAATAAATTGCAGTTTGTTGAGAGTTTTGGATGGAGTACCGGACAAAATGCTATTCCAATAATCAATTCTGGATGTGAGAAAGGCATGGATTAGGATTTCAACAGTGGAGAAAGTGAGTGATGGGTGGAGTCATGCTATATTTTTGGGATGGAAGAATGCAGTCTGAGTTATCTATTTGACATGTGATTCGAATGAAGAGTGGAGTCGAGAAGAATACCAAGATTACGAATGAGTGGAGATGGAGTGAGAGTGATGTTGTCAAAGTTGAGACAGAAGTTTCTAGTGGACTTGATAACACTGTTTGGACCAATGATGAGTATGTCAGTTTTGTCAGTATTTAATTTGAGAAAATTGTGCTTCATCCAGATTTTGATGTCAGTTAAGCAATGGCTGAGGGTAGAGTGGATGTTTGGGTTATTGATGTAGTAGAAATGTAAATCTGTATGTCAGCATAGCAGTGAAAATGAAGGCCATGACAACAAATGATATTACCAAGGGGGAGGATGTAAAGGATGAAAAGGAGAGGACCAAGCACTGAACCTTGGGGAACACCCTGGGATAGAGGGGTTATGGAGGAGGAGCAGCAGTTGATGTGAATAAATTGTTGCCAGTCTGTGAGGAAGGACTGAAACCAGGACAGAGCTGAGCCAGTGATGTTCAGTTTGGACTTGAGACAGGACAGGAGGATGGAATGACTGACGGTGTGAAAAGCTGCAGTGAGGTCCAGGAAGATGAGGAGACTGAGCTGTCCAGAATCAGAGAAAATTAAGATATTGATGGTAGTAACTTTTAGAAGAGCTGTTTCGTGCTGTGTTTTGGATGGAAACCTGACTGGACTGGTTCAAACAAGCTGTTGGATTTGAGGTGGGTCTGAAGTTGATCAGTTATGACATGCTCTAAAATTTTAGACAGAAAGGGAAGATTGGATATAGGCCAGAAGTTTATGAAGTTTTCAGGGTCAAGACCAGGTTTTTTTAGTATTGGTGTGATAGCTGCCAACTTGAGAGAATGTAGAAAAGATCCAGAAATAAGTGAGGAGTTGATGATTCTTGTGATCAGAAAAGAGACAATGTGGAGACAACTTTTGATGAGAGGAGAGGGAATGTGATCCAAAGAGCAGGTGGTAGTTTTGATACCAGACAAAAGTTAAGTGCAGCTTGTAGCTCCGAAACTCAACCTACCTGCTCATGAAGTGGCACTTGTCTGGGTGTAGATTCAGGTCTGCAGCAGTCACTCTCCCCAGCACCAGTCTCAGGGAGTCCAGAGCAGCATTAAAGGAGCTCCCGTGCACCAGGAGATCATCAAGGTAGACCAGACACTGCTGTCATGGGACATCAGCCAGCACTCTGTCCGTAAGTCTCTCAAAGGTGGCGGGAGTGTTGCACAGGCCAAAGCCTAGTACTCTGAACTGCCACCGTCCCCTGTTGGTACAGAAGGCTGTCTTTCATCTAGACTCTGGGGACAATGGCACCTACCAGTATCCACTTTGCAGGTCCATGGTGGAAAACCAGGAAAAACTTGCTACCAAGTCCAGAGATTCATTGTCTCTGGGAAGGGGGTAAGAATCCCTTTTTGTGACTTTATTGAGTGATCTGTAGTCTATGCAGAAGTGCATCCTTGGGCTGTTTTTCTTGGGTACCATTACCAAAGCAGAGGCCCAAGGGTTGTCAGATGGATCTATGATGCCTGTCTCGATCATCTCACTCAGTTCTTTGTCAGCAGCCTCCTGGAGAGCTAAGGGAAGACAGCGGGGGGCACACTTTAATAAGACGAGCATCCCCAGTGTCAATGATGTGCTCCACCAAGTGTGTCAGACCTACTTTACTCTCTTTAATGGCAAAAGTATCCTTAAACTCCAACAACACCTGCCATAGACTTTCCTGCTGCTGATAAGTCAGCCCCTCACGGTTCTTGGACCAGACTTCTTTCACTGTAGAGAACCTCTCTTCTTATTAAGCTTGCTGTTCAGCTGGTGGCAATGCCAGAGTCTCTGGGGTGTAAGCAGCTACTGCCTTAGGGACTGGGCATGACAAGGGGGAGACAAGCTGTACATTCTTCCCTTCAGGTATTATTAGGGAGCCCTTTCCCAGGCCAAGCACACCACCAATGGTGTAGAAAATAAAAAGTCCAACCCAAGGATACATGTGTCCTGCACGTCTGCCACCCAGGAAGCATAAGGCACAACGAGATCCCCCACTTTAAAATGGAAAACTACCCTTTCTCTTATGGGGACCAGGCCACCAGTCACTGTCTTAAGCTGCATATCAGTCGCCTGCACAGCAGCTCCAATAGGTGATGATGTCAGGTCGAACCAGTGTTGCATTCGACCCTGTGTCCAGGAGTGTTGTACAAGGCACCCTGGCAACCACCACTGGAATGTGGCAAAAGTTGCCCACTAGTATCCAGCCCAAAGCAATGACTGCACCTGGTGGAGATAGTGGCAGGCTGGGGGTGCTGGTCTCACAGGCCCGTGCACTCCCACCTACATGGGCCCTTGGGTGTTTCCTGGTACTGCCTGAGGGGAGCAGGGCAAAAAGTGTGTGTGCTGAGTAAGTGAAGTCCTTCATGATGCAGATGGCATCAGGAGGTGTATAGGTCTGTGATGGTGGGAAGGCTGGCTCCAACAACTTCTGTGCAGCCTTCACCACTCTCTGCAAAGCTTTTCTTTCTGCTGCTGTGCAGCCTCCATGCCACACATTGATGCTGGAGCACAGGATGCTCTCCACTGCACACCTGTAGAAGGAGGTGAGGACTGAGCTTCCCATACCAGCTTGCCTCAGCTGTCTGAGGAAGTAGAGTCTCTGATAAGCCTTCTTGCTTTTTTTTCTCTCTGTTCTCCGGTGAAGTCAGACGTGTCTCTTTCCCCCCACCCCTACCCCTCGCACTTCCCTGCTTGCACTCTTTCGTACTGTGGACGCTTAAAAAGCCTCTTTTTTTCCGCATACCTCCTAATTCAAAGGTTCAGTTGGTCTCTCAACAAAATTGATCAACTTCTCCCGACAGGAGTCAGGGTAAGGAGGACCCTCTTACCTCAACGGAAACAAATTGGATTCATGATGACAACTGTTTTTTTGCTGTTTGGCTGGTGAATTCTGGACTGTCTATAAATTTGTGTGAATGTGTCCAAGCTCGACAGCACTCAGACTGAATTTGTGGAGTTGTGTCAGAGAGCTGGAGCAGCTGTTATCAGGACTGTGGACTCTAGCAGCACACATGAAGGGAAATAATCTTGGAGAAGCTGTGAGCTCGACTTTTGGCGTAAAGGATCAATTTGGCTGTTTTGGAATTTCCATCAGAGGAATATATCCCCCAGAAAATTTTGAATAAAATAGATGCCATTTCCTGCATTTTGGTGTATTTTAACTGGTTGTTAAACATCTGTAAACATCTGACTAAATTGATTAAAAACATGTCTCCCTTGTAAATGAGTCCTCGGGACTCAGTGGGATTTACCTGTCTAAATAAAGGTTGAATGAATGAATGAATGTACAATGTACGCATGCATACATACATCCATGCATACAGTGTACATGCATGGATGTATGTATGCATGCAAAGCTGGTGTTTATCTCTAGCAGTCACTGTGTGAGAGTCAGGGTACCTCCTGGACAGATCTCCAGTCCATCACAGGGACATATAGAGTCCATCACAGGGACATATAGAGACTAAAAAATTTCACTCACTCACTCAAACCTAGGAACAATTTAGAGTTACTAATCAGCCTAATATGCAAATTTTTGTCTGTGGGAGGTAACCGGTGTACCCAGAGAAAATGCATGTACAGAGAGAACATGCAAAAGGTTACTCGAAGGATCGAAATAATTCGATCTGGCAACCTTCTTGCTGTGAGGCAACAGCTCTATCAACTGTGCCACACAGCACCAGTTTACAACAAAAGTAATTTCAAATTCAGAACCAGAATTACAGTCAATTCAGTCATATAAATCAATGCATTCACATGCAGTTCATTAAGGAATGCTGATAAGTAAAAGTTATTTAAGTTTGCAAGCCAGCAGCAGATTTTGTTGAATCTTCACTTCATTGGAAACCCCCATCCTGAGCAGCACATTGGCGACAGTGGAAAGGCATATCTCCCATTAAACCAAACTCTTTGTTCACAGGAGTGTACTGATCAGTGCTGCAATGCCACCACGTGCATGCTGACGGACGGCTCACAGTGTGCAGAGGGCGAGTGCTGTCAAAACTGTAAAGTAAGTCCAAATGAATTCAACCAATGTTGTTGCTCTGAAATGCCCTCCCTCTCTGAACACACCAGCTCGGTGGTTTACTCAGCTTCTGCCATCTGGTGGACTTATATCATAAAACCTTTAAGAATTATTGTCAAACTGTAGTTTTAAAGCTGTGCTGCTGCACATTCAGAAATGCATTTTGCTACTTCAGTCATATAGCATTTCTTTAAAGCTTCAAAGATAACATGATGATCAACAACAGTAAGTTTTTATGCTCGAATTTGATACGTATTTTTAAAAGTTAAGAAAAAAGAGGGAACAATCTGATTAAACAAACCTTTCATTGTACAAGAGGTACAGGCTTCTCTGGGAGGAAGGACCTCTAGTTTTATTTATTTATTTTGCAACAATGGGTTGCATCTTTTTTTTCTTCTTTCGGCTGCTCCCTTCTTCAGGGGTTGCCACAGTGAACTAAGTCGCACGAAGACTTGGCAGTTATTTTACGACGGATGTCCTTCTTGACGCAACCACAGACCACCGAGCTACCACAGCCTCTGTGTGGAGCAGAGAGCTGCTATCTAGTACACCCCAAGGAGCAGAAGGTAGGAGTTAAGGGCCTTACTCAAGGGCCCAGAGTGGGACGAATGAGGGTGGGGGCAGGTGTGGGTGATTCACCTACCCCACCCACATTTTTGATGTTGTCGTATCGGGGCTTGAACCGGTGATCTTCCAGTCACAGGCCCACCTTTTTTAACCTCTGTGCCACCACTCCCCAACAATGGGTTGCATCTTAAAGACTTTAAAATTTAAATGAGAACGTCAGATAAGCAATCCATAAACCAAACTAACAATCCAATAGAAGTGACTGTGTGTAAGCTGGCCTCATAAATGCAACTCACCACAGATCCTGCCTCGGACCCAGGAGTGCCGCAGGAAGCAGGATGAATGTGACCTGGCGGAGTACTGTGATGGGAACAGGGCCTCTTGCCCTGAGGATGTGTTCGCTGTGAATGGGCTTCCGTGTAACGGAGGTCACAGTTACTGTTACAACGGCCTGTGTCCACAGAGGTACAACCAGTGCATCAAACTCTACGGAACAAGTAAGTGTCCTCATCTAACTTATGCCCTCAACACAATGATGTTTCACAATCTGACTGTGATCTTCACTTGCTCTCAGCTGCCACTGAGGCCCCTTCATCCTGCTACAACTATAACACAAAAGGACTCTACTATGGTTTCTGCAAACGTCTCTCCAAAACTCAGTACATCCCCTGCCAGCCAGCGTTAGTCTCGGCAGACTCACAGTGTGTGGATTGTTTCAGCTGACTACTGCAGACGTACACGTGAGAACAAACTCTGTCTTATGTGTTCAGGGATGTTTTGTGTGGGAAGCTCTTCTGCCAGAACGGCAATGCCAACCCCAACTATGGCCAAATGGTTTCTATCGGCACATGCAAGGCAGCTTTCTTTGATGATTTCACAAAAGATTATGGCCAGGTGGATGAAGGGACACTATGTGGGAATGGAAAGGTACTTTTATGCCTTCTGAAACTTTTGCTCCACTACTGTAACCTTAAAATACATCTTGTTGCTTCACTAAAGTCTTCTGTGTGTTTTTTAAAGGTGTGCAGCCAGAATCAGTGCATGGACCTTGAGGATGCTTACAGAAACACAAACTGCTCTGATAAATGTCCTGGCTTTGCTGTGAGTTCATGCTGACACATATGGTTTTCTAAACCCAAACTGTGCTTCTGTACAAACACAAACATGTCAGGTCCAACTTTATCTTGACCCATTTAAACTTTGAACAATGTTTCTGCTGTCAAGCAAGTCTGAAGTGTAGCGTTCTAAAGAAGACTGGCTTTTCTTTATCATTGCATTTGAATCCCATCAATCTGCTTGTAAAATTTTGTTGCTATAGTTGAGAATCTCATGCTTGTGGATGAGATCATCAGAGGTACAGCACAAGTTGAACAACTGGGAGATAAAGTTAGAGAGGACACACTAAGATGGTTTGGACATGTCTAGAGGAGGGACAGTGGTTTGGACATGTCCAGAGGAGGGACAGTGGTTTGGACATGTCCAGAGGAGGGACAGTGGGCATATTGGTAGAAGGATGTTAAAAATGCAGCTGCCAGGAAAAAAAGCAAAGAGGAGACATATGGATGCACTTAGAGAGGACATGGAGGTAGTTGGAGTGAGGACAGAGGACAAAGAAGACAAAGTGAGATGGAGGTGGATGACTCTCTGTGGAGACACTTGAAGAGGGAAAAGCTGAAAGAAGAAGAAGAAATTGAGAACCTTGAGCATCATGGTGGCTCATTTGGTAGAGCGGCCACCTCTCAGCAAGCAGGTTACCCTGCTTCAACTCCCAGCTGGGACTTTTCTGGGTGGAGTTTGCACGTTCTCTCTGATTGTGGGATTTCTCCGGGTACTTTGGTTTCCTCCCACAGACCAAAAACAGGCATGTTACACTGACTGGCAACTCTGAATCGTCCCTAGGTGAGAGAGAGAGAGTGAATGGTTGTTTGTCTCATTTGTCTCTGTGTCCCTATGATGGACTGAAGACCTGTCCAGAGTGTGATGGATGGATGGATGGATGGATGGGTGGGTGGATGGATGGATGGATGGATGGATGGATGATGGATGGATGGATGGATGGGTGAATG
>NC_056505.1:786166-786477 GCF_014905685.2 Nematolebias whitei
ATAGATGGATGGGTGAATGGATGGATGGATGGGTGGGTGGATGTGTGAATAGATGGGTGGGTGGGTGGGTGGGTGGATGGATGGTTGGATGGGTGAGTGAATGGAGGGATGGATGGGTGAGTAAATGGATGGATGTGTGGGTGGTTGGTTGGATGGATGGGTGAATGGATGATGGGTGGGTGGATGGATGGATGGATGGATGGATGGATGGATGGATGGATGGATGGATGGATGGATAGATAGATGAATGGATGGATGGATGAATGGATGGATGGGTGGATAGTTGGATGGATGTATGGATGGGTGAATGA
>NC_056505.1:786577-809935 GCF_014905685.2 Nematolebias whitei
TGGATGGGTGAGTGAGTGAATGGAGGGATGGATGGATGGGTGAGTGAATGGATGGATGTGTGGGTGGTTGGTTGGATGGATGGGTGAATGGATGATGGGTGGGTTGGTGAATAGATGGATGGATGGATGGATGGATGGATGGATGGATGGATGGATGGATGGATGTTGAGAACCCCATATAATGTACTGGTGCTAAAAATTTATGACACACTTTTCCTAATTGAGCTGCAAGTTTTATTTTTTAGATGTATTTTTCTAAAGTGCACCTTGATGCATTGACAGCCTAAAAAATGCAGAAGAGGTTGACGTGCTCACACGTTGGAAGCCATTTGACTTGTTCAACTCTTAGGAAACAGCTCCATCAGCATCACAAGCTGCACAGATGATCATTTCAACCAAACATATCTGACGTCTGATGACACCAGCACGCCATGTTTGCTTTTCAGGTGTGCAATCACAGAAGCGAGTGTCAGTGTGAGCCTGGCTGGTTGCCTCCTAACTGTGACTCAAAGACTGAGACTGTCAAGTCACTTTCTACAGGTAGGTTCCACCTCCAGATGTTTATTAACACGATCATCGTCCCAGGCAAACACACTGCATCTGCAACCCATGTCTGCAGGAGCGAGCATCGCTGTCTGTTTGGTGGCTCTTCTCCTGGTACTCGGTGTCGTTTTTGGTGTGATGGGGCACTGCATGTGGAAAAAACGACAACGTCCCACTGTGCTATGGTAAGTAAGAGTCACCCTGGAGAAGTTCTGGTTTAGTCTGTGTTTTAGTGGCTCGTCTGCAGAGTGAACATGTGTTTTAGTGTCAGGGAACAAAGAGCAGCAGGACTGGACTTCACTACTCACATTAACAAAGACGTGGAGGTCAGTGAGCGCATGCCGGAAAGACAGGTAAACATGTGCTGCAACACACTGGACTATTTCCACTGCTCAACATGTTTCCTAAGCCTAGCTTAAATTTCAGGCACCAAAACCCAGAGGAGCTCCCCCTCCACCACCTCCAGCAGGGAATAGACCGCCGGGACAGAACCTCATGGCTGCACGTCAGGTAACAAATGTCTGACTCCTGCATTTTACACAGACCTCCGAGCATCACCTGGTTCAGCAGACAAACTACTATAATCTTTTTCAGAGGTGGAAGTAACAAATTACAAATACTCACATTACTGTAATTAAGTAGATTTTGTGGGTACTTGTATTTTTATGAGTATTTCTTTCAAGTGTGTAAATTTTACTCATACTTAAGTACGATTTAGACCATGTAATCTACTTCACTACTTTTAAAATCAGAAGCCGCAATTTGAATTAATATTCAAAATGTTCATCTGAATCTTTGTACCCAATAAGGTTCTCAGATCACATACGCTCCAGTTACCTGTGACGTAAGTAAAGGACAGCTCCATAGAGTAGAGAATCATTTATTCACTCAACCTTTATTTAAACAGCTTAGTCCCATTGAGCCTCGGGGACTCATTTACAAGAGAGACCTGAATTTAACAAAGAAAGATGACAACAATGGACAACAACGACAACAATAGATCACAAATGATTCATACAAATTTTAGTTATTTATTTTTTACAATTGAAAACAAAATGATAATTAAAAGGAGAAAGAAAAGTAGCAAAAAGCAGCTAGATTATAAAGCGGTGTAGAAAACTAAAAACAGGAACATGTCTGCGTTGGTTCTTGCAGAAACTGAACAGATGTTTGAAGCAACTTAGAGAGGTCAAAGGTCGAGAGCTTCAGATGTTTTTACAAGATGTTCCAGGAAACAGGAGCGGAGTAGGAGAAGGTCCTTTTGTCTAGTTCAGTCCTCACTGAGGGAACACTGCAGGTAATGATGTCCTGAGAGCGCACGCTGTAGCTGCACTCACACAGAGACATGTAGGAGGAGATGTATGAAGGCAGCAGACCAAGAAGTGATTTAAAGATGAAAATGTACCAGTGGGAGAGTCTGTGTGAAGTTAATGGTGACCAGTTAACCAGTGAATACTGGGTGCAGTGGTGGGTACGGTAATCACAGCCAGTTATGAATCTTAGTGCACCATGATAGACAGCATCCAACATCTGCAGCATCCAACATCTGCAGGGTTCTTGTAGGAGCGTTCATGTAAATAATGTCACCGTGATCAATGAAGGGAAGGAAAGTCACAGATACAAGGTGTTCCTCAGGGTTCTGAGTTAGACAGGATCTGTTTCTGAAAAAGAAACCCAGTTTAACTTTCAGTTTCTTTATCAAGTTTTCCACATGGAGCTTAAAAGAGAGATGCGAGTAATTATGTAAATCAAATTGAATGCCTTCCATTGTCAACAGAATAAAACATCAATTGGTTAAAAAGTAATTAATACTCTGAGTAGTTTTTTAGAAGAGTACTTTGTACTTTTAATTAAGTATTCTTATAACACCAGAACTTTTACTTGTAATTGAGTACAATTTAAGCAGTGTAACAATACTTGTACTTGAGTACAAATTTTCAGTACCCTTTCCAGCTCTGATCTTTTTACATGTATCCTGATGCTTCAAATCTTTTTTGCAAGATGTTCCAGGAAACAAGGGCGGTGAATACATGATGAGTTCCAGTTCAGATCATATTGTCTGGCTAAGTCTTGAGTGGGAGTAAAATTGAAAGAAAGAACTTGAGTTTTATTAACATTGAGTATCCAGGAAGAGATCCAAATATTTTGAAGGCATTCATAAGTAGAGGTAAACTAGAACCTGGGTTCAAAAGAGTTACCAAAACATCATCTGCATATAAACAAATTTTGTACTCCGTGTCATTTATGTTCCAACCTTTAAGTTCTGCTAGTGAGGTTCTGGGCTGATGGCGTGCTGAACGGACGCATCACTCAGAGCTCTTAAATGAGTCCCGATGTTAAAAGAGATTTAAAGTAATTTCCACAAGAAATACAGCTGCTCGACTTCAGTTACAAAGATGAGCCAACGAAAAGACCCACAAACTTCTAAAAAAGGGCTTTTTAAATCTTTTCCGAGTCGTCAGTTGGAAAGCTCGGAGCACAGCTACGCAGAGCCAATGGAGGCGGCTAATGCTAATAGCAAACGAGACAGAGGAGCCACCACACCAACAAATACACCTGGAAAGAATCAAGCGGAAAAGAAAATGAAAGGTACCGATGATGAGGAGGAGGTCTCGGAGAAGGCAGTCGGGACCATCCTTTGTGCAATAGAGGCTTTGGGAACGCGTGTTGAAACTTTGGAAGCTCGTGTTGAAACTTTGGAAGCTCGTGTTGATGACCGCCTGGAGGGCATTAGCGGCCAGCTACAACAGCACAGCTCCATGCTAGCATCAATAGCTAAAACGGTGCAACTGAACTCTGAGGATATTCAAGAGTGTAAAAACAAAGTTAAAAGCTTGGAGACGCAAGTCGAGCTTCTTCAAAAGGAAAAGGAGGAAATGAAGGAACGTTTGGCGGGTCAAGAAAGATATAAAAGAAGATGGTGCCTACGGATTAAAGGTCAAAAGGAAAAAGTGAATGAAAACATCAGAGCTGAAGTCGTGGAGTTGCTGAGCAGAATTCTACCTGATCTGGCTGGAAAGATGGAGGATGCTGTTGACATCGTTCACAGAGTGGGAAGATCAACGGAAGGTCGACACAGACAAATTATAATCCTCTTCTCCAAGAGAAGTGTCAGAGACGAGGTGTGGAAGAAAACAAAGTCATCGCAGATCTGCAGAGATGAAGGTCTGAAGTTTGCAGAGGACCTGAGCCAGGAGGACTTGAAGTCAAGACGAGCGCTGTGGCCGAGAATTGAGCAGCAAGAAAGGAGGGTAAGGCTGCAGGATTCAGAGGAGCCTTGGCCTACATCGAAGGGAAGAGAGTTTTTTAGCTGAAGTTCAAGCACTGATTAGATGTTTATTATTATTATTATTTAGCATAACTTTTGTTTTTACAACAAATAAAATAAAACACATTAAAATTGTGAAAACCAAAACTTTTTGTCAATGCAAAAGATTTTCAAAAAGCATGTTCCCCGGGGTCACACGTGCCCCACCTGGCATCGCCCCAGGCCCCCCCAGGGGGACGCGCCCCACTATTTGAGAAGGACTGTGTTAGCCTAACCTGGTCTGATACTTCTGCCCTTTTCATATATTTAACATTTATCTTAGTTATCACTAATTGGTCGAGGTGTCACTTAGACCTTTTTACAATTTAGTTCAGACAGAAATATGAATCTTTGAAGCAAAACATTAAAAGTTACTTTGCTCAACTGAATGGATAATTTCCTGCTGCAGTTTTCTGTCTCTCTTACGCTGCTCTCTATTTCTGACTCATTTTGTGGAACAGTGGTGGTTATTGGAGTGTTTTTGTTGTTGTTTGTAATTTTTTATTATTATTCTTTGTTCTCTAGGCTCTGAGACCAGTTCCTCCTCCAACTGTTTGATGTGTGACACCATGTTGAGACATTCGGACAGATTCTGTCTTTGGTCCTCATACAGAAGATGCTGGCATTTCAAAGATCCAGTCTGATCCTGGTGTGCCGTGGAGGCCGGCCCGTTCAACAGGTGGCCTGTGGGCCTGGTACAGCCATTTTTTAATTTTATTTGGCCCAAACAAAGCTTCCAGAATCCCAAGCGGATATGTCTGAATAGACTGCTAAAATGTATAATGTATATCAGGATTCCTTTTGTACTTTCAGTGCCATACTAAGTAAAGCATGACTTTGTGGAAGGGTTGGGAGGATAGACAGGATGTCTGGCTGACCCGTTCATCGGACCTGCGGGCCATTCTGCAGAACAGACCCATAGCAGCAAGACTGACATTATCCAGTGTCATTACATTAGTCAAGATGCCTCTTTCAGAGTTGGAGAATTCATTTAGAATCGTTACAGTTTCAAAGCAAATGGACTAAAAGGTTGTTTTTTGTTGTTGCTTTTATTTCCAGTAAGGAGTGTTTCATGATTCTCAAGAAACACTTCTGTGTGAGACATGTATCCATTTTGTTTAAACCTTCAAAACAACATCAATCTAATGCGGTGACACAAGAAGCCCAGCTCAAAGTATGTGTTGTCAATAACTTTGTTAGCACCAAAACAAATTATAGCTCCATATCTTTAAAACTGGCTCAACTTGAGCAGTTTCTGTGTCAGCTAATATTGATGGTGGCAGTCATCTGAACTGGGATTGACTCCAGAGTTATGTACAGCAAATGATTATTTTGTGAAGGTTTCATTACAATACCATATTGTTTATAGAGCACTTAAAATAGCGACAAGGCCAACCAAAATGCTGTACAGACAGAACAACAGGTAAGACAAAAAGCAATGTACAAAATGAAGTAAATCAGAATACAGACATAAAAATGATGCAGATAATGACGACAAATCAGTGTGGAGCATACAGGTTCAAAACACAGATCATCTGGTGTTGAAAGCTACCGAATAGTAGTGGGTTTTTAAATGGGACTTAAACCGAGAGGCTCATTAAAACCCAGCCTATGGTTCAGGAGATATTTTGCTATCAAATGCACAGCTGTACACTTACAAATGGATTAATGTCTGAAGGCAACTTCATTCAAAATGGCTGTTACATCCAAGCTACCTTAGCTAACACTTCACCACTTGCTCTCGCCAAGATCGGATGCTTCTCCCCTCCCTCTCTGCTTTGCACTCTGTCTGTAAAACTGCTTGTGAGCCTCTCTTGCATATCCTCCGAACCATAACATGGACTTGTTTTGATCAGTTGGTCCCTCAACTCAATTTACAACATTTCTTCGAAGAGAAGACAGACTTTAGGCAAGCCGATTTGCCCTGTTGGCACGCACGCAGCTGGATATCTCATCTACTGTAAAACTTGATGATGTGTCTATCTCTGCTGCCATCTGTGGATTTTAAGGATGCATATTTAATTGGATTTACAATAACTGGTTCCTGCTTTTTGGATTCGGCTGGTGCTGGTTTTATTAACAATCAAGGAAGTCGTCGGCAGCAAATTTGGACCCAATCACGCAGCTTGCCTTATGAAGGCTTGGTTCGTGTCTCGAGTACCCAGACTCAAATGCTTTGGGCTGAATGGATCAGATCTTAGAAATTTTACTCAGTCACGTTCCATCGGTGTGGCCATATAATTTGGACATTTCGGAACCGAGTCGACCAACACAGATTAAAGGTAGATGTCAATAAGTTCTGCCTGTCCCCAAAACAACTGTGTGTTTATCTGAAGTTGGCTCCCTTGGCTGGCCTTGAAGGTCATCTTATCTGAATTCACCTGGAATACATGTGATCTGACACTCACCACCCCCTCCCTGAGAAATTTCCAACTGATAACCAGATGGAACCAGCTGAATAAACTTTGTGTCATCATTTCAGGACTCTTGGGTTCTCATAGACGTTATTCTGGGCCATTCCTCGACATCCCTCGAGAATGTTTATGGATCTCACCGGAGGACATTGACTGACATTGACCATCCTTATCATAACTCTTACAGTGGCATCGAGAGCATCTATGAACATTGTTGACCGATCTCGTCTCCTCCGTCTGCAGATTGTCTACATAAATATGTGCTTGTTTGTGTGAGGTGTTCTTTTTTCAATAGAGTTTTTTTTTCTCAGGCAGGAAAAAAAAAAGTCTGATAGGAATTGTTTTCACCTCCAAATCCTCCATGTGTCCAGTTAACCACTGTTTTTGTCTGTCTAAACAGGTCTCACTTGTAAATGAGTCTTCGAGGCTCAATGTGATTTATCTGTTTAAATAAAGGTTGAATGAATAACACACAATGACTCCACAAGTTTTAAGAAATGAGCTTAGCTTTGGTGTGTTAGTAGCTGAGAGTTCCAAAAAAAGTTCAATCTGGTCCTCTGGACATTCAAATAAACAAAAGCAAAACAAAGCAAAAAAAATTCTAGAAACGGTTCATCTCTCATCCAAGAGACTTCCTCAGTCTGAGGTGCTGTTTTCAGACTAACTATGTGTCTAGATCAGACCACACTTCAGCAAGTGTTGGACTGTACAGATCAGGCACGCTTAGCACAGCATGTCAAGTCCAAGACTCAACAACAAAATAAGTTTAACTTACTAATAACTCATCAACACCATCACTATTCCAATAACAACACATTCAGTGTAGGACAACACTCCAGTAGTCAATTACATGCCAGGGAGACAGAAAAGTGGGTGAAGAATTTATCTGACAGACAGCTCACCCAGCCGGAGACAGAGATTCTTGCCAGGGGACTGAACTTTGCGGTTGCACCAAGTAGAATTCCTCTGATGGAGATGATCACAGCCACAGAATCAGCCATCCGCAACAACAAAATGAAAGAGGCTGAAGCAGAACAGCTCAGAATCAAAGTTTCATCCTGCCTCAGCAATGCCAAACCACCACCTTCCAACATCAGTAGAGAGGAGAGGGACGCACTCACCACTCTTAGCAAGGACAAAAACATCATCATTCTCCCAGCAGACAAAGGAAGGTGCACAGTGATTTTGAACCAGAAACACTATCATGAGAAAGTTATGACACTCCTTAGTGACTTAACCACTTATGAACCTCTGGAAAGAGATCCAGGAAGTGGTTACAAGAAGAAATTAATAGATTGCCTGAAAAATTTGGAGCAGGACAAGGCTATTGACCGTATTCTGTACCACAGACTGTACCCAGGGGAGGCCACACCTAGTCTGTATGGTTTACCTAAAATCCACAAACAAGGTGTACCTTTAAGACCAATTGTTAGCATGATTAACTCTGTCACTTACAATGTTTCCAAATATCTGGCGTCTGTACTCATCCCTTTAGTTGGCAGCTCAGAACACCACATACAGAACACCATGGACTTTGTGGATAAGGTGAGGGATGTCATCATGGAGACTGATGAAACAATGGTCTCTTTTGATGTCACATCACTCTTTACGTGCATTCCTGTTGATGATGCAGTAGAGGTGGTCAGTTTAAGATTAAAATCAGACACCACTCTGAGCAGCAGGACCACGCTTTCCACAGAACAACTGTGTCAACTCTTGAAACTGTGCCTGCAGTCAACCTACTTCACATACCGGGAGCAATATTATAGGCAGAAACATGGGTGTGCTATGGGGTCTCCAGTTTCTCCTATTGTTGCCAACCTGTACATGGAGGAGGTAGAAAAGAGAGCCTTGACGTCCTTTTCAGGGACACCACCAAGTCATTGGTTCAGGTATGTTGACGACACCTGGGTTAAAATTAAATCTCAGGAAGTCCAACATTTTACTGACCACATCAACTCTGTGGATAAATACATGAAGTTCACACGAGAAGATGTAAAAAATGGCAAGTTGGCTTTCTTGGACTGTGAGGTCTCAGTCTCGGATAGAGGACATTTGCAAACCGAGGTGTACCGCAAACCCACCCACACAGACCAGTATTTGCAGTTTGACTCCCATCACCCTTTGGAGCACAAGTTAGGAGTCATCAGGACTCTGTACCACAGAGCAGACAGCGTCCCTACTAGCTCGGGAGCCAGGCAGAAGGAGAAATCCTACACAAAACAGGCTCTAGAGCAATGTGGATATCCTAACTGGGCCTTCCTGAAAGCAGAGAAGAAACCCAAACAAGACTCCAGTCAGCCATCAGGTGAAAAGGAGGAACCCAGACCAGTGGTCATTCCGTATTTTGAGGGGGTATCAGAGAAACTGAGATGTTTATTTTCTAAACATAACGTCCCTGTCACAATCCACAGTTGGAACCCATTTGCAGGGAGGCGAGCGAGGCAGGAGTTTAAATAAAAATAATTTATTTAAACAACAAAACAAAAGGCTGTCGGTGCAGCAAAACTTATTTTGGCAAAACAGGATCAAAAACAAGGCTGAACAGGACATCAGAGTACACAGGCAGAGCAGATCATCAGGTGGACAAAAACAGACAGGACAGAGGAGGACTGAGATGTCTGTGAATACCGAACAATGACCGGACGAGGAGTGAAGGAGAGAAAGGCTTTTTATAAGACAGAGGGAGAGTGAGTAATGAGAGCACCTGGGCAGGTGGCTGATGAGGGACAGGTGTGAATGATAAAGACTGAGGACTGGAGAGGCAGACTGAGGAGTGAGTGGAAAACAGGACCAGATACACAGGAACAGAAACCACACAAAGAGCAGAACTACAAGAGCACAAAAAGCAGAGTGGGGAACACAGACACAAACAGAAACAGCAAATGGTACCATCCTTACAGTCCCAGTGGCTTTTAAACCCCAAAATACATTACGGCAAAGACTGGTTCATCCCAAAGATCCAGTCCCCCGGCACAAACAGAGTAATGTTGTGTATGCTGTTCAGTGTCAGGAGGGCTGTGATCAGTCTTACATCGGGGAAACTAAACAGCCACTGGCCAAAAGGATGGCCCAGCACAGAAGATCAACATCATCAGGCCAGGATTCTGCGGTCTACACTCATCTCCAGGCCAGCGGTCACTCTTTCAAGGATGAAGATGTTCACATCCTGGACAGAGAGGAACGATGGTTTGAGAGAGGAGTAAAGGAGGCCATCTTTGTGAAAAGAAACTGTCCATCATTAAACAGGGGTGGAGCCTCCGGGTTCAACTGTCCCCCTCTTACAATGCTGTGATTGCTAGTATCACTCAGCCCTCTGTGAACAGTAAACAGCCATCAGGTGCTAATGATCCATCGTTAGGCTGATGGTCCTTCTTGAGCATGTGATCAGCTGGTTTTGGTTGTCAGCAGCAAACTGGTTGATCCACTCTGAGAAGGTGCTATTTAAGAGACTGAGCTGAAAACAGCACCTCAGACTGAGGAAGTCTCTTGGATGAGAGACGAAACGTTTCTAGAATTTTTTTTGCTTTGTTTTGCTTTTGTTTTTTTGAATGTCCAGAGGACCAGATTGAACTTTTTTGGATTTTTCTACCTGGATTATTGAGCATGCATCAAGATAGCTGAGAGTTGTTCCCAACGCAAACTCTGAGTGCTAACTAACCACACATGCACTGCTGTCAAAACCCAACTGTTCTGTTAGCAAAATATCTCAAGTTCAAGAATCTTTATTATCCCTAAGGGGCAATTTGTTTTACAGTCAGTAGGCACACAAAACATCCATACTAGAAAAGAGTGGTGGCGCAGAGGTTAAAGGTGGGCCTGTGATCGGAAGGTCACCAGTTTGACTCAGTTCAATTCAGTTCAATTCAATTCAACCATTACTCATACAGATAAATCCCACTGATCCTCAAATACTTTTTTACAAGTGAGACCTGTTTAGACCGAAAATAAAAGTGGTGAAAGTGACAACATGTTTTTTAGGGCAAAAAAAAAAAATCCTAACACAAGGTCAGTGAGCATGTCCAAGGACACTCACAGAGACACTGTAAGAGTTCCGATGAGAGAGGTATAATCACTCAGTTCCCTCTGGAGAGAGCCGTAAATACTCTCAGGGATGCTGAGGTTGGCCAAGGACAACGTCAAATAGAATCCAGAGCCCTGAAATGATGACAGAATGTTTTTTCAGCCGGGCCCCCCTGATTGGTCCATAGACTTCCTCAGTGGGAGAGGGGAGGGGGAAGAGCATCGGGTTTACGGAGCCTCCAGGTGGATTAAGACAAGGCCAGCCAGGGAGCTGAAATCAGATAAACATTTGTTTTGGGGACAGGCAGAAATTTACTGACTATGTCTACCTTGAGTCTGTGTTGGTCCTCTCAGTTCCAAAATGTCCAAATTAAGTGACCACATCACTGGTCTGTGCCTGAGAGAATTCCCTTAGTTCCATCCTTCCAGCAAATCCTAGGGGCCACAAGTGGCCTGCGATTCTCACAAATCACGTCCAGTCTGCGGCTTAGTTTGCAAACCAATTGAGTCTGCGTGTTTGAGGCACGAACCAAGCCATCATATGACAGGCAGCCTGACCAGGGCCAAATTTGCTGCCGATGACTTCCTTGTTTGTTGATAAACCAAGAACCAGCCGATTCCAAAAAGTAGGAAACCAGTTGTCATAAATCCAACTATATGTGCGTCCTTAACATCCTCGATTGACAGCAGAGAGAGACACATCACCTTCCAAATCGATGACATATCGAGCTGCGTGCATGCCATCAGGGCAAATCGGCTTGCCTAAAGCCTGTCTTCTCAAAAATTTTATCAATTGCGTTGAGGGACCAACTGATCAAATCCATAGCAGAGTTATGATTCGTAAGATTTGTAGAAGAGAGGCTCTAAAGCAGTTTCATGGACAGGGCAGAGCAAAGCAAAGTGGAGAGGGAGAGGAGGAGAAAGGTGTTTGCCCTTGACAAGAGCAAGTGCTGAAAAAAACCCTCCCCAGACCGACAACATCAAATGTGAGTAGGAAAGGTTAAACACCCACACCTGCCTTCACCCTCATTTGCCCCACTCTGGGCCCTTGAGCAAGGCCCTTAACCCCCTCCATCTGCTCCCCCAGGTGCCTTAGATGGCAGCTCTCTGCTCCACAAAGAGGGCTGTGGTAACTCGGTGGTCTGTGGATGGTCAAGAAGGACATCTGGTGTATAAATAATCACCAAGTCTTCATGTGACTTAGTTCACTGTGGCGACCCCTGAAGAAGGATCCAAAAGGAAGAAAACTAGACAAGACATTAAGACATTAAAGTAACCGTACGGTCATGAACCATTGGACAGGTTTTAGTGACACGTCTCAGAAGAGGCTGGACGTCTCAAACTGATGAACTTTTTTGAAATCAACACAATTTAAGATGGCCACTACAGCTAACCAACCTTAGACAAAACAGCAACAGTTCAACTCAATAACTTGTACAGATGATGAGCTAAACTTTGGTGAGAAGGTTTTATCCTCGGCACAATCTGATGTTTTTGTAAAACAACCATGCACGTTGTTTCCATCAGTGAGCTTCTGACAGAAGTCCGTCTCGATATATGGCCCCAGTAGAAATCATTTCAATTGATCAGTTCCTTGGAACACATCTGTTTTTAAATCATAGAACACCAATTCTCAACAAAGTTCTCAGCAAAGTTCTCAGCAAATTTCCCGGGGGCTTTAGGAAGGCTTCATGTTAGCTGATTTATCAGAAACCACTTCTGATGTGTGTTTAGTAAAAATGTCCTGCTGGAACACCTCGTTACTAAAAGTTTCAACCACGCACCCAGTTTTTGTTCAAACAAACCAAAAACTGAAGCTGTATAATAATTTCATCTATAAATGATTGATGATCCATGTTAAAGCCTGACTCTGTGTATAAATGTGTTTTTCTCGCATGAGATTGTTTTTATGTGCGTCTGATGTGGAGTTTGTAACGTTGGTGATGTGGTGCTGTCGGCGGCCAACAGTTGCTTCTCAACCCACAAAAACTTTCTGCTGCATGTTTTACTTTCACCCTGTCTTTGTTAAGATTACTGTGCACACACGAGGAGATTTTTATATTTATATCAAGTTTCTTTACAAAGTCACATATGTGTAAAGTCACACCACACGCATTTTAAAAGATTTTCTCATGTGATGTCTGAGATGCATTAAAGTTGGTTCCAAACGTATTTGTGTGTCGATGTTTGCACTAATGTTTACATGGACACAGAAAAAAAGAGGTTTTAAAGACAGAGATTAAAACTAGTCTCAGACTAAACCAGTCATCAAATAAAAAGCTGCTCTCGTAATGATGGTGCTAAATAGTCCCACACTGTCCCAGTTTAGTCCCAAGTAAACAAAGTTGAGTTCATAAAGGTAGATTAGAGCAACCAGAAGATTAAAGTGAGGTTTAACTTCATATTTACTTGTTTAAAAAATGAAGTACTTCTGAAGTTTGCCTTTAAAAATTATGTCCAACTACACAAGCTTTTGCTGAAATAAATGATAAATGTAATATTTGGTCAAATAAGATTTCAGGGTTGTTTCATAAAATGCTCCCTTAAATGAAAAACTAATAAATAAATCAAGATAAACCAACGTTTAAGACAGCTGTCAAGCTTAGATATACCAGCAATTTCACCCCAACGTCAGACTGTGCAAGTATAAGAGACCCATCTCAGAGTCTCTTGGTTGCGAGCAGGTTCCTGCAGGATGAGCAGAGAAAGACGGCCGTGGTGAACAAAGAGCTGAGTCAAAAGGCAGAGCTCTGGATTTACTGGTCTGTCTACGTTCCAACCCTCACCTGTCGTCATGAAGTTCAGGTCATGAGCGAAAGAACCACGAGCGGCTGAAATCAGCCTCCTTCATAGGGTGGCCCGGGTAGGAGCTCCGTCACACGGGGGGAGCTCAGAGTAGAGATGCTGCTTTTACACCAACAGTCATGTTTAGAGAAATTGATCCTCCAGTCCAGTGCAGAATAGCCTGTAAATCAGGACCAGGTCAACAGAGGACACCTCTGTGGCTCACCAAAGACAATTATAACCTTTACATGTTCAGATGACCCAACTCCAAGACATTTTTTATCTGATTTTTTTTTTTTTTTTCCTGAAAAAGTTTCACCAAAATAAATTATTTGATGGCGCTGGATGATAAGTATGATACATTTCTTCACCACATCGGACAGCTAAGATTTGACAAGATTACATTCGTAATAAAAATACCTGACAGGAGCAGGTTCACCTTTAAACATTCCAGCTTCACCACACCGCCATGGATGAAACCACAAAAGTTCTTTTAAAGGAGGTGCTCAGAAACATCTTTGAAACTTTAAAAGTCAACGTTTCTTTTTGTCGTTCGCACCTCCATCCATTTTCTTTACCCGTTTATTCCATTTTGGGTCACGGGGGTCGCTGGTGCCCATGTCCAGCAATCACTGTGCGAGGGGCGGGGTACACCCTGGACGGGTTGCAAGTCCATCACAGGGCCACACAGAGACAAACGAGACAAACAACCATTCACTCTCTCACTCACACCTAGAGACAATTTAGAGTTACCAATCAGCCTAACATGCATGTTTTTGGACTGTGGGAGGAAACTGGAGTACCTGGAGAAAACCCACGCATGCACGGAGAGAACATGCAAACTCCACCCAGAAAGGCCCCTGGACCGGGGTTTGAACCAGGGACCTGCTCGCTGAGAGGCAGCAGCTCTACCAGTTGCGCCACCGTGCTGCCCGTTCGCACCTCATGACTGGAATTTAATCTTTAATTGTGTCTGACTGAAAGTCTCCAGTTTTGATTCTGTTTACTATCCACACACTCATACACACACACACACGCACACACGCACACACACACACACACACACACACACACATGGCATGGCACATGGGCGGATGGCCTTGTCCTGTTCTTGTTATGTCTTTAAAACAGGAGTAAAGTTACAGAATATCAACTCAAAGCTTTTCTCCCCTGCACTGTGAACACAGCAGAAGTACAGTCAGGTTTGTCAAAGCATCTGGTTTGTTCACTTTAGCAAAAGCCGGTCTTAAAGGTTGGGAATGAGGGTAGGTGTTCACGTCTGAGGTGAGCTGGATCACTGCATACTTTCAAAAAAGAGGGAAGGAAACACACAAGAAAAATGATTCTTCCCCCAACAGCTTACTCCAAAGTGGAACAAACCAGTTCTGCTGGTGATAAGATGGTCTCTTTGGTACGCCCTCTCCTCCATTGCTGGCCCTCTTCCTTGTTGACATTCTTGTCAAACTGGTTGAAAACAACAAAGTCCATGCTCAATAATCCAGGTATACAATCCAACAACCACTTGTTGTTCTCAACCAAGACTGTCAACAAGGAAGAGGGCCGGCTATGGAGAAGGGGGCGTACCAAAGAGACCATCTTATCACTAGCAGAACTGGTGTGTTCCCCTTTGGAGTAAGCTGTTGGAGGAAGAATCAGTTTTGTTGTGTGTTTCCTTGACTGATGAAGCCTTCCGGACCTGATGACCTGACTGAAAAATGTTGGAATCCAGTAGATGTGTCAGCAATTGACCAATCGGCGACCTCAATTTGTCCCAAAGATAAATGCCCCTTGTCTGCAGAGCTGCTCTGCAGCCACTCAGGGTGGACAATCGAGCATGAAATCTCAACGCTCTGCAGACAGTGCGCACAGTTTCCGTGCGGCTGACAGGACACGCGAGTATATTGGAGCCTTTAGGATCAGATGAAGGGGGATCAGCCCAGAAAACAGTCAGACCAACTGCCCACACCACTCCGGCAAAGGTCACCACAGAAAGTTCTTCATGGGTGGTAGGTGGCGCTGACATCAACCATATAAGTGCCATTCACAAAAAACTTGTTCTTTTCAGTTAAATGTAATCCTGACTGTTCAAACACCTTTCTCACATTAGCTGAAAAACTATTATCTGTACCCGGCCTCCCATCTATCCCAGCATATCATCAGATCTTGGTTGAGATCAGGTCTATTAGACAACCTGACCCAGCTCCAGAACCAGACTCGGCCCCAGGCCCAGAGCCTGACTCAGCCCAGACCCTGACTCGGCCCCTGTTCCAGTGCCTGACTCGATCCCCGTTCCACAGCCCAACACAGCTGCTCTGCCTGACTTTGTTCCTCAGCCCAACACAACTCTCTGCCTGACTGAGTCTCACAGCATGAACCTCTTCCTTGTGTCTCCCTGGGTACTGGTCCTAATATCCCACTTCTGAGTGCCGACGTGGGAGTTGGACCAGAAGCCCCTCCATCTCCTCCTGTGAGCGTGGGAACATCTACTGATACACCACCTCTGTGTGTCTCAGTGAGGGTTGGTGCAGAGGTCTCACCACCTTCAGGTGTCTTGCTGGGGGTCCAGGTAGACACATCCCCTTCCTGCTCTGCTGTGGGGGTCCAGACAGGCTCCTTTCCACCACCTCTGGTCCCGAGTTCCACATCTGCTCCAAATCCTGCCATTGAAGATCCTGCTGCCAAAGATCCTGCTACAAAAGATCCTGCCACCAAGATCCTGCCGCTGAAGATCCAGCCGCAAAAGATCTAGCTGCAGAAGATCCAGCTACAGAAGACCCTGCCTCTGCCACCATGCCTGCTTCGGCCCCAGAGGGTTCCGTGCACTCGAGGTTCTCACGCAGCTTGAGATCTCCACACTGCTACATACGAGCGGATGTGGCTGAGTGGTTAGTCAAGTCAAGTCAACTTTATTTATAGAGCACATTTAAAACAGAACCTGTTATCAAAGTGCTTAACAACAACAACAATCAATGAGTAAATTAAAGAGAAAAAAATATATATATATACAATACACTAATAATAATAACTGAAGAATTAATAAAAAGCATTTAAAACATAGGGTCACAGATTAAAAAACACTAGATCAATTTACACTGTATGAAATGCCTGAGAGAACAGATGAGTTTTTAGCAGAGATTTGAAGTGAGGAAGGGAGGTGGCCTGTCTGATGTTGGGGGGCAGGTTGAAGGGAGGTGTCCTGCCTGATGTTGGGGGGGCAGGTTTAAGGGAGGTGTCCTGCCTGATGTTGGGGGGCAGGTTGAAGGGAGGTGTCCTGCCTGATGTTGGGGGGCAGGTTGTTCCACAGTTTGGGGCCCATGACTGAAAAAGCCCGATCTCCTCTGAGCTTCTTGTTTTTGGAACAGCCAAAAGCAGCTGATCGGATGATCTCAGGGCCCGAGAGGGAACGTAAGGTTCCAGAAGCTCAGAGAGGTGAAGGGGTGCGAGGCCATTTAAGCATTTGAAGGTCAACACAAGAATTTTAAAGACTGTCCTCGAACGAACAGGGAGCCAGTGAAGGGAGGACAGAACTGGAGTAATATGTTCAGACCTACGAGTTCCGGTTAAAAGCTGAGCAGCAGCATTCTGGACGAGCTGAAGACGTGAGATGGAGGCCTGGATGATCCCAGCATACAGTGCGTTGCAATAGTCCAATCGGGTCGTGACAAAGGCGTGGACTAGTTTCTCAAGGTCGGGTCTGGACAACACTGGCTTGAGCTTAGCTACCTGTCTGAGTTGTGTTGGATTTCATATTTTTATACCTTTTTATATTTCCTATCAAGCATTCAAATGTCATGTTATACAAAGTGTGTGCGTGTCTTTCTTCAAGGGTTGAACTATATTTATAGAAAATGTTTACTTTTCTAACTATTTTACCTTTAAATATAATCTCACATTAGCTAAGGATAATTTTACAAGTTCACATTTGATATATTACAAGCAATCAAAACAAGCCAGGGAGCAGGTAAGATATTGACTACTCAGGAGAGAAGAGTCTTCCTTCTGTTAACTGAACAAACATTTGTATGATAGACTACAGGTAGACTAACTAAAACCCTCTGGTCCTTATGTTAATAACAATTAACATTTAATCGTTTTAATCATTGTTTGACACAGGTTTCAGTTTAGATGAGATGACACAGGTTTAATCTTCACAGTAAATTACAAGAGAATATTACTAAATATTAGACTAAATCATAGATCAGGAACCGACAGAAACAAAGTCTTGGTTTGTAAGGAAAACTCTTCATGTGCGATAGAAGGCCACAGCTGCAGGAGGGGGCAGGGTGGCTTCAACTAAACTGAAACACAATTATAATATGATTTATCAATTAAGAACACATAAAAATGAGTTAGTTACTAATTAATAGTTATTAATTATTCCTAGTAACAATTTTAACACAAATCATTTGGTATCAATAAGGTATAATCAAGTTAACTTGAAACAAACAGAACCAAACAAAGAACCGATTTCAGTGAGCCATAAAACTTCTTATCTGTGGAATGTAGACATTAATGTCCTTGACAGAGAAGAGCACCGTATCCATAACAACCTAGGGTCTAAACCAATCAGAAAACTAGCCTTCTCAAACTTTGATAAAAACCAGAAACAACAGGTGGTGCCTGAGCATTGCTTGGGAGAACTCATCTGATCAGGATGGTTCGGTAAATGCTCCTGTATGCATACATTGTTCTTTTTGATTATATGTTCGCTGAATACTTGTAACCCTTTGTCAAATAAATCTTTTGAACTAAGGTGACTGTCTCAGCTGTCTTTGAGCACGATCTGGCACTAGCCACAACAGTTGGAAGAAGCTTTTCTGCAGAACAGAGTTGATTTGTTTGTCAAACTTGAAGTCAGAACCATCCCGAGATTTTTACCAGACTGCTTCAGATATGGCTGAAGAGAGTCCAGGTTGACAGGATCAGTGGTGGCAGTTGAGCTAGGGCTAAAAGCAATGACTTCAGTCTTGTCATTGTTAAAACTTAAGAAATTTGAAGTCATCCAGGCCTTAATGTCATCCAGACATTTTAACAGTGGGTGAATGGAGCAAACACTTGCTGGTTTCACAGGCAGGTAGATCTGGCAGTCATCAGCATAGCAATGGAATGAAAGACCATGTTTCCTCAGGATGGACCCCAGTGGGAGCAAATAAAGTGAGAACAGAAGGGGTCCAAGAATCGAACCCTGTGGGACCCTGCAAGAAAGAGGTAATGAGGCAAATATATTATTACCAACCTTGACACAGAAACTTCTGCCACTCAGGTATACCGTACCATATCATACCAATTTATTTATAAAGCACTTCAAACAGTGACAAAGCACACCAAAGTGCTGTACAGGGACAAACAGAACAAGCACACAGCAACAGATTACATAACAGGACACCAAAAAGTAGAAACCAACAGAAACAATAATGGATAACAACAACAACCACAACATGACCAACACAGTGTGATGCACACAGACTCAGCACAGATCACACAGTGCAGAAAGCCAGGGAATAGAAGTGTGTTTTTAAGCGAGATTTAAAAACTGTGAGGGAGGGGGCCTGTCTAACGAGCAGAGGTAACTCATTCCAAAGTCTTGGGCCTGCTACAGAGAAGGCCCTGTCACCTCTGCGCTTGAGACGGGTTCCTGGGACTGTTAGGAGCAACTGGTCTACTGATCTGAGAGAACGTGGTGGGACATACGGCTGGAGCAGATCAGTAAGATAGGAGGGGGCAGAGCTGTTTAGTGATTTATAGACATACATATGAGCGGAACCATTCTAATGCAGCACCTGTGATCCCAACCCACTGTTCCAGTTGTGATATAAGGATACTGTGGTCAACAGTATCAAAAGCAGCAGTAAGGTCCAGGAGCACAAGTACCACAAATTGACCAGAATCATTTGATATCATAATGTCGTTACAAACCCTTACTAATGCTGTTTCAGTGCTGTGGAGTTGTTTAAAATCAGATTGAAAAATTTTGAAGATTCTGTTCTCATTCAAAAACTTGTTTAATTGAATGAAAACTATTTTCTCCAGGATTTTGGACAGGAAGGGAAGTTTTGAGATTGGTCTGAAATTTGAGCAAGTCGAAGGGTCAAGTCCAGGTTTCTTAATTAACGGATGAACTACTACATGTTTGAAAACATAGGGAACCACACTTGTCACAATACTACTATTTGTAATAGTAAGAACAGAGGGTCCAATCGTGGGTAGAACTTGTTTGAAAAACAATGCAGGAATGGGGTCAGCGGGGGAACCGGAGGGTTTCATCTGACCAACGACTTTGTTCAGAAATGGGAGTGAAATGGGTTCAAACTGTTTGAAGACAGCTGAGCCAGAGACAAGACAGAGGGGTCAGTTGTGGACTGGGGGATGGATGACCTAATCAACTCTACATTATCAGCAAAGTATCTGGTAAAGTTGTTGCAGATGTCAACGGAGGCCTACATGCTGGCAGACCGAGGCACGTTTAAAATGGAATTTATGGTATTAAAAAGAACACGGGGATTATGACTGGTTGAAGCAATGATTTGGGAGAAGTATTTGTTCTTTAAAGATTTAATGATGCTCTGATAATCTTTCAAACACGTTTTTAACATAATAAAAGAAACCTGTATTTTGTCCTTTTTCCACTTGCGTTCAGCTCTCCTGCATAGACGTTTGGTCTAAAATCTTAGAGCAGGTCGCATCATGCCTACTGAGCAGCTCCTGCGTACTAATACAGGCAGAGGTTTCAGGGACTGAAGCAGCATCGGTAATGAATGCAGAGGAAAAAAGAGCAGCGGTTGAAGAGTTAAATATCTGACAACTCTTGGCTGGAGCGGGGGATTTAGACTCATGAATAACAGAGGTTTCGAATGAAATGGGTTTGTGATCTGAAACAATAGCATCCCCAATTTCCAGATTAACCACATAGAAACCGTGAGACAGAACTAAATCAAGTGTATGACCCTGTTGATGAGTTATACCAACAACATTTTGCACAAGGTTGAAAGACTAACAGATTTATAAACTCCTACACTAAAGGCTTGTCAGGACAGCAAACGTGCACATTAAAGTCTCCCAGAATCAAGACCCTGTCGTAATTGAGCAATATTCCAGTCAAAAAGTCAGAAAATTCACTTATAAAGTTTTTGCTGTACGAGGGTGGTCTGTAGATCAGGCAGCACAGTGTTGGGTTGGAGCGGCCCAGCTCAAAATACAGCAGTTCAAAAGTCTGAAAAGCTACAGCCTGTAGCTGTCTGCAGTTCCAGAGCTTTTTAAAAACTTTTAATAATCCACCACCCCAACCAGAAGTCCTTGAAGCATTAAAAAAGGCACAATCAACTGGCAAAAGTTCAGAAAAAACACTTAACTCACCAGGGGCGAGCCAGGTCTCTGTAACAAACATGAAGTCCAGTCCATTGGATCAGAAAAAGTTGTTTAAGATAAAAGTTTTATTTGTCAGCGACCTGATATTCAGCAGAACAATCTTTGCAGGACCAGTAGATGAATGAAAAGTTGAGCTCGGAGCACAGATCAGCTGTTTCAGATTATTGGAGTTTGAACCGGGCCTCCTAGGACCAGAGATGCCGCAGCTATGCGCGCGCCTGCGGCGCAAGCCAGGCTCGACCATGGGGATCAAGCAGGACCCAGCAGGATCACCGAAGCACCCGGACAGGCGAATATCCAGCAAATGGTCGGCAGGAGATGATGTAGCAGACAGTCCGGAGTTGGTTAAGTTCCACTGGAGATGGCCGAAACCACTGCGGCCGCGAGCGTGGCGCGTACCAGGCCCGGGCAGCTGGAGCGAGCTGGAGTTGAGTGGATCAGCGAAGCATCCGGATGGACAAGAGCAGTCGTCCTCCAATGCAAGAGTTGGTGGTTCGAACCTCACAGCAGTCACATGCCGAAGTGTGCTTGGGCAAGACACTGAACCCCTTGTTGCCTCTGATGTGTGTCCCATCGGTGTATGAATGTGATAAATCACTGACTAGTCTCTTTAGAATGATTTGTTCAATTAGCTTTGTAGAGATCTAGTAGAGGGTTGTATGAATGGGTAAATGAGGGCACAGATTGTAGTGTAAAGCGCTTTGAGTGTCTCAATAAGATAGAAAAGGTGCTATATAAGTATAGTCCATTTACTGCTCGAGGTCTCCATGCCGTTCGAGGTCTCCACATCCATCTCGTCCTGGGTCCACACCTCGCCTTGGTTCCACTCCTCATCCTGGTTTGCCTGATAAGGTCCTCACTCCTGGCTCACCTGCTGAAGTCCTGGCTCCTGCTCTGCCTGCCGAGGTCCTTGCTCCTGGGTCAACGCCTCGCCTCAGTTCCACACCTTGCCTCAGCTCCACGACCCGTCCAGGCCGCCCGCCTGGTCTACTCCGTCATGATGAACAGTTCTCCAGCCACCCGTTTGATCTGCTCTGGTGTGATGGGCAATTCTTCATTCACCCACCTGGTCCACCCTGGCACGATGGACAGCTCTCTGGCCACCCACCTGCTCTGCTCCAGCATGGTAGATGAATCTCAATCTTCCCGCCTGGTCTGCCCTGGCATGATGGACGGTCCCCCAACCACCTGTCTGTTCTGTTTCTGCCTGTTGAACGGCCAGTTGGACGATCCTGGCTACCCGCCTATCAACCCCAGCCTGTTGAATGGTCTCCTGGCCGTCCGCCTGACCTGTTCCTGCCTATTGAACGGCCTGTTGGATGACCTCCCGGCTGCCCGCCTGACCGGCCCCGGCCTGTTGAATGATCTCCTGGCTGCCCACCTGACCTGTTCCTGCCTGATGAACGGCCTCCCAGCCACCCGCTTGATCTGTTCCAGCCTGTTGAATAGCCTGTTGAACAACCTCCCGGCCGCCCGCCTGACCGGCCTGACCTGTTGAATGGTCTCCCGGCCACCTGCCTGATCCATTCCTGCCTGTTGGATGACCTCCCGGCAACCCGCCTGACCGACCCTGGCCTGTGGAATTGTCTCCTGGCCGCTGGTCTGACCTGTTCCTGCCTGATGAATGGCATCCTGGCCGCCGGCCTAACCTGTTCCTGCCTGTTAGATAGCCTCCCAGCCACCCGTAGGAACTATGACTTAACTATGGACGATCTCCTGACCAACCAGACATTTTTGTGTTTCCTGTTTGTGTTTAGTTTAGTTTCCAGGTTTTAATCCAGCCTGTTTTTGTTTTCATCCTGATGTTTTCCTTGGGCCCTCTACCCTTGCGGTTCCTCCCGCCCAAGTCTTTTTTGGGGACGCCAGGGTGTATCCTTGAAGGGGGTACTGTAAGGATAGTGCTATCTGGTGGGCCAACCTTGTATGTCCTCCCTAGTGTTTCTCCTCATTTACCCTATTAGATTCACTCTTGTCTCGTACCAGCTGTTTGTAATCACGTCCTGTCTTGTCTGTGTATTTAATGCCCCTTTTCCACCGTCACAGAGCGGATCAGATCAGTTCAGGTCGGTTCAGATCGGTTCGGGTCTGTTGTGTTTCCATGTACATTTCTGGACCGGCTCTGTAGGCGGGGACTAGAATCCAACTCATCTTACCACCTGGTGGCGGTAGTGCTCCCTTAAGCTACTTACTAGCCACCACTAAACGTATTAGAAGAAGAACACCCTGAAGGTTTTGTCACACGATGTTGTGGAAAAGATGTCTTGCTCTAATGGAGTACCTCATGAGCTGTAACTTTTAAACCTGATTCATAATCCTACCTTACTGCCTTCCCTGCTGCTTTAAACCCATGTGTTTTTCATTTTAGTATAGATTTTTACAATAAAGATGTATTAAAAATATCTTCACTTTTATTATTTGCAGATATGCACAAGGTTCATGTTAAAATTGCAAAACATCACACTGTGCTGTAATCTTTGAAACTGCTTTTACAATAAGATACAGACTTGAAAACAATTAGATTAAATTTTGTCCTTGAATTTTAAAGATTTGTCTTTCATTAAATTAAAACATAAATTTATTACTTATTAATCTAAAAAAGTTAAGTCTGGTCCTCTGGACATTCAAAAAACAAAACTAACAAAAAACATTTAGTTTATTTATTATAAACTGTATTGTTTGTTTTGTGAATGTCCAGAGGACCAGACTTAACTTTTTAGATTTTTCTACCTGGATTATTGAGCAGCATCAGGATATTAATTAATAAATAGTCAGTTGGTCTGTGAACACCATGGGGTCCTAGAAGAGTTGAAGAGGTGGCTGTTGATGTCTGTGCCTCCCTGGTGAAGATGCTGCTCCACAACCCTGAAGCAGAAGAGGATGGATGGATGGATGGATGGATGGATGGATGGATGGATGGATGGA
>NC_056505.1:809945-814583 GCF_014905685.2 Nematolebias whitei
ATGGATGGATGGATGGATGGATGGATGGATGGATGGATGGATGGATGAAGGAGGAGACCATCAAACAGCAGGAGTGGTCAGTTCAGGTGAACTCCTGCCTGTTTGCTTCAGATCAGCTGTTCAAATCTCTGCAGGTTCAAATAAAAGGTGCACCAGGACTTTCAGCTGAATCTCTCGGGCCACAGTTGTACGGACGATAAACGATAACTGATAAATGATAACTGATAACAGACAACTGTCCTTTCTGAATTTTTGACTGTTTTTGTGTCACTTCATCCTAGAACCAAAAATTTATAACATAATAACAGTTGAGCAGATTCTAGTAATCTTTTCTTAGGATTCATTAAAGATCAAATGCAACTGGAAATTCTTCTCAACTTCCGGTATGAATTTAAACAAACACTTTATGAACTTAACATTGTAAAATTTGTTTAGGAAATTTAATGTTCAAGGACACCACTTAAGAAAAAAATAGTTTAATATGAAAAGTAAGAAGTGAAAAATGTAGAAAAATAAAAACTACTGCGTCCAACTAATGATTGTGTATCTGTGTGTCCCTTGTCTCACGGGCTTCATCCAGAAGAAGACACAAGTGTTGTTCCTGCTGTGTCCGCTTCAGTTCTTCATGTTCATTCAGTGATGAAATAAGACTTTTCTTTACTGGACTCTTTTCTCTTTCTCTTCACTAGAAAGAAGAAACAGGTGGTTAATTCAAGCTACGTACTGTTTTTGAATAAATGCAGAAAACAAAGAAAGGTGCAGCTAACAGCTCTAATAGATATATTAATAATAAGAAACTGATCAAATAAGAAAATGAAAAATAAATTGATTTAAAAATAATGAAAATGATAACAATGGATATATGAATCAGAAAGTATTATACAGATGCAGATATTCTTTGTCATTCGCACCACATGTGGTCCATGTGGTGGATCAAAATTATGTACACAGGGTCCCAGTTACATCCAACAATAAAATATAAAAGAAAAACAGTAATAAGATCTAAGATATGAACTAATAAAAACATCAACTAAAAATATGATAAGCTCTAATAGCATAAAAACATTAAACACAATACGCAGAACAGCAGCACGGACATGAGTCTGTGTGAACAGATGAGCACGAATGAACACAGCAACATGAAACAGATCAGCAGCAACATGAAACTGATCAGCAGCAACATGAAACTGATCAGCAGCTACATGATGTGATTCTTCACAGTGTTATATATTCATGAGGCTGCACAAACTCTAGTTCATGTTGCTGTTTGACGTATTGTTTTGATTGTTTACTGCTATTAGTGCTTAGTGTTTTATTAGTAGATGTTTTTTAGTTGATATTTTTCTTAATTCATATCTTAGATCTTATTACTGTTTTTATTTTACATTTTGTTGTCTGTAACTGGGACCATGTGTACATAATTTCATCCCAATTCAGTATTTATTCAACATTTTAGTTTTTTACTTTAAAAATAAAATAAAAACAAGTCCTTATCGGCACAAATAAAGTGATGTGGAACATGTTGCATCTGTTCTTACCGAGCACAGAAGCTGCAGCGTTGTGCTGCTCTGTGAGGTGCAGCTGGGCTGTGATGGAGCTCTGTCAGGTGTAGACTCCTCTGATGGAGCAGGAGCCGGGAGGCTTGGAGGGTTTAATGTGGAGTTTAGAGATGAACCATCACGCGCTGAAAGACGTTCTGGATAAAATACAGTGAGAAACGGGACCGGAGGACAGTTAGCATTTATGCAAATTAGCTTAGCATCGTAGCACCGACGTTGTACTATTATGGCGTCAGCCTCTTTTGTTAGTTAAAAATATGTTCAGAACCGATGGGATGAGTAATTTAAAATATGTTTAAAGTTAGAAAACACTCACCATCTTCTATAAATGGTTCAAGTAGAGCAGTAGTCGTGTCCAAACCACCCTCCAATCCTCCATCTAGCTCGCTTTGACTTTTTTCGTCGGCCACCAAGCAGAACAACACCTGCACTTCTGCATTTGACCACAGCTTTGATATTATTGTTGTTGTATAGCTTCAAAATACTAAAAGATACGCTCCTTGTGTTATCGCTAATGGCAAGCGGTAGAGAAAAAAATGGTGGATCGGGTTGTTTGGAAAGACTCCACAGACTCCTCCCCCCGACCAATCAGTGACCGACAGTGTTTCTGACGTCACGGCGCGGCTCGCTCGGAACCCTTGAGAAGCCGGGCCAGAATTTAGCGAGGCGAGCCGGTCACAGGAACAGTGGAAAGACCTCAAACGCGCTTCAACCCGGAAATATCCGACCCGCGCCGTGACGGTGGAAAAGGGGCATAAGTCTGCCTGTGAGTCTTGTTCTTTGTAGCATGGTCGTCGGGTATTGCTTTGTTCTGTCCTGATCCTGTCTTAGTCCCATCTTGATTATGTTTTTTTAAGTTTGCTGCCACGTCCGCCTTTTGATTTATTATTAAAAGTATATATTTTTGTACATTCTGAGTCCGAGTCCCTGCCTGCACCACTGGGTTCGTTCCTGCCTAAAAATCCTGACAGAAAGTATCTAGATGAGATACTTGCAGAAGACTATATGGAGTTATTATTATAGATGAGATAGGGACAGTTAATAATCTTTAGAGCAGGCAAAGAGGGACAGATAGGGATTTATTTTTGAGAGAAAAGAGGGTCAAAAGATATGATTTGGGCCTTGAAAAGCTGATTAAATATAAGGAATAAGGTGCAGCTTTGTGTGTGGTGTTCTTATGTGTGTGTTCTTAAGCTAAAACTGGCACTAGTCAAAACAAAAAATGTGTACATGATATAAAAGTGATATGTAAGAAGTGAGTGTCCCTGGTGTATGTCCCTGGATGAGTGATTGTCTAGTTATCAATATCTTGTGGGACTGAAAGTTTGCTCTATGGAAGAGTGTTGTGTTAGTGTTATGAACCCAGAACCAATCTAACAAACTATAAGACAAATTCTAAGTTGATCATGGACTAAATTATGACCTTTGAACTAGTGTTACCTATAGCTTTCTGCAGGTGGTGTATTTGGTGATACCAATTCAATTCAATTCAGTTTATTTATATAGTGCCAAATCACAACAAAGTTGTCTCAGGGCACTTTACAGAAACATTCACATACATAAAAGCCAATTAGTAGTTCTAAGTTCTAAGGAATCCAGCAGACAAGATGAATCTTGGCTTTGATACTGTCTCCCATCCTGAGCAAGCACAGTGGCAACAGTGGAAAGGAAAAACTCCCTTTGAAAAGGAAGAAACCTCCAGCAGAACCAGGCTCAGGACAAGCGGCCATCTGCTTTGACCAGCTGGTTGAGGGGACAGGAAGGAGAGACAGACGAACACAGAATGGTAGGTCCAGATATAGGTCCAGGTCCAGGTATAGGTCCAGGTGTTTCTGAAAGACAAAAAAAACACATGTTAAGGATAGAAAAAATAATTACAAATACAAAACAGGTTGAGCAGAGTAAGTAAAGACAGAAGTAGAGTGAAACGTGTGGTCAGTTTGTCCTCCAGCAGTCTAAGCCTGTAGTAGCATAACTAAGGGACAGCTCAGGAAACCCAAGCCGACCCAAACTATAGTATTTAGCAAAAAGGAAAGTCTTAAGCCTAGTTTTAAAACTGGATAATGTGTCAGCCTCACGGACAGAGATTGGAAGTTGGTTCCACAAGAGAGGAGCCTGAAAACTAAAAGATCTGCCTCCCATTCTGTTTTTGTAAATTCTAGGAACCACAAGTAAACCTGCAGTCTGAGAGCGAAACGCTCTGTTAGGAAAATATGGAACAATAAGATCTGTAATATAAGATGGAGCCAGGTTGTTGAGAGTTTTGTAGGTTAGAATTAAGATTTTGAAATCCATTCTGGATTTGACAGGGAGCCAAAGGAGAGTAACTAAAACTGGAGAATGTCACGATCAGGGGGTGGTTGAGACCCAAATGCAAGCAGGACTCCAACAAGGTCACAAAAAAGGCGTTTTAATCACAAAAAGGCAACAATAACAAATAATGCTGTCGGGGCAGCGATACTACTTACATTCGTAGGAAATACATGAAATACCAAGGCACTAGGAGACGACCGTGAAGATGCAGCTTAAGCACCTAATGCTCCCCTGCCTGAGATGCAGAGAGCACCGTATATAAAGGAGAGTCTTTAATTAAACCCAATACGTAGCACCTGAGAGTTATTAACTATCTGCACAGAGCAGGGCAGGTGCAGATCCCTACAGTATCCCCCTCTCTAATAAACGGCACCTGACTTTCTAAAATACCCCAACCCAACTTGGGTGGGTGGCAGGGAAAAAAACTAAAGGTTGGAGAGCACCAAAAAACAAACAAACAATCTAGGAGCAGAAGTGGAGACCGCCGGGAACCCCACGGAGCAGGAGAGGTGAGGAGCGTCCGCCAGGACCCCCCTCGGAGCAGGGGAAGTGAGGAGCGTCCGCCGGAACCCCCTCGGAACAGGAGAAGTGAGGAGCGTCTGCTGGGACCCCCTCGGAACAGGAGAGGTGAGGAGCGTCTGCCGGGACCCCCTGGGAACAGGAGAGGTGAGGAGCGTCTGCCGGGACCCCCTCGGAACAGGAGAGGTGAGGAGCGTCTACCGGGACCCCCTCGGAACAGGAGAGGTGAGGAGCGTCTGCCGGGACC
>NC_056505.1:814593-816450 GCF_014905685.2 Nematolebias whitei
ACAGGAGAGGTGAGGAGCGTCTGCCGGGACCCCCTCGGAACAGGAGAAGTGAGGAGCGTCTGCCGGGATCCCCTCGGAACAGGAGAAGTGAGGAGCGTCTGCCGGGACCCCCTCGGAACAGGAGAGGTGAGGAGCGTCTGCCGGGACCCCCTCGGAACAGGAGAGGTGAGGAGCGTCTGCCGGAACCCCCTCGGAACAGGAGAGGTGAGGAGCGTCCGCCGGGACCCCCTCGGAACAGGAGAGGTGAGGAGCGTCCGCTGGGACCCCCTCGGAACAGAAGAAGTGAGGTCTACCTCGGGGGCTGCGCGCAACAACAGGAACCAGAAGAGAGGCAGCAGCGGCTGACTCGGTGACCTCAGAGGCAACAGCAGCAGAGGAGGCAGGAACCAGCAGAGGAGCAGCAGCTGACATGGTGACCTCAGGAGCAGCAGCAGTAGCGGCTGGCACAGGAGTTACTGGAGGTGTAGGAGTAGCCGCCGACAGAGGAACAACTGAGGACGTGGGACCCACCGGGGGCGTGGACTCATCAGAGGCTGCAGGAGCTTTAAAAACTATGGAGACTGCGGTAGGCCTGGAAGCGACCACAGGGGCTGCAGCAGTGAAGTCCACTGGTGGCGGAGTAGGAAACCTTGAGGGCGTGGAAGCCGTCATGGAGTGTGCCAGGTAAGAGCGAGGCGATCTCCTGTCCCACTCTCTATTCTCCCGATGCACAGTTCTTTCTGTGTTACTTGAAAAACACTCAAAAAAGTGGAGTTGCTTGTTGGGTCTCTTAGATGAGGGGAGCATTCTGTCACGATCGGGGGTGGTTGAGACCCAAATGCAAGCAGGACTCCAACAAGGTCACAAAAAAGGCGTTTTAATCACAAAAAGGCAACAATAACAAATAATGCTGTCGGGGCAGCGATACTACTTACATTCGTAGGAAATACATGAAATACCAAGGCACTAGGAGACGACCGTGAAGATGCAGCTTAAGCACCTAATGCTCCCTGCCTGAGATGTAGGAGAGCACCGTATATAAAGGAGAGTCTTTAATTAAACCCAATACGTAGCACCTGAGTGTCATTAACTATCTGCAAAGAGCAGGGCAGGTGCAGATCCCTACAGAGAAATATGATCTCTCCTACTAACTCCGGTTAAGACTCTGGCAGCATCATTTTGGATCAACTGAAGACGTTTTAAAGAAGTATTTGGACATCCAGATAATAAATCATTGCAATAGTCCGGTCTAGACGTGACAAATGCATGGACCAGTTTTTCTGCATCATTTTTAGATCAGATGTTTCTAATGTTAGTGATATTACGCAGATGGAAGAAGGCGGTTCTAGTAACGTTTTTAATGTGGGGGATAAAAGACATGTCCTGATCAAAAATAACACCAAGATTTTTAACATTAGAGCTGGAGGACAGATTAATGCCATCTAAGGATGGAGAAAGACTGAAAAATTAATTCCTAAGGTGCTCAGGTCCAAAAACCAACCAACTGTCTGTGTTCAACAGGAGAAAATTAAGAGTCATCCAGGTTTTTATGTCTTTAAGACATGCTTGTAGTCTAAGTAGCTGACATGATTCATTGGGTTTAATGGACCAATATAATTGTGTGTCATCAGCATAACAATGGAAATTTATCCCATGCTGTTTAATAACTTTACCTAATGGAAGCATAAAGTAAAGAGTATTGGCCCAAGCACTGAGCCCTGAGGAACTCCATGACTAACTTTGGTGCATGTAGAAGATTTATTATTTACATTTACAAATTGGAATCTATCAGATAGATATGATTTAAACCATTTTAGAGCCGTTCCTGTAATCCCAATATCATATTCAAGCCTCTGTAGTAAAATATTGTGATCAACT
>NC_056505.1:816550-829889 GCF_014905685.2 Nematolebias whitei
ATGATGATCAGTTATCAGTTCATTAACTAACAGGGATTTAGAGGAAAGAGATCTGATGTTCAATAATCCACATTTAATGAGTTTATGATTTTGCTCTGGTAAAGTAACTGTGTTTATTTTAATCAGATTTTTATGGTTTATATTTTTAGAGCTGATTTTTGGTTTATTTAATTTGAGCCGTGGGCGAGTTGACACTGTTTCAATGTGGGTGTGGGTGGTGTACAGAGGAGAAGCAGCAGAGGGGTGGAGGACTACAACTCTGCTTCCTGGACTGGACCCTGGGTTGTCAATAATTTGGGGGATCAACAAAATCATCCATATTTCTAGAAAGAAGAGCAGCTCCGTCCAAAGTGGGATGGATGCCATCTCTCCGCATCAGACCAGGTTTTCCCCAGAAAGAACTCCAGGTATCTATGTAGCCCACGTCGTTGTCAGAACACCACCTGGACACCCAGCAGTTAAACGATGACATACGGCTAAACATGTTATCGCTGGTCAGGTTGGGGAGGGGGCCGGAGAAAACTACGGAGTCTGACATTGTTTTAGCAAAGTCACACACCTAAGCAACATTAATTTTAGTGACCTCTGATTGGCGTAACCGGGTGTCATTACCGCCGACATGAATAACAATCTTACTGTTTTTAGCCTTAGCCTTAGTCAACAGTTTCAGATAAGATTCTATGTCGCCCGCTCTGGCCCCCGGAATGCATTTGACTATGGCCGCTGGAGTCCCTAAAGCCACGTTTCGGACTGTGGAGCTTCCAGTAACCAGGGTCTGCTTCTCAACGGGTGTGTCACAGAGCGAGGAAAATCTATTAGAAACGTGAACGGGTCGGTGGTGAACTGGGGGCTTAGCCTTAGCACTACACTTGCTCCAGACCGTCACCCAGCCGGCCTGGGATCCCGTCTGCTCGGGGTCTGCTGGAGGACTGCTAACGGGACCTAGCCTCTGTGGTTCCGCGCTGTCTAAGGGGACCTGGCTAGTTACTGGTTTTTCTACAGCGCGGAGCTGAGCTTCCAGTTCAGACAGCCTCTCCTCCAAAGCTTTCATAAGACTACATTTGTTACATGTATCATTATCACTAAAGGAGGCAGAGGAGTAACTAAACATCTGACACACGGAGCAAGAGAAAACAGAGGAAGCAAGGAGAGAAGCAGCAGCCATGCTAAGCAAACGCTAGCAGGAGCTAGCAGAGCCAAGTACACCAATAAAAACCAAGAAGTGTTGAAAGATAAGAGGTGTTTTAAGTACTATCCAACAGTAGAGAAACAACTGTACTAAGTGTGTTTGTGAACTAGAATGAAAAACTGTGCAAAAGACAGATAAATCCAGAAAACAGACGACTCGAGCAAACAATTCACTCGAGCTACCAACAGATAAACAGGAAATGACACAATACGTCTCACCACGAACGTGCAACGTCACACCACAAGGAGGATACCAGGGGCCCCCACCAGATTTCCATGCAGCTTATCTAGAAACTTTAACATTAATAGCCATCTAGTGCAAGGTCACATTATAACAGAAAATGTACGCAGGCTTATAAAGCCAAAGGCGAAGGAAAAAAAGGCAGAAGTTCCTCATCAGTCAGAAAATTGGTAAGTGACCTCTTTATATTCATATAAATTCATTTAAGATGGCTGAGGCGAGCTGGTCTGGGAAGCTCAGTCCTCACCTCCTTCTACAGGTGTGCAGTGGAGAGCATCCTGTGCTCCAGCATCAACGTGTGGCATGGAGGCTGCACAGCTGCAGAAAGAAAAGCTTTGCAGAGAGTGGTGAAGGCTGCACAGAAGATGTTGGAGTCAGTCTCCCCACCATCACAGACATCTACACCTCCAGATGCAGGAAGAGGGCCACCTGCATCATGAAGGACCCCACTCACCCAGCACACACACTTTTTGCCCCACTCCCCTCAGGAAGGAGGTTAAGGAGCATTAAGTGTAGAACCACTAGACTGAGGAACAGCTTCTACCCTGAGGCTGTTAGACTCATGAATCTATAACTAGAATAATCACTGTGAAAAACCATATCATGTTACTGCTGATCTGTTTCATGTTGCTGCTGATCTGTTTCAATGTTGATGTGTTCATGCGTGCACATCAGCTCACAGACTCATGTTCATGTTTGTGCTGATGTTCAATGTTTTATGTTATGAGTGCTTAGTGTATATTTAGTTGATGTTTTTCTTAGTTCATATCTTAGATGTTATTACTGTTTTTCTTATACATTTTATTGTTGGATGTAACTGGGACCCTGTGTACATAATTTCGCTCCACCACATGTACCACATGAGGTGCGAATGACAATAAAGAAACTCTGACTCTGACTCTGATTTAAATAACTTTTCAAGACCAACAGGGATGGTACAAACAGGACTCCAGACAGAAAACAGAAAACATCACACTCAAATTGATGTAAGTAGGTAAAAACACCAACACTTTCCCTCTAATGAAAATGATGGAGATGTGAAAAGTCAACAATGTTTTTCACCTACTAAAGTACCATGTGTGGGGGTTAAAGTGTTGTTTTTGTCTAGATTGGAGTGAATGGAGCCTGTCACCCAGATAAGGAGGGGGGCTACCAGAGTCGTCTGACCTTGTTTTTGTGTTTATGTTCTTGCAAGATTCGGAATTATTACAGGTGAAAGTAAATTCAATCAATCAGGAAAATCAAACACGTCTGTAAAATTAAACCAACCAGGGTAAAATAATCTGGGGAATATTGTGAAAAATTGGTTAGCAGGATTACAAACAGCTATAATGGCATATGTCTATAAAAGTTGTGTCCTTTGCAGATAACACTCTTTACATACTAGTTATTTAACAAACTGCAAGAGTGTCACTGCCTGCAGCTCCACGTCCAAGATGGCCGCTAATTACCAACAGCTGTCGGCCATCAACCTGATGAGGATCACCTCCTACATAAGGCTGCAGTCCAGTGTTACTCTTTGCTGGAGCATTGACCTTCAATGGTATTTGTGCCTCCGGCCTGTACGTTTACATTAAGTAAATCTATTTACCGCTCTTCTTATCTCTAGCGTTCCTGTCTCCTTGGTCCTGGTTCCCCTGGTCCTGCCCTGTTTCTCTTTGTGCCTTGTCCTGGTTCTCCTCGAGCCTCGTCCTGGTTCTCCTTGTGCCTTGTCCTGGTTCTCCTTGTGCCTTGTCCTGGTTCTCCTCGTACCTTGTCCTGGTTCTCCTTGTGCCTTGCCTTGGTTTTCCTCGTGCCTTGCCAACCACCAGTTTCCAGCCTTCCTCGCTCTGTTGGATCCTTTGCCTTGTCCCCCTCTGGAGCTCTTCTAAGGATTTGGAGTTGGACCCAAAGACATCTTCTAATCTGTAAGAGAGAATACATCACCACATTAATATTGCCTGTTCACCTGCCGACCTCCTCTGATCATCTCCTTCCTCTTCCAGGAGTTCCAGAGAAGCAACTGTCTGTTTATCCACTGTAAATACCTGACCTACTTCTCGCCTGAAGGACGAGCAGGCTCAGAGTCCCCAGTTCCAGCGTCCCCAGTTCCAGAGTCTCTCATCTCTGTCAACGCCTCGATGACCAAAGAGGATATCATCTATGTTGCTGCTTCGACGACCACAGAGGGTTTCATCTCTGTCGACGCCTCCAGTGGGTTCCACACCTCCAGTGGATTCCACACCTCCAGTGGGTTCCATGTCTCCAGTGGGTTCCATGTCTCCAGTGGGTTCCACGCCTCCAGTGTCTCCGGAGGTTCCTACTGCAGCTGCGTCCCTGGAGGGTCCCATGGCAGCTGCGTCCCCGGAGGGTCCCACAGCAGCTGCATCCCCTGGAGGGTCCCACGACAGCTGCATCCCCGGAGGGCCACATGGCAGCTGCGTCCCCGTAGGGTCTCACAACAGCTGTATCATTGAAGGTCTCCATGCCTCCTGTTGTGGTTTCCACATCCTCAAGGGGTTCATCGTCTCGTCCAGGGTCTTTGTCTTCACCTGAGGTCCCTGCTTCTATTGGGGTCTCTAAGCAGACTCCAAGCCAGCCCCTGCCGACGAAGAGTCCAAGCCAGCCCTTGCCAATGCTCACGGAGGTCTCTGCGCCGTCTGTAGTGCCTGGGGTTTCCTCGCCTCAGGTCCACGACTCGCCTTGTCCAGGTTCCTCGCCTCATCCAGGTTCCTCGCCTTGTCCAGGTTCCTCTCCTCGTCCAGGTTCCTTGCCTCACCTTGGTTCCTCGCCTCGCCTTGGTCCCTTGCCTCGCCTTGGTCCCAAGCCTCGCCTTGGTCCCAAGCCTCGCCTTGGTCCCACGGCTTGTCCAGGCTCCTCGCCTTGTCCCAGTTCCTCGCCTGACCTGCCCCAGGGTTTTTGGACAAGGTCTGCCTTGGAACAATCTGTTGACCACATGGATCCTTTTTGTTTGTTCCTAGTGTGTGTTTCCTGTCCTGGTCCCACTCATGTGTTTTATCTTGCCCTCTGGCCTTTTCTCCCCCTCCTCCCACACAAGTTACTGTGGGGAGGTATCTAGGACGTCTGGAGATGCCCTTTGAGGGGGAGGTACTGTAGGAATTTTGCTTTTGTCCTTAGTGTTGTGTTCATGTCTGTGTTTCCCTGATCCTCTGTTTATGTCTCTACAGGGTTTGTGTTTCTTTGGTATCCAGCCCCATCTTGGGTCGTGTTTATGTTCTGCATCTTCAGTCTCTGTCTCCTGGCATCTGTGATCACTCACAGGTGCCTTCACTTTGTCTGATTAGTGTTTCTCTTTATATAAGTTTGTGTCCCTGTGTTAGCCTTTGTCCTGGCATTGTCTACTGCTCACTGTTGATGGCCTGTCTGTTTTGTATGTACCACCTGTCCATCCTTGTTTGTTTTTGCAGCCCTGTCAGCTCTTTTGTTTTGTTAGTAAATCTTATATATATATATATATATATATATATATATAAACTCTCCCAACAGGAGTCAGGGCATAAGGAGGACCCTCTTACCTCGACAAAAACAAATTGGATTCTTGATGACAGCTGGTTATTTTACTGTTTGGTTGGTGAATACTGGATTGTCTATAAATTTGTGTGTATGTGTGGAATTCAATTCAATTCAATTCAGTTTATTTATATAGCACCAAATCACAACAAAGTTGTCTCAGGGAACTTTACAGAAACATTCACAAACATAAAAGCTAATTAGTAAAGTTCTCTATCTAAGGAATCCAGCAGACAAGTTGAATCTTGGCTTCGTTACAGTCTCCCATCCTGAGCAAGCACAGTGGCAACAGTGGAAAGGAAAAACTCCCTTTTAAAAGGAAGAAACCTCCAGCAGAACCAGCTCAGGACAAGAGACCATCTGCTATGACCGGCTGATTGAGAGGACAGGAAGGAGAGACAGACAAACACAGAATGGTAGGTCCAGGTATAGGTCCAGGTGTATCTGAAAGACAAAAAAAAAAAAAAAACACATGTTCAGGATAGAAAAAATAATTACAAATACAAACCAGGTTGAGCAGAGTAAGTAAAGACAGTAGTAGAGTGAAATTTGTGGTCAATTTGTCCTCCAGCAGTCTAAGCCTGTAGCAGCATAACTAAGGGACAGCTCAGGAAACCCAAGCTGATCCTAACTATAGGATTTAGCAAAAATGAAAGTCTTAAGCCTAGTTTTAAAACTGGATAATGTGTCAGCCTCACGGACAGAAATTGGAAGTTGGTTCCACAAGAGAGGAATCTCGACAGTGCTTAGACTGATTTTGTGGAGCTGCAGCAGGGAGCTGGAGCAGCTGTTATCAGGACTGCGGACTCTATAGCAGCACACATGAAGGGGAAATAATCTTGGAGAAGTTGTGAGCTCGACTTTTGGCATAAAGGATCAGTTCAGCTATTTGGGAGTTCCATCATACGAATACATACCAGCGAGACTTTAAAGGCAGAAATAACAATTTCACGAGTTCTGCCTGACCCAAACTGTGGCCTTGACGCTGGACTTATCTCAACTCCTCCTGGCATGTTTTGAAAACAACAAAGATGCTTTATCTGTCTCCTCACCCCTCCCTTCCCCAAGGCCGTGGATGTGTCATAACCTCAACTGAGCTGATGATGAATGTCACCTCTTATCTGGACAATGGCTGAGAGGGGGGGGCTCTGGACTATGCTGCAACTTTCCCTTAAAAATTCAATGTCTTCACCGGCCTATATGTACATGTATAATGTCTATTTATATTGCTTTGCTTTGGTAGGTTTTTTTGATGCCTCAAATCGTGCCCTGTCTAGGACATGGCGTGAGAGATTTTTTTTTACTGTATTTCCTCATGTTTTCTTTCTTTTTCTCATCTAAGCTAAATATGATTCTGAATAAGAATAAGAAGGTCACACTTTCTATAGTTGCAGCATTGTGCACTCCGCCCATCTTTCGGACAACTATACGTACATGTTCGCATTGTATCTCGGTTAGGGATGGGGCCAATCCGATCCAGTATCTGTATCGGCCTCCGATACCAGCATAATTTACGTATCGGATTTTTCCGATCCAACCTGCCGATATTTCTGGTCCATGATGCATGTTGGCTTCAAACTATGGAATGGATTTCCTCAACGGAGGCGTGTCTCATCCGCCTCACATTCAGGAAATCCATTTCATAGTTTGCAGCAGCTACAACGTGAGGACTGAGTTAGCAGCACTGTAGCTAACAGATAACAAACTTTTCGTCGAAACATGTCGCTGTGTGGAAGTATTTTACACTAAAAACACCACAAAGCAATGCAGCAACGTGCACTGTCTGCAGAGCCATAGCACCACACTAAACCGCGGTAAAGTTAGTTTTACGATGGACATTTGAGCTCCGTGGCTTCAGCGGGGCGCTGCTCTTTGCTCAACCCGAAACAGCCAACTCAACCCCGGCCAGCCGAGTCCAATCTGCCCTGCTCAGTCTGCTCGTCTCTGAGGGGGGACAGACTGAGCACGGCTGACCGTAATCAGGCTGCCTGCTTCAGACTGAACAAGAAGAAGACATCGCTGAAGCCCCGGAGCTCGAATGTTTATGGAGAAGTTGCTAAATTTCATCTTAATTAATGACCAACTATTATCAGTTGTAGAAAACAAAGGATTTCACAGCTTGATACTTGCAGCCAAAATATAGTTTACCCTCCGGGAGATATTTATCAGTACAACAGTAGACAATCATAAAAAACATGTGATTTGAAAATTATATATATATATATATATATATATTTTTTTTTTTTTTTATATATATATATTAAAATTAAACAAAAGTAGCTGCATTATAAAGTGATGTAAAATACAAAAAACAGGAACATGTCTGTTGGTTTATGCCATGAACTTAGCAGATGTTTAAAGCCATTTAACATTTTATTTTATTTAATTCATTTATTCATTCATTTAAAGAAATAAAATAAAAAAAAAATCATCAAAAAGAAAACATTGAAGGAAAAGAGTGCAGAAAAAAGAAAAAATGTCTTATATCTGCCCCTTATTTTAAAAAATATAAAATAACTTTAAACAATCACTTAAATTAATCACTTTAATATCCACCTTAAAGCTAGGAATAAAAAAACATTTTTTTGTGTTAGCACAATTTAATTCTAACTTTAAAACTTACCTCAAGTTGCCTTTTTGGACAAGCATGCATATATTTGTACAAATTGTACTTGAAAGGAGATTATTACAGTCTCATATAAAATCAATGATGATGATATCGGAACTGGATCGGTATCGGCCGATATTAAGGTTTACGTATCGGGATCGGATCGGAAGTTAAAAAAAAGTGTATCGGTGCATCCCTAATCTTGGTGCAATGCCAATAAAGTTTATTGTGACTGATTCTTCTAAATCCCGAGTACTCGCCTGCTTGCCTGCACAACTGGGTACACCAGCACCAATCGTGACAGTCTGTGTGTAATGAATGAATATAAAAACATGCAAGTTTCCCTTTCTGAATGGAATTACTGAAATGAATAAACTTTTCAACTTTTTTTTTTAACTTATTATTTTAACTCTTCAGGCCATTTTATTATTGTAATTTCATCCATGCATCCATCTACAGTGTTTGGTAAAGTCCATAGTTGCCTCCTTGTGGTGAGACGTTGCACGTTCATGGTGAGACGTATTGTGTCATTTCCTGTTTGTTTGTTGGTAGCTCGAGTGAATTGTTTGCTCGAGTCGTCTGTTTTCTGGATTTATCTGTCTTTTGCACAGTTTTTCATTCTAGTTCACAAACACACTTAGTACAGTTGTTTCTCTACAGTTGGATAGTGCTTAAAACAACTCTTATCTTTCAACACTTCTTGGTTTTTATTGGTGTATTTGGCTCTGCTAGCTCCTGCTAGCGTTAGCTTAGCATGGCTGCTGCTTCTCTCCTTGCTTCCTCTGTTTTCTCTTGCTCCGTCTGTCAGATGTTTAGTTACTCCTCTGCCTCCTTTAGTGGTAATGATACATGTAACAAATGTAGTCTTATGGTAGCTTTGGAGGAGAGGCTGTCTGAACTGGAAGCTCTGCTCTGCGCTGTAGAAAAACCAGTAACTAGCCAGGTCCCCTTAGACAGCGCGGAACCACAGAGGCTAGGTCCCGTTAGCGGTCCCCCAGCAGACCCCGAGCAGACGGGACCCCAGGCCGGCTGGGTGACAGTCTGGAGCAAGTGTAGTGCTAAGGCTAAGCCCCCAGTTCACCACCGACCCGTTCACGTTTCTAATCCATTTTCCTCGCTCAGTGACACACCCGCTGAGAAGCAGACCCTGGTTACTGGAAGCTCCATAGTCCGAAACGTGTCTTTAGGGACTCCAGCGGCCATAGTCAAATGCATTCCGGGGGCCAGAGCGGGCGACATAGAATCTTATCTGAAACTGTTGACTAAGGCTAAGGCTAAAAACAGTAAGATTGTTATTCATGTCGGCGGTAATGACACCCGGTTACGCCAATAGGAGGTCACTAAAATTAATGTTGCTTAGGTGTGTGACTTTGCTAAAACAATGTCAGACTCCGTAGTTTTCTCCGGCCCCCTCCCCAACCTGACCAGCGATGACATGTTTAGCCGTATGTCGTCGTTTAACCGCTGGGTGTCCAGGTGGTGTTCTGACAATGACGTGGGCTACATAGATAACTGGAGTTCTTTCTGGGGAAAACCTGGTCTGATGCGGAGAGATGGCATCCATCCCACTTTGGACGGAGCCGCTCTTCTTTCTAGAAATATGGCTGATTTTGTTTATCCCCCAAATTGATGTCAACCCAGGGTCCAGTCCAGGAAGCAGAGTTGTAGTCCTCCACCCCTCTGCTGCTTCTCCTCTGTACACCACCCACACCCACATTGAAACAGTGTCAACTCGCCCACGGCTCAAATTAAATAAACCAAAAATCAGCTCTAAAAATATAAACCATAAAAATGTGATTAAAATAAACACAGTTACTTTACCAGAGCAAAATCATAAAATCATTAAATGTGAATTATTGAACATCAGATCTGTTTCCTCTAAATCCCTGTTAGTTAATGAACTGATAACTGATCATCATATTGATTTATTGTGTCTGACAGAAACTTGGCTACAACAGGAGGATTTTGTTGGTATAAATGAATCCACTCCTGTTAATTATTTAAATGTTCATGTTCCTAGAACAACTGGCCGAGGTGGAGGAGTAGCTTCTATTTTTCAGTCAGGATTATTGATTAATGCCAAACCAGTTATTAGTTATGATTCTTTTGAATCGCTGTCCCTCAGTCTTTCTCATCCTAAATGGAAATCAGAAAAGCCACTTTTACTAGTTGTTATATATCGTCCACCAGAAGCTTACTCTCAGTTTTTGTCTGAATTATCAGAATTATTAACTGACTTACTATTAAATACTGATAAAATCATCATAATGGGTGATTTCAATATTCATGTGGATGTTGAGAGTGATAGTTTAAGCATAGCCTTTAATAATTTAATAGACTCATTTGGTTTTACCCAAAACGTCCACACATCTACTCATTCTTATCATCACACTCTTGATTTAGTTCTGACCTATGGTGTAGAGATTAAGGACTTGGTAATAGTTCCTCAAAATCCTGTTCTGTCCGACCATTTTTTAATAACTTTGAGTTTACATTAAATGACTACACAGTCACTGAGAGTAAAGTTCATCTCAGCAGGTGCTTATCAGAAAACGCTGTAACCAAATTGAAACAATCTCTTCCATCAATGTTTCCTCTGTCTTGCAGAGTAATGCGTCAGAGAACAGAGACTTAGATCATCTAGTTGATCATCTTACAACTTCAATGCAAACTTCACTTGATAAAATTGCTCCACTGAAAAAGAAAGTAATCAATCAGAGGAAACTGGCTCCTTGGTTCAATTCTGAGTTACGTACTTTAAAGCAGCATCTAGAAACCAGGAGAGAAAATGGCGCTCTACTAATGTTGAAGAATTTTATTTAACTTGGAAAGATATTCTGCTAACATATAAAAAAGCTCTCCGTAAAGCTAGAACTTTATATTACTCATCTTTAATAGCGGAGAATAAAAATAACCCTAGGTTTCTGTTTAGTACTATTGCAAGACTAATTAAAAGTCCCATTTCTGTTGAACCATGTATCCCTACAACTATAAGTAGTGATGACTTCATGAGATTCTTTATAAATAAAATTATTTCAATTAGAGAGAAAATTCAAACCAACATTTCTACTATCGCCTCTGGTTCTGTGTCAAATGAAACAACTTTAAAAATGTCACTAGAGCCTGATTTATGTTTGGACAGTTTTGGTCCTGTTGAGCTCTGAATTGTCAAAAATAATAACCTCATCCAAACCATCCACATGCCTGCTAGATCCCATCCCAACCAGACTGTTTAAAGAGGTATTTCCCCTAATTAATGTCCACATTTTGGATCTACTTAATTTGTCTTTAATGGATGGTTATGTACCACAGCGTTTTAAGGTTGCTGTAATTAAACATTTAACATTAAACATTATTTACATTAGAGACACTCTGGTTTCTAGTCTTGTGACTTTCAAAACAATTCCAAACCAGTTTGAAGTCTTATCTGTAAACATCACCTTGAATGGAGGCCAGATTTTAACTGTAGTCTGCTGCTACCGCCCCCCCACAGCATCACCTGAGGCATTAAATGCCATTAAGGAATTCCTTGGTAATTTAAAATTCAAAGAGATCTTTTTGGCAGGAGATCTCAACATTGATTGGTGTAAGTCGACCCCCCTCTGTGACAAATTCAAGGAATGTTGCTTGTCTTTTAATTTAACCCAACTGATCGACTCCCCCACCAGATTAAATAAAAGCCATCCTGACAATTCCTCCATCTTAGACCTGTTTCTAACTAATATGCCTCACAAATTCCCTGGTACAGGTGTATTCGCTGATCTTTTGAGTGATCATTGTGTGACAGCGGCTTTAAGAAATAGTAAACTTCCACCTTCTAAGCCCAGATTAATTAAAAAAAGGGATCTGAAACATTTCTGTGAACAGTCATTCCTCTGGGATCTGTCTCACTTTGACTGGCATTATATTCTGTTAACTGATGACGTGAACTCTGCTTGGAACTATTTCCATAATAATTTCATTTATTTCCTGAACTTACATGCTCCTTTTCATCAGTTCAGAATAAAAGGACGAGACAGCCCCTGGTTTACTCCAGAGCTAGCTGACCTCCTGCACAGGAGAGATCATCTTTGGGCCGCAGTGAGAAAATCTGACTCAGACACTGATTGGTTGAGTTTTCGACAGATGAGGAATAAATGTACAACTTCTGTCAAAGCAGCAAAACGAAACTATTTCTTATCTCAGACCTCCAAAAATCTAAATGACCCCAACAGATTCTGGAAAACAATTAAATCTCTCTCAGGCACCCCCCAATCATCTGACCTCCCATCACAACTTCTCGTTAACTCTGTTCCTGTGTCAAATAAGCACGAGATCCTGAACTGTCTCAACAAACATTTTGTTGCTTCTGGTTCTTTATTTGACACAGTAACTAATGGAAGATCAGCCACTTCACTAAATAACCAAACTTCTACAAATCAAATCCCTCCTACAAGTCAATCCTCAGTTAATCACACCTTCTCTTTTTCTCCATTCTCAGTCAGTGAGGTCAATAAACTGTTAAAAGATCTTGATCCTAAAAAATCTGCAGGTCCAGATGAACTTCCACCTTATTTCTTAAGGCTGGCTGCTCATATCATCACAGTCCCTGTGACCCACATCTTCAATCTCTCCATAAGACAAAACTCCATCCCAGACACTTGGAAAACAGCCTTTGTTCTTCCTTTGCTGAAGGGAGGTGACCCCACATCACTGAACAACTATCGACCAATCTCTAAACTCTGCATTTTAGCCAAGGTTCTAGAAAAACTGATAAACTCTCAAATCAAAAATTACCTGGACTCATTTAACATCTTACCTCCACATCAATCTGGTTTCAGGAAACAACACAGCACAACCACTGCTTCACTGAAGGTTCTTAATGATGTTGTTGAAGCACTGGATGCTAAGGATTATTGTGCTGCACTTTTCTTAGACCTGTCTAAAGCTTTTGACACTGTGGATCATAACATCTTGTGTCATAAACTCTCAGAAATCGGTTTCTCAGATCACACCATTGGTTGGTTCTCTAACTATCTTTCAGACCGGAGGCAATGTGTTCAACATAATGGTACTTCCTCCAGTTATTTAACAGTCAACAATGGTGTACCACAAGGCTCAGTCTTAGGACCCACCCTCTTTACAATCTACATACATAATGTAGGTAAAAACATCCCTAATGCATCCATACATTTCTATGCTGATGACACAGTTGTTTATTGTCGAGCTAAAACTGTTGCTAAGGCTTTCCAGCTTTTGAAATCTGCATTTAACTACATCCAGACTGATTTGTTTCACCTCAAACTTGTCCTAAATGCCGAAAAAACCAAAGGGATGCTTTTTTCAAATAGGAAGTTGGTCCCAGCAGTTCTTCCTCCGATTTTATCCTCAAATGGTGTCCCCATTGAGTTTGTTGATTCCTATAAATATTTGTGTATCTTGGTCGACTCACATCTTTCTTTTAAGCTCCATGTGGAAAACTTGGTAAAGAAACTGAAAGTTAAACTGGGTTTCTTTTTCAGAAACAGATCCTGTCTAACCCTGAATGCTAGAAAACGCCTTGTATCTGTGACTTTCCTTCCCTCAATTGATTTTGGTGATATTATTTACATGAACGCTCCTACAAGAACCCTGCAGATGTTGGATGCTGTCTATCATGGTGCACTAAGATTCATAACTGGCTGTGATTATCGTACCCACCACTGCACCCTGTATTCACTGGTTAACTGGACATCATTAACTTCACGCAGACTCTCTCACTGGTACATTTTCATCTTTAAATCACTTCTTGGTCTGCTGCCTTCATACATCTC
>NC_056505.1:829989-839600 GCF_014905685.2 Nematolebias whitei
GGTTCAACTGTCCCCCTCTTACAATGCTGTGATTGCTAGTATCACTCAGCCCTCTGTGAACAGTAAACAGCCATCAGGTGCTAATGATCCATTGTTAGGCTGATGGTCCTTCTTGAGCACGTGATCAGCTGGTTCTGGTTGTCAGCAGCAAAACTGGTTGATCCACTCTGAGAAGGTGCTATTTAAGAGACTGAGCTGAAAACAGCACCTCAGACTGAGGAAGTCCTCAGGATGAGAGACGAAACATTTCTACATTTTTTTGCTTTGTTTTGTTTTTTGTTTTTTTGAATGTCCAGAGGACCAGATTGAACTTTTTTGGATATCTATCTGATAGATTCCAGTTTTTAATTGTAAATAATAAATCTCCTTCAAACACCAAAGTTAGTCATGGAGTTCCTCAGGGCTCAGTGCTTGGGCCAATACTCTTTACTTTATATATGCTTCCATTAGGTAAAGTTATTAAACAGCATGGGATAAATTTTCATTGTTATGCTGATGACACACAATTATATTTGTCCATTAAACCCAATGAATCCAATCAGCTACTTAGACTACAAGCATGTCTTAAAGACATAAAAACCTGGATGACCCTTAATTTTCTCCTGTTGAACAGACAAAACTGAGGTTTTGGTTTTTGGACCTGAGCACCTTAGGAATGAATGTTTCAGTCTTTCTCCCTCCTTAGATGCATTAATCTGTCCTCCAGCTCTAATGTTAAAAATCTTGGTGTTATTTTTGATCAGGACACGTCTTTTATCCCCCACATTAAAAACGTTACTAGAACCTCCTTCTTCCACCTGCGTAATATCACTAACATTAGAAACATCTGATCTAAAGATGATGCAGAAAAACTGGTCCATGCATTTGTCACGTCTAGACTGGACTATTGCAATGGTTTATTATCTGGGTGTCCAAATACTTCTTTAAAACGTCTTCAGTTGATACAAAATGCTGCTGCCAGAGTCTTAACTGGAGTTACTGGGAGAGATCATAGCTCTCCAGTTTTAGCTTCTCTCCATTGGCTCCCTGTCAAATCCAGAATAGAATTCAAAATCTTACTTCTAACCTACAAAGCTCTCAACAACCTAGCTCTATCTTATATTACAGATCTTGTTGTTCCATATTTTACTAACAGAGCACTTCACTCTCAGACTGCAGGTTTACTTGTGGTTCCTAGAATTTACAAAAACAGAATGGGAGGCAGATCTTTCAGTTCTCAGGCTCCTCTCTTGTGGAACCAACTTCCAATCTCTGTCCGTGAGGCTGACACATTATCCAGTTTTTGAAGACTGGGATTAAGACTTTCCTTCTTGATAAATCCTATAGTTAGGGTCAGCTTGGGTTTCCTGAGCTGTCCCTTAGTTCTGCTGCTATAGACTTAGACTGCTGGAGGACAAACTGACCACGCTTTTCTCTCTGCTGCTGTCTTTACTTACTCTGCTCAACCTGTTTTGTATTTGTAATAATTTTTTCTATTCTTATGTTTTTTTTTTTGTCTTTCAGATACACCTGGACCTATACCTGGACCAGGACCTATATCTGGACCTGGACCTATATCTGGACCTGGACCTATACCTGGACCTGGACCTATACCTGGACCTGGACCTATACCTGGACCTGGACCTATATCTGGGCCTGGACCTATATCTGGACCTGGACCTATACCTGGACCTGGACCTATACCTGGACCTGGACCTATATCTGGACCTGGACCTATACCTGGACCTATATCTGGACCTACCATTCTGTGTTCGTCTGTCTCTCCTTCCTGTCCTCTCAACCAGCCGGTCAAAGCAGATGGTCTCTTGTCCTGATCCTGGTTCTGCTGGAGGTTTCTTCCTGTTAAAGGGAGTTTTTCTTTCCACTGTCTCCACTGTGCTTGCTCAGGATGGGAGACTGCAACGAAGCCAAGATTCAACTTGTCTGCTGGATTCCTCAGATAGAGAACTTTACTAACTGGCTTTTATGTGAATGTTCCTGTAAAGTTCCTGAGACAACTTTGTTGTGATTTGGAGCTTTATAAATAAACTGAATTTAACTGAATTGAAATAGTGCAGTTAAATTGAGTTTTGATGACTCCAAAGAAAAAATGACCATAATCTGTTCATTTATTATTAAATTAGTCATTTTTGTTGTTCGAAGTCTTCAGACTTCAGAGAAACAATTGCTTAATAGTTCACAAAGGTACTTCACAGTCATTCCAATTATTTTTTTTAGTTTTCTACGTTGTTTTCTGTTTTTAGTTTTTTACATCGCCTTATATATAGCTGTTTTTTGCCATCTTATTTTAATTTGAAAAACAAAATCTGTATGCCTCTTTCATGATTGTCTATCGTTGTCGTTGTTGTCCACTGTTATCATCACTTTTTGTTAAAATCAGGTCTCTCTTGTAAATGAGTCCCCGAGGCTCAAAGGGATTAACCTGTAGAAATAAAGGTTGAATGAAAAAATTATGACAGCTTTTAAAGATTCACAGGGAGCAAAAATATACAATTTTTTATGAATTCAGCACAAAACTTTATGATTTAAGGCCAAATTTAAACAGAATATTTTCAAATGTACAGCTGCTTGTAAAAGCTGTTTCTCATGATGATTGTCATTACCATATTTTTCGGCCTATAAGTTGCAGTTTTTTGCATAATTTACATGCCCTGTGACTTATAGGCCGAAGCGACATATTTATGGATTTTTGCCCATATCTATAAACCATTTTTTGGCTGAGATATGACCGTTTTCATTCATTCTGACTGAAAAAAAAAGAGCACTATCACTTTCAGCCACTTGATGGCAGCAGAGTATTAATAGTTGTATGGCATGCTGTTGGCTGTTGTATCATGTAATAGGTAAACGTGGCTATAAAGACAAATTCAAAAAAGTTCAAGACAAAAACAACTGGACTTTATTTATTATACTATATTGTTTTTTTTCTTGAACTTTTTAGAATTTACAATGTCCTGGATGACTGAAAATCTTCACCAGCTTCTAATGACTCAATAGGCTTGCCACAGACTCACCACCTTCATTCTGAAATGTTAAAAATGAAGAATCCGTTTTAATTGATGAATATTTCGCCGCATCTGTTCATCTACAAAAGTGAGAAGAGAACAGGCCCCAGAATGGATCCCTGCGGTACGCCAGAGGTCAAAGAGACTGAAGAAGAGGACAGATCACCAATCATAACAGAGAAAGTTCTGTCTGGTAAATAGGACTTAAACCACTCGAGCACAACCTGCTGAGCCAAACGAGTGATCAGGACCTGATGGTCTACAGTATCAAAAGCTGCTGAGAGGTCCAACATCACCAGCAGAACAGGTTTTTTTGCATCAAGGGACAAAAGAATATCATTCTGTACTTTGAGTAGTGCAGATTCAGTGCTATGACGTGGTCTGAAGCCAGATTGAAATTTTTCAAACAAGTTGTTGTGTTCTAAAAAAGATTGCAACTGAATGAAAACAACCTTTTCCAGAACTTTGGATAAAAATGATAAGCGTGAAATTGGCCTAAAATTAGAAAAAGCTGTAGGATCTAAACCCGGTTTTTTAAGAAGAGGCCTGACCACAGCATGTTTGAAAACAGACGGGACATAACCTGAACTTAGACAGCTATTAATAAATGTCAGAAGACAAGGACCAATAACATCCAAGGACTGCTTGAACATCTTAGAGGGAATGATGTCCAGGGTACAGTTTGTAGGTTTCATCTGCTGAACCACCTTAACGAGGTGAGGTAGTGAGACCAGGTGGAACTGATCAAACACAGCAGAGGTTATTGAGGGAGCACATAACTGAACAGCATTATATGTACTGACAATGTTCTGCTTGATAGAGTCTATTTTGTTCACAAAGTAATCAAGAAAACCATCACAAGTAGACTATGTAGCAGTTTTCAGAACATTGATGGAGGGATTAATGACAGACTGAATGGTATTAAATAAAACCCTTGGCCGGTTACAGCTGGTATAAATTAAATTGGAAAGATATTGTGATTTGGCCTGCTTAACAGCTTTTTGATATTCATGAAGACAGTCTCTCAGTATGTCCTGGGACACATGAAGCCTGTCTTTCTTCCACCTGCGTTCTGCTTTCCTGCAGCGTTGTCTAAAGGTCCGAGTGGTACCATTAAGCCAGGGATCTGGTTTGATTTTTGTAGACGTCTGTCTTAAAGGAGCGATGGAGTCCAAGATCTTTGTAGAAGTGTACTGAAAGGAGGTGATAAATTCTTCTGGATGTAGAGATGAGTCCAGACTTTCAGCAGAGTAGAAGTCAGTGCTTCTAAACGCAGCAGCAAACTGACCTGGAGTGGAGGGAGTGATGAAGCGGCAGAGACGTGCTGGAAGCATAGTCTTTACCGGGGGAGGAGTGGAAAATTCAAATATAATAGGAAAGTGGTCTGAAATACAAGTGTCCAAAATTTCTATAACAGATACACGAAGGCCGTGAGAGATGATTAAGTCCAAAGTATGACCATGACTGTGTGTGGACCCTGACACAGATTGTGACAGGTTAAAAGAATCCAGAAGGTTTTGAAAGTCAGCAGCGAGTTGGTTACAGGGACAGCAAACATGAACGTTAAAATCACCACATAAAAGCAAACTGTCAAATTTTGGCAACAGTTCAGCTAACAGTTCTGAGAATTCATTAATGAAATCCTTATTATATTTTGGAGGGCGATATAAACACCACACAGCGGGGGGGGGGGGGCAGATTCCATCACAAACAGCCGAAGCTCAAAGCTGCTGTAGTTTTTAGGCGGCAGTGGGCGGCAGGTGAGTTTATCACTGAACACAGCAACAAGACCGCCCCCACAGCCAGACACACGCGGTGCACTCAGGTAGGAGGAGCCAGGTAGGAGGAGCCAGGTAGGAGGAGCCAGGTGGGAGTAGTCAGGTGGGAGGAGCCAGGTGGGAGGAGCCAGGTGGGAGGAGCTCAGAAAAGGCACTGTTGTCCCCTAGTTTCAGCCAGGTCTCAGTCATCAGAAATAAATCCAAGCGATGAGTAGAGATCAGATCGTTTAGCATAAAGGTTTTATTTGAGAGCGATTGGGCATTAAACAGGGCTGCGTGTGCTGGTACACAGCCGATTGCATCATCAGCTGCTCGGGCAAACGGGCGGAGGTTCTGTTGCACGCAGCCCCCCCTCCTGGTCCCCACAGAGCGACAAGGTGAAAACTGAAAGTTGACACAAGGATTAACAGGAACGAGGCATCAATGACGATAAACCAGGGAACGACGGAGGTCGAAGATGTCAAACTCCGAAGGTAAGTCCTGCGGTAGAAGCCGATGATCAGCCGTACTGTGAGAGGAGAGGTAGAATTTGAATTTGACGAGGACTCCTGCTCTCCTTCTACGTCTTCTGCGGCGTTTGTTGCTTAGTCCCGGTAGTGCGGCGTAGATAGGCTGGCACTGATGCCAGGAAGGGCGGGGGTTTCTTAAAATGTCAAATTTTACCAAAAACCGGTGCATTGTTTAGCGAATCCTGGATATTTAGCAAAGTTGAGCGATCGTACACTAGAAGTGAGGATACATCATGGATGAAGAGAAGGCAAAACATGAGTAACTTTAACAAATTCAGGAGAGGTAGACTGTGTGCCATCAACAAAGGAGCCATCTTACCTTTCTCGGGTCGCTTCTCATCTAAGTCTGGCAAAAAGTCACAGACTGAGCAAAATGTTCAACAAAGCTACGAGATCCTCCATTTTTGATGCGTGTCTTTTCAGGGTCTTCTTCTTCTAACACGTTTAGTGGTGGCTAATAAATAGTTTAATGAAGGGCTACCGCCACAAGCTGGTAAGGCATATTGAACTCTGACCCCGCCCACTAGAACCAGTATTGAAGCATAATGGAAAATCAACATGTACCGAGCTGAACCAAGTTGACCCGAGTCAAAGCATGCCTAACCGGTGCTATGGAAAAGGGGCATTAATTTGCTGTGGCGATCTCTGAAGAAAGAAGCAGCAGAAAAAAGAAAAAAATGGAGTGAAACTTACAAGCCATAAATTAATTAAAACCACAGTTTCTTATAAAATAACTAACATGAGTCTGTTTGATGGGCCGACATTCTGCTGCTCTTTTTAAACAAGCTAATGAGCCTTGACCTCAGAGCCAGAGGTCAGCCTGACCACTGCTGGACAAGAAGAAGAAGATCTTCACACGTGAAAAGTTTTTGTGTTCAGGAACATTCGGCGACCCAGGAACAACTTACGTAGTTCTGCTCCAGCTCATTCAGCTTCACATCAATGTGCTCCATTAGCAGTGAATCTATTGTTGCAGGTTTTACTGCAACTCCTGAGCCAGAATGAGATTGTTGGATGCAGGAGGGACCACCTGGCCTCAGGGTGGATCTTCTACTGACATCAAACAAGTTACAACCTGGACTATGCTGCAGGTGATAAGATAATTATTGTTTTTGACCGTCACTTTGTGTACATGTCTGTTAGCAAAATATCTCCTTAATTACTGGACAAATTTTTATGAACCTTTCAGGAAATAATTATTTAATGTACATGTACAACTATTTACTTTTTGATATTAATGATGTTAAACATGGCCACCACAGCCAACTAATATTAAAACACAATGAAACAGCCATAACTCAGTTGATTTTACAGTTATTGACCTAAACTTTGGCGTGGTAGAAGCTGAGACTGATTTCCAACACATATTCTGAGTTCTAGCAGATCGCACAAGATCTTTGGTTAAAAAGCTGCTTTGACCTTTTTGGAGTCATTTCAAGTTCAAGTCAAGTTTATTGTCATTCTCATCACATGTGGTACATGACGTGGAACAAAATCATGTACACAGGGTTCCAGTTACATCCAAAAATAGCAAAATATAAAGTATAAAAAGAAAGTAAATAAGTATCTAAGATATAGTCTAACAATGTTGTAGATGAACAGATGCTGAGATATATTCATCAGTTAAAACGGATTCTTCATTTTTCTGGACTGAATAAAACGTGCATTGAATTTAATAAAAGGTAAAGTGAGACGTTATTTATCTTTGACCCATCAAAATGAATGCGGTCATTTATTTTACAGAATCAAAGTTTAACATCAAACATTTACATTAATTTGGCAAAATATGAAAATAACAACATCATTAATCAGCGAGCTGTACAATTATGATCAATTATCCACACGGCGGTGGATGAGAACTTTGCTTCAGACATTTCTAAAAATTACCTGTAATGATTTTAGCAGATAGGAGAGTTTAAAGATGGAAAGATGGAGTTTAAAGGGAGTAAAAGATGGTGTGTGAGGGGGAGTGTTGACCAGAACCGACACTCTCCATTCGAACCCAGCTTTTCCTCGGTACGCTTGGTAGTAAACTTGACTCATTACCTCTCTGAAGATGAATCAGCAGATATGGAGTTCCAGTTAACGCTACCTGTCCAGCGTCTCCATAGGATGGCTGTGACTCGTCCGAAGTAGTGACGATATTCCGTCCGACACAAGCTCACCTCAGCAAGTGGACTTCACATGAGTGGAGTCCTTCAGAAGTTCCACTCAGAGGTGGAAGATGTTATAATCCAAACTCGGAAGAGCCTTTTCATGGCTGGACTTCTGTTCTCCCAAACGACTTCACAGAACTGCGAACATCTCAGAACTTCTCAGACTGGAGAACCAGGAAGTACCGGCATTTTAAAGAGCTCTATTCCCGGTCCATTTGGGAGTCCCTGATTGGTCAATATCAACCAGACAGGGGTGTGGTTTGTGACGTAAGAGGTTACTAGAAGTCAGAAAACAGCAAGAATTGTTATGGAACAGATTAAACTGTTCTCAGAGACAGAGAGAGTTTTGTTTTGGCGAGTTTGGAGAAACAGGTGCCAACTTCTCTGTTGACGTCTGAGAGGATGTAAACAAGACAGTTGTTCCAACACATGTCTGCTTCGACTCCTGACCTTGGAAAACGCACACTTGCTCATTCAAAGACAGAAATCAGAAAATGCATAAAAATCTGTAACAGGCCTTAACATGAATTCTACTTTGCATAAGCAACTAAAAATCATTGTTACTGTTTTACAGTTAATAAAATTGATTAGTTCACTGTAACATCTAAAATGTTTGAACTAAAACACTTTGATTATCAAACATTTGTAAAACAGTAATGATAATAGAAAAGAGAGTGTTCTTTCACTTGATTTTCAAGAAAGAAAGTCTCAGGATGGGTGAACCTGTATTTCTGGATTCAAATCAATGAAATGACAGTTTCTGTCCCACAAGGTTCTTAAGGTCAAGGGTTTTGACCTTAGGCTTAGTTTTGACATCAGGTTAAGTTCACTACAATGTGAAACAATATGACGTATCAACAGCAGCCCAGCCCAAATTCTGTCCATCAATAAAATATGTCTCAAACTGCTACACATTTTTAATGAAACGTTCAAGAAATACTCATTGGGCGTACCTCTGCAATTGATTCAAGATGGCCACCACAGCTAATTGACAATAGCCAACCCATGAAGAGCAATGACTCAGAAACAGATATTGAGATAAAATTCAATGAGGTAGTAGCTGAGTCACACTCAACACAACACTTCACATTATTAATTATTCATACTTTTTAAAGTTATTGGACATTATAAAATATATTTTCATCCATCCATCCATCATCTTTACCCGCTTATTCCATTTTGGGTCACGGGGGTCGCTGGTGCCCATGTCCAACAATCACTGTGCGAGGGGCGGGGGACACCCTGGACGGGTCTCCAGTCCATCACAGGGACACATAGAGACAAACGAGACAAACAACCATTCACTCTCTCACTCACACCTAGGGACAATTTAGAGTTACCAATCAGCCTAACATGCATGTTTTTGGTCTGTGGGAGGAAACTGGAGTACCCGGAGAAAACCCACGCATGCACGGAGAGAACATGCAAACTCCACCCAGAAAGGTCCCTGGACCGGGGTTTGAACCAGGGACCTGCTCGCTGAGAGGCAGCAGCTCTACCAGCTGCACCACCGTGCTGCCCTAAAATATATTTTTTAAAAAGTTAAAACGTAACTTTTTTACATTTCTCTACATGGATTATTGAGCATGCATCAGGATATTATGAATTATACAGTTACCTGTGTAAATAAAGGCTGAATGAATTTTAAAAAATCTTTTAAAAATTTCTTGATTAGTTCATCTGCATGCACTATAATGGTGACATATACATGCTCAATAATCCAGGTAGAAAAATCTAAAAAAGTTAAATCTGGTCCTCTGGACATTCAAAAAACAAACAAAAAACAAACAAAAAAAATGTAGAAACATTTCGTCTCTCATCCAGAGGACTTCTTCAGTCTGAGGTGCTGTATTCAGCTCAGTCTCTTAAATAGCACCTTCTCAGAGTGGATCAACCAGTTTGCTGCTGACAACCAGAACCAGCTGATCACATGCTCAAGAAGGACCATCAGCCTAACAATGGATCATTAGCACCTGATGGCTGTTTACTGTTCACAGAGGGCTGAGTGATACTAGCAATCACAGCATTGTAAGAGGGGGACAGTTGAACCTGGAGGCTCCACCCCTGTTTAATGATGGACGGTTTCTTTTCACAAAGATGGCCTCCTTTACTCCTCTCTCAAACCATCGTTCCTCTCTGTCCAGGATGTGAACATCTTCATCC
>NC_056505.1:839700-844355 GCF_014905685.2 Nematolebias whitei
TGGACCCTTGTGTCAGAGGACTTATTAGAGGTTCTAAATGACAGCATAGCGAGGGGAAGATTACCACTCAGCTGTCGAAGAGCTGTGCTCACTCTTCTACCTAAAAAAGGTGATCTTTGTGAAATAAGAAATTGGAGACTAGTCAGTCTTCTATGTGCTGATTACAAAATGTTCTCAAAAGCCTTGGCAAACAGACTGAGAAAAGTGATTGGCCAAGTTATACACACTGACCAGTCATACTGCATCCCTGGTAGACTTATAAGGGATAATATATCCCTTATTAGAGACGTTTTGGACATGTCTGGTTCATTGGATTTAAAGCTTGGTCTGATTTCCCTTGACCAAGAAAAGGCATTTGATCGGGTGGAGCACCAATTTTTATGGAATACTTTAGAAGCTTTTGGTTTCTCCCCTGGCTTCATTGCTCTGATAAAAACACTCTATTGTGACATTGAAAGTGTTTTGAAAATCAATGGTGGGTTAAGTGCTCCTTTTTTTTTTGTTCAGAGGTGAACTCGACAAGGCTGTGCAATGTCAGGTTTGCTCTATTCAATCAGTATCGAACCTCTGTTATGCCACATCAGAAAACAATTGAATGGTGTAAAATTAAAAGAACATTTTTCATCATTGCATCTTTCTGCATATGCAGACGATATTGTGGTGGCGGTAGCAAACAATCATGATGTTCAAAAACTAACAGCTATCACTGAAAGTTTTGGCAAATTTTCATCATCTAAAATAAACTGGGGAAAGAGCAAAGCTTTGTTAATAGGCAAATGGCAAGGAGACAAGCCCAGACTACCTGATGAACTGAAGTGGGTAAAAAATGGTTTTAAATATCTAGGTGTTCATTTAGGTGATCATGTGGAGGTTATGAAAAACTGGGAAGATGTAGTTGAAAAAATAGAAGGAAAACTGAAAAAATGGCGTTGGCTTTTGCCAAGACTGTCCTACAGGGGGCGAACACTTGTTATTAATAATTTGGTGGCTTCTACATTGTGGCATCGTTTAGCTGTACTGGAACCGCCACCAAATTTACTAATGAAATTACAAAGTATTATTGTTAATTTTTTTTGGGACAGACTTCACTGGATACCTCAAAGTGTACTTTTTTTACAAAAAGAAGAAGGAGGTCAGGGTTTGATTCATCTGGAGAGCAGAAAAGCTGCTTTCAGGCTACAATTTTTGCAAAGTTTTCTCTATGGGGACCAAAATGTATTGTGGAGACAGGTGGCAGAATGTTTTTCTCAGCAAGTTGGTAACATGGGTTTGGGAAAGACATTGTTTATCAGTGACTGTTCGGGAATCAGCACAAATGGTCTGTCATCCTTCTACATTAATGTTTTAAAAACATGGAAGTTAATGGAAGCAGGAATAACGGGAACTTCTACATCTTTATTCTGGTTACTGAAGGAGCCGATTCTTAAAGGATCACGCCTAGGCTCGTTATGGGATAAAATACCCATGATGTCTAGACTTTTACAGAATAAGGGAGTAATAACTGTTCAACTTCTCCTTGAACTGATTGGAGCTGACATGGACAACTCTACTGCTCTTGCAAGAAAACTGGAAGTTTGCTCTGTTCGTATAGTAGATCTGATGCTGGAGAAGTTTAAGAGAGCGTTATCGGAGGAAGACAAAAGTTTGATATCTGGATGGTTTGACGGACTCTTAACGCCTGAAGAAACTGACAACTTTCATAAGCTATGCATTAGACCCAACTTAAAAGACTGTGAAGTTCTGGGTCCTCTGCTGGAGGACAGCAAGGTTTGGACTTTTTTGGACTCTGCAAATGGAAAGACATTATATCAAAGGTGTGTTAAAGCTCTAAACAGGACAAAACTTAAAGACAAAAAAGATACACCTTGGAGGGAATTCTTTAGTGGTCAGTCTGATGCAAAACCAATGTGGAGTATGTTGTACAAACCACCATTAACCAAGAACACTGGTGACTTACAGTGGCGTATTGTACATGGCATCATTGCAGTAAATGCTTTCATATCAATCATAAATCCAACTGTTTCAGATGAGTGTCCGTTTTGTTTAACGAGGGAGACCATTTTTCACTGTTTTGTACAATGTCCAAGATTGTTGTCTTTATTTAGTTTACTTAGTGATATTTTGAAATCTGTTGGGGAATCTTTCACTACCTTAATGTTCATATTTGGTTTTTCCTATGGTAAAAAGAAAAAGAAGAAAGGGCGTTTATTGAATTTTATTTTTGGACAAGCAAAACTGGCAATATATCTAAGCAGAAAAGAAAAGATTAATGGAAGTCAGAGTTGTGACTGTTTGCTTTTCTTTAAGAGAATGTTGAAAGCAAGACTTATGATGGAATTTAAGTATTATTCAAAAATGAACGAACTGGAAATGTTTAAAGACAAGTGGGACTATAAGTGCTTTTTATTCACTCTTGATGATTCTGAATTTTATATTGCAGATGTACTGAAGTAAGCTTATTGTGAAACAATAATGGAATAAACGACTTTTTAAAATCAAATCAAAATCTATCTCTCTCTATCTCTCTCTCTATCTCTCTCTCTATCTCTCTCTCTCTATCTCTAACACACACACCCACACACCCCCAGGGACAATTTAGAGTTACCAATCAGTCTAACATGTATGTTTTTGGTCTGTGGGTTGAAACCAGAGTACCTGGAGAGAACATGCAAACTCCACCCAGAAAAGTCCCCAGCCAGGATTTGAACCAGGTTAACCTGCTCGCTGAGATGCAGCAGCTCTAGCAACTCTGCTGCCCTGTATGAATTCATTTCAGTTCAATTCAAAAATACTTTATTCATTCCAAAGGGAAATTAAATGTTGTAACTCGTTAGCCTCGTTTAATTAAGAGATGTTATAGATATTGCAGTGTTCCCTCAGTGAGGACTGAACTAGACAAAAGGGCCTTCTCCTACTCCGCTCCTGTTTCCTGGAATATCTTACAAAAAGATTTGAAGCTCTCGACCTTTGACCTCTCTAAGTGGCTTTAAGAATCTGTTGGACTCCTGGCAGGGACCAATGCTGACATGTTCCTGTTTTTAGTTTTCTACATTCGCCTTAGAATCTAGCTGTTTTTTGTTACCTTTTCCTTTTAGCCATCCTATTTGTAAAAAAAAAAACTGTAGTATGACTTTTTATAACTGTTTATTGTTGTTGCTGTTGTCCATTGTTTCATCATTCTTTGTTGAAATCAGGTCTCTCTTGTAAATGAGTCCTCGAGGCTCAATGGGATTTACCTGTAGAAATAAAGGTTGATTGATCGATTGATATTGATGGCTGTAGGCAGGAAGGATCTTTTGTACATGTCAGTCCACAGCAGATCTGAAGAAACTGGCCGCAGATGCCATCCAAGCTGTCCACCACTCTTGGTTCACCTGGGTTGCAGGACGGCCCGAATGCCAGGCAGAACTCCTCCCAGTGCGATGGCCACGTGTTTTCTGGCCACATTCATGTGTGTGTGGAGGTAAATGAGGACACAGATTGTGTAGTGCAGAGCTTTGAGTATCTTGATCAGATAGAAAGGCTCTATAGACATGCAGTCCAGTTACCATTTTGTAAGCAACACATTTCAGTGATGGGTTAATAAATCTCGTAGTCTTAGTTTGGAGTAAAAGAAGTTTAATGAAACATGATGGTGTCATCTCATGTGTGCCGTACAGTTTTCCCGTGAGCATGTCATGTTTTACTGCAGGCTCTTAATGGAAGCTGAAAGTGACTTAAATCTGTTCCACGTTTCATATAAAGTTCAGAAACATCAGCATGTTGGTGCCTTTTGGTTGTTTCTTTTTGTCCTTGGGAAATTTGGGAAACCAAAACTGAGAGCTGGCTCTGATTACATGGACACAGCACACGTGGCTTTTCAAGATCACCAGAAACAGAGTTAATAAAACCTATTTAAACATTCTGGTTAAAACGGTTTATCATAGGCTTGTGAGGTGACAGGTTTGGTGTAGTGTAATTACAGCAGTATGGAAAAAACAGGCCGTACTAGTTACATTTTCACAACAAATATATTATTCTAAAGACAAATATTCACTTTTCAAGATCTTTAACATCCCCGCACACTACATATATGTACATTAATGAATTCAGATTTTAGTACTCAGGACAACAGAATAACTGCACAAGTTTCAAAGTAGATGCTGGAATGACTTGATGTGGGTTTCTTCAGGTGTCAGGATGAACGAGCTGCCAGTCGGTGACACCTTCACTGGTCGGTGCAGCATGGGCTGCCTTCACTATACACACTGTTAGAGGACGTATCCCGCTCCTCATAGCGTGGTTTCACTGCTCATGTCCCGGGCCCGGTAGTGGTCCATGTCTGAGTCGTAGTCTGACTCCATCTCAATCTTGACTTGGGGCACGGGGCAGGCCATCCCTCTGTCCATGGGCATGGCCGGAGACGACGGGCAGGAAATCTTCAAGTGGAGCGTGATGCTGAAGAAGGGCAAGTTTTGAGTTACCACACACACCACCAAAGAGAAAACACGGACTGGACCACGAAGGTACCAGGACTCCTAAACCTTCAACAACTCAAGTTCATAAACCAGTTATAAAACTGCTGTGGTGCCACCATGTTTAAAGTCAAGTCAACTTTATTTATAGAGCACATTTAAAACAGAACCTGTTATCAAAGTGCTTAACAACAACAACAA
>NC_056505.1:844455-849009 GCF_014905685.2 Nematolebias whitei
CAGGTTGAAGGGAGGTGTCCTGTCTGATGTTGGGGGGCAGGTTGAAGGGAGGTGTCCTGTCTGATGTTGGGGGGCAGGTTGAAGGGAGGTGTCCTGCCTGATGTTGGGGGGCAGGTTGAAGGGAGGTGTCCTGTCTGATGTTGGGGGGCAGGTTGAAGGGAGGTGTCCTGCCTGATGTTGGGGGGCAGGTTGTTCCACAGTTTGGGGCCCATGACTGAAAAAGCCCGATCTCCTCTGAGCTTCTTGTTTTTGGAACAGCCAAAAGCAGCTGATCGGATGATCTCAGGGCCTGAGAGGGAACGTAAGGTTCCAGAAGCTCAGAGAGGTGAAGGGGTGCGAGGCCATTTAAGCATTTGAAGGTCAACACAAGAATTTTAAAGACTGTCCTCGTACGAACAGGGAGCCAGTGAAGGGAGGACAGAACTAGAGTAATATGTTCAGACCTATGAGTTCCAGTTAAAAGCTGAGCAGCAGCATTCTGGACGAGCTGAAGACGTGAGATGGAGGCTTGGCTGATCCCAGCATACAGTGCGTTGCAATAGTCCAATCGGGTCGTGACAAAGGCGTGGACTAGTTTCTAGTTTAAACTTAAACTGAGTTCGTTAGGTCGTACATGTCAAAACGTTTCATGACTAATTTTATTATTTTTTTATTAAACCTTTATTTAACCAGATAAAAACCCATTTAGATCAAGACCTCTTTCACAAGGGCGACCTGGCCAAGAACTGGCAGCAGCACACGTCATAAAAAAACAAAAACAAGTAACCAGATAAGGCTTCAGAAAAAAATAAAAATAAATATATATATATATAACATACAGTATAACAGTAAAGGGTAATAGTTATAATAACAATAATTTAAAACAATAATAATTTAAGATCTAAAACACAGGCACTGTTGACAAGATATCCTTTGTTGGTTTTTTCAAAGTTTGCAAAATGCACTCAAAGTAACAAGTTCTGTCAGTTTTAATTCAGCTTGCAAGGCATTCCAAGCTGAGGGGCAGAACAGCTAAAAGCTTTCTTGCCCTGTTCTGTTCGCACATGAGGAACATGAAGATGCAAACAGTCCTTAGAGCGTAAGACATAACTACTGTCCATTCTTTGAATAAAAGTACATAACTAAAATGGAAGCATGTCAATTAGAGACTTATTAACCAAAGTCATCCAATGCACATGTCGCCTGTTAAACAGGGTGGACATGCTGGTTTTAAGATAGAGATCACAGTGATGAGTAAGGTAGCTACAACCAGTAATAAATCTTAAATCACAATGGTCCACTGGATTCAAGGACTGTAGACAAGTGTTTGAAGCACACATATAAACAACATTGTCGTAGTCAAGTACTGGCAAAAAAAGTAGTTGTGATCAAAAGCTTCCTTGCTCTAAGGGAGAAACATGATTTGTTTCTAAAGAAGAACCCAAGCTTCATCCTTCATTTGGAGATTAGGTGTTTCACATGAGATTTAATAGAAAGCTCCTCGTCGATAATTAAGCCTGTCTGCTGCCTTCATACATCTCCTCCTACATGTCTCTGCGTGAGTGCAGCTACAGCGTGCGCTCTCAGGACATCATTACCTGCAGTGTTCCCTCAGTGAGGACTGAACTAGACAAAAGGACCTTCTCCTACTCCGCTCCTGTTTCCTGGAACATCTTGTAAAAAGACCTGAAGCTCTCGACCTTTGACCTCTCTAAGTGTCTTTAAGAATCTGTTGGACTCCTGGCAGGGACCAATGCAGACATGTTCCTGTTTTTAGTTTTCTACATTCTCCTTAGAATCTAGCTGTTTTGTTGTTACCTTTTCCTTTTAGCCATCCTATTTGTAAAAAAAAAAAACTGCAGTATGACTTTTTATAACTGTTTATTGTTGTTGCTGTTGTCCATTGTTGTCATCTTTCTTTGTTAAATCAGGTCTCTCTTGTAAATGAGTCCTCGAGGCTCAATGGGATTTACCTGTATAAATAAAGGCTGAATGAATGAAAAAATAGCCCAGCTATTTATAACAGGAGACCCTCTTGAGAAATTTACCTTGGGCAGTTTTTATTAGAGGGATATTCTCCAATGGGACAGACACATGAAAAAAAAACATTATTTTAGATTTATCATCATTTAAGACCAATTTTAGTTGCTCAAGACGAATCTGCACCTCACCAAAAGCAGCCTGCAAGAATTAAGTGCCTGATCAATTGAATTTGAAAAACAATAAATTACACAATCATCAGCATAAAAGTGGTAGGAGGCATTTTGCAAATTTTCACACAGTGCAGCAATGTAAATTGTAAATAAGATGGGCCCCAAGACAGAGCCCTGGGGTATGCCCTTTTTTACTTTAAGAAAACTTGAGCTTACTCCAGCCATCTGTACACACTGTGTCCTATTTGCCAAATAATCTCCAAACCAGTAAGATGCTTCTTTGGAGATGCCCAGTTTGAGAAGAATATTTACCAGGATAGTGTGATCCAATGCAGACATTTGAGTCGTTAATACATTTTAGAAATTATTTTTTGTTGTTGGAGCAAAACCTTATGTCAGTGTGTATCTGCATATTTACAGTCATGAAAAAATAAAGTCCACCATGTTTCAGGTTGTATGTAGAAAGACTAAACAAGGTCCAGTCTCAACAGGTGCTGCTGATCCAATGTATTGATTACCTGATCAACATCAGCATAATCATCTGTATAAAAGTTGCTCTGCAGCATGCAGATGTGTGTTAACACAACACTAAGGCAGAAAGACATCAGCAATAATCTTACAGAGGCAGCAGTTGCTGCACATCAGTCTGAGAAAGGTTAAAGGTCATTTCCAAATAGTTTAACATCATTAGTGAGATAGATGTTCCACAGATGATAACAGCTGCTTATCTTCCCAAGAGTGGAGGTCTGGGCAGATTCACCCCAAGGTCAGACTGTGCAATGCTCAGAGATGGTAGAAAAACTGGATAGCTCCATCTCAGAGTACAGTCCTCAGCAGGTGTAAGGTTAAAGGTCATGACAGGACAATTAGAAAACCGCTGAATGAGGATGACTGCTTTTAAAGGAATACAAGAGAAAACCTCTGTGACGTAAAAAATAACGTCCATGCACCACTTAGGATTCGAAAGTTGTATCAGAATGAACTACAAGGCTTGTGGAACAAAGTAAGCAAATGTTTACCCATAATGCATAGAGCCATGTCAAAGAAAGCCAAAGAGCAAATCAGCAGCAACTGTCAGCACGGTGGTGGAGGTGTGATGATTTGGGCTTGTTGTACAGGACCTGGACACCTTACAGTGCTTGAGTCCACCATGAAGTCCTCTGTTGACCAAAGGATTCTAGACCATCAGTCTGACAGATGAAGATGTCCTGGTACTTAGATAATACTCAGGTGAACTTTCTTTTTCCACAACTGTATCCAGACTTGTTCCTGCTGAAACCCAACCATGCCTTTTTCAAACCAATGCAGACATGATGTCATAGTCTGCCCTTTTTGTCTGTTTTCTTTGTGTTGATCTTTATTTCTTCCCTATTTTGTCATAATATGTCCTCTTGCCTGTAATTTTTGTGCTTATCCTTCTCTTGGTTCCTTTTTCTGTTCCTAGTGTTTTGCCTCCATCGTGTGGTTTGTCAAAGTTACTACTCCCTCAAGTTCCTGTTTTATTCACCTGTTGTTCTTCCCAGCTGTTTGTCATTTGTCTCGTTGGTGTATTTAAGTTGGTGTGTTCTGTTGTCTGGTATCTGGTCGTAAACCAGAATGGGAGGCAGATCTTTCAGTTCTCAGGCTCCTCTCTTGTGGAACCAACTTCCAGTTTCTGTCCGTGAGGCTGACACATTGTCCAGTTTTAAGACTGGGATTAAGACTTTCCTTTTTGATAAATCCTATAGTGAGGGGTTCAGGTTATAAGGCTGAGTGAGATAAGATACACACACATATGTAGATTTGACAATTCACACATCACAGTAGGGGGTTCTTAAGGTCTTTGTTCCTCTAATTCACAGACGAGGCCCCTCTGTTCCCATCAAGTGTGAAACTGGCTGGGAATCAGTCTTAAAGTTGCATTATAGGTTTTTGAAAGTTGAAATCTGAGGCCTCCTCCAATGTAGAGGTCTGGACAGTCCTCGCTGCACTGGACCGCATAATGCCCCTTTTGCACTGCCCCTAATAAGCCCCAGTTCTGCGCAGCCCGCCACAGAAAGAACCCTTTTGCACCAGCACTTTAGCTAGTATTTTTAGCTGATTTGAGGCTGATTCAGGACCTTTTTTTCATCCCTGCTTCTCTGGTGGGACTGAGCGAGCTCAGTCGAGCTGAGTCCGGACTGAAACATGAATGCAGGTCTCTGATTGGTCAGGGGGAGGAGTCACTTGAGCTCAGAAACTTTTCACTGATCCGCCATTTGCAAATTCTCTGGATGCGGAGCAGCGGCTGGATCTATTTTTAAGATTTTAAAAACAGTAATGACAACGCCGTGTTTAATTCTGAAGTCCAGGCGTTTTTTGTGTTTGTTGACCGACTATAAAATTTGAGCGAGCGGTGTCACTGCAGAGGATCATACGAGCTGCCGAGCCGTTGAAGCCCGCG
>NC_056505.1:849109-851780 GCF_014905685.2 Nematolebias whitei
TCTCAAACCATCGTTCCTCTCTGTCCAGGATGTGAACATCTTCATCCCTGAAAGAGTGACCGCTGGCCTGGAGATGAGTGTAGACCTCAGAGTCCTGGCCTGATGATGTTGATCTTCTGTGCTGGTCCATCCTTTTGGCCAGTGGCTGTTTTGTTTCCCCGATGTAAGACTGATCACCCTCCTGACACTGAACAACATACACAACATTACTCTGTTTGTGCCGGGGGACTGGATCTTTGGGATGAACCAGTCTTTAATGTATTTTGGGGTTTAAAAGCCACTGGGACGTTATGTTTAGAAAATAAACGTCTCAGTTTCTCTGATACTCCCTCAACATATGGAATGACCACTGGTCTGGGTCTGGGTTCCTCCTTTTCACCTGATGGCTGACTGGAGTCCTGTTTGGGTTTCTTCTTTCAGGAAGGCCCAGTTAGGATATCCACATTGCTCTAGAGCCTGTCTTGTGTGGGATTTCTCCTTCTGCCTGGCTCCTGAGTTAGTGGGGACGCTGTCTGCTCTGTGGTACAGAGTCCTGATGACTCCTAACTTGTGCTCCAAAGGGTGATGGGAGTCAAACTGCAAATACTGGTCTGTGTGGGTGGGTTTGCGGTACACCTCGGTTTGCAAATGTCCTCTATCAGAGACTGAGACCTCACAGTCCAAGAAAGCCAACTTGCCATTTTTTACATCTTCTCGTGTGAACTTGATGTATTTATCCACAGAGTTGATGTGGTCAGTAAAATGTTGGACTTCCTGAGATTTAATTTTAACCCAGGTGTTAAAATTTGCTAGTATCACTCAGCCCTCTGTGAACAGTAAACAGCCATCAGGTGCTAATGATCCATTGTTAGGCTGATGGTCCTTCTTGAGCATGTGATCAGCTGGTTCTGGTTGTCAGCAGCAAACTGGTTGATCCACTCTGAGAAGGTGCTATTTAAGAGACTGAGCTGAATACAGCACCTCAGACTGAAGAAGTCCTCAGGATGAGAGACGAAACGTTTCTACATTTTTTTGTTGTTGTTTTGCTTTGTTTATTTTTTATTTTTTGAATGTCCAGAGGACCAGATTTAACTTTTTTAGATGTAATGGTGACATTTTCCCTGATTTTTTTTTACCTTTGTCACACCCAATGTAAAAATCTCCTTAATGCTCAGGGACCTTTGAAATTTTAAAAGTATAACAACTTTTGATTAAAACAAATCATTTATCTGTATTACTATTTGAACAGAGTCAAATAGACAAAACTTCTAGAGAAATAATCTCATCTCTGCATTTTTCACACCCTTTTCGTGAACTGTTGATTCACTTTTGGAAACGTTCCCTCGTCTGTCAAGAAAAGGTCTCTCTTGTTCCCAGATTGTTATCTCCTGACTGGATGCCAGCCAACATTTACTGCTGCCCAGAATGAAGGAAATCCCCGAATGCACTCTTACCACGTCCACTGCAACTGATAAAGTTATATGGTAAAGGTTATAAAAAGCCTAAAAAAAATAAATAAACTTCACTAATGCAGCTATAGTATTTTCTTTCTATTTCCTCTCACATTTTATATTTTATTCTTTTACCCAGAGTCTCTGCAGCTCCTTTTGACTGCATAGTGTTCCCAAACCAAACATAAAAACCATCTCAGAGTTCATGGTCTTCTCAGGGACTCCTCCTTGTCAGATGAGTCTGAAAAACGTTGGTTACGTACTGTAACCCCAGATTCTATGAGTATAGGTGTAGCCCTTTAGGGATGTCGCTGATGGGTTTATCCCGATATGCAAAGCATCGCACTGAAAAATTTAGTCCACGTCCACCTGCTGTGTGGGCCCCACCCGGTCCGTATAAATTACGTTAAGAGCGGGAAATCGGCTCCCAAAATAGCTTTTTCTTCAGCCATTTAGGAGCCAGTGAGGCCCGACGCTTAAAGGGCTACGCCTATACTCATAGAATCTGGGGTTACAGTACGTAACCAACGTTCTATTTCGTATAAGCTTCGCCCTTTAAGGCTGTCGCTTAGTGGGTTAAGGGCGAAGCAGATGTGGTCCTCGCCTCACTGGGTCCATTCGAACACCGTATGAAGCAGAAGCTTGCCCAAAAAAACGTCTTGTCACTCAGCTCCCCATGTGCGTTTACGCATTGCGTAATTATGTGTGCCATGCACAGACGCATGTTGTGTAACTATGCGTTCTGACAAAGCATGAACGCCCCGGAAAACTTCAACGGGAAGGGAAAAAAGCTGAAAAGAGCCATGAACCAACCGGTTTATGGCTGAACCGTATGAACAGATTAATAATAACAGGAGAGCTGATTATTAATCAAATGAACTAATTGGTAACAATAGTCTTGAAATGATTAGTGACAATAGAACCAAAATAACAATCACAACTTGTGACTGATAACATCTCACACTGTAATGCATGCAGACAGATGTGAGTAAAACGGAGTTCCATGAAACAACAATATTAATTCTGTAAACACTAAGGACAGAATGTGTCATGGAACGAGCCGTCACATCACCTAGATAAAAGTGAATAAATGAGCAGGGTGTTGACCACGCGGCCGCAGTGCAAAATGTCCTGCATTGTCATACCATTATGCAAGGCAGTCGAAGATGCGATACCCCTGATCGAGTGTGCTCTGAGGTTGACAGGAGGCTCTAAATCTGATGCTCTGTAGGCTTCAGAAA
>NC_056505.1:851880-853251 GCF_014905685.2 Nematolebias whitei
GAGGTTGACAGGAGGCTCTAAATCTGATGCTCTGTAGGCTTCAGAAATGGCCTCACACAGCCAGTGTGACAAGCGCTGGGTGGATAACGGGCGACCTGCAGATGCATCTCTATAATGCACAAACAAATGTTGACGCATTGCAGCTGTGCGCGCTATGTAACACGTCAACGCCCGCACCGGACAGAGGAAAAGAAAAGACGCTACTTCTTATGATCTGTGTGTGTGTGTGTGGGGGGGGGGGGCACCCCTCCAACGATATCGCTCTTGATTTAAAAGAGCTCGTGATGTTTTAGGCATAAAAGCTTTAATCAGCTGCCTGCCTGAAGACCACCACCATCATCCCAGTCCCAAAAAGCTCTACAGTGACTGGTCTGAATGACTATCGGCCAGTGGCCCTCACCCCGATAGTCGCTAAATGCTTTGAAAAACTGGTCATGACTCACATCAAAACAACCATCAACATCAACGAGGACCCTCATCAGTATGCATACCGTGAGAACCGATCAACAGAGGATGCAATCTCCTCTGTGGTCCACACTGCACTCAACCACCTGGAGCAGAAAAACTCTTACGTCCGTATGCTCTTTGTGGACTTCACATCCGCCTTCAACACCATGATCCCCCAAACCCTGATGGACAAACTATCCACACTAGGACTAAGCCCCTCCATTTGCAACTGGGTACTAGACTTTTGAACAAACAGACCACAGTTAGTGAGGATCCACAACCTCTCCTCCTCCACCATAATCCTCAGCACTGGCTCTCCTCAGGGATGTGTGTTGAGCCCCCTCCTGTTTACTCTGCTCACGTATGATTGTGCAGCTACCCATCCAGGCTGTCACATTGTAAAGTTTGCAGATGATACAGCGGTGGTGGGATGTATCACAAACAATGATGAGTCCAGCTACAGGCAAGAGGTGGAACACCTGGAGAGCTGGTGCAGAGAGAATAACCTTCACATCAATGTGAAGAAGACAAAGGAGATGATTGTGGACTTCAGAAGGAACAAAAACACCTACACCCCCCTGAACATAAGAGGATCTGCAGTGGAAGTGGTCTCCAGCTACAAGTACTTGGGTGTGCACCTGAACAACAACCTCAACTGGAGCAACAACACCACCAGCCTGATCAAGAAAGCTCATCAGAGACTCTACTTCCTCATACGGCTGAGACGAGCTGGTCTGGAAGCTCAGTCCTCACCTCCTTCTCCAGGTGTGCAGTGGAGAGCATCCTGTGCTCCAGCATCAATGTGTGGCATGGAGGCTGCACAGCTGCAGAAAGAAAAGCTTTGCAGAGAGTGGTGAAGGCTGCACAGAAATCTGTCGGAATCAGCCTCCCCACCATCACAGACATCTACACCTCCAGATGCAG
>NC_056505.1:853351-872917 GCF_014905685.2 Nematolebias whitei
ATCACAAACAATGATGAGTCCAGCTACAGGCAAGAGGTGGAACACCTGGAGAGCTGGTGCAGAGAGAATAACCTTCACATCAATGTGAAGAAGACAAAGGAGATGATTGTGGACTTCAGAAGGAACAAAAACACCTACACCCCCCTGAACATAAGAGGATCTGCAGTGGAAGTGGTCTCCAGCTACAAGTACTTGGGTGTGCACCTGAACAACAACCTCAACTGGAGCAACAACACCACCAGCCTGATCAAGAAAGCTCATCAGAGACTCTACTTCCTCATACGGCTGAGACGAGCTGGTCTGGAAGCTCAGTCCTCACCTCCTTCTCCAGGTGTGCAGTGGAGAGCATCCTGTGCTCCAGCATCAATGTGTGGCATGGAGGCTGCACAGCTGCAGAAAGAAAAGCTTTGCAGAGAGTGGTGAAGGCTGCACAGAAATCTGTTGGAATCAGTCTCCCCACCATCACAGACATCTACACCTCCAGATGCAGGAAGAGGGCCACCTGCATCATGAAGGACCACACTCACCCAGCACACACACTTTTTGCCCCACTCCCCTCAGGAAGGAGGTTAAGGAGCATTAAGTGTAGAACCACTAGACTGAGGAACAGCTTCTACCCTGAGGCTGTTAGGCTCATGAATCTCTAACTAGAATAATCACTGTGAAAAACCATATCATGTTGCTGCTGATCTGTTTCATGTTGCTGCTGATCTGTTTCAATGTTGATGTGTTCATGCGTGCACATCTGCTCACAGACTCATGTTCATGTTTGTGCTGATGTTCAATGTTTTTATGTTATGAGTGCTTAGTGTATATTTAGTTGATGTTTTTCTTAGTTCATATCTTAGATGTTATTACTGTTTTTCTTATACATTTTATTGTTGGATGTAACTGGGACCCTGTGTACATAATTTCGCTCCACCACATGTACCACATGAGGTGCGAATGACAATAAAGAAACTCTGACTCTGATAAAAGCTGGGTTTGGTCTTAAATCAGCTGAGCTGCCATCAGCCTGAATTCTGAGACATGATGGCGCGACAGAGAGGGCAGATAAATCACTCACTCTCTTAGCAGATGTTAAAGTCAGCAGCAGGGCTGTTTAAAGAGACAAGAATTTAAGTGGAACCTGATCCAAAGACTCAAATGGAGCTTTGATCAGGACCTGCAGGACCATTATTAAATCCCACTGTGGAACAAGTGAGCGTGAAACAGGCCTGCGTCTCAGTACACCTTTTAGAAAATGCTTCATCAGCGGATGATTAAAAACCTGTTCTGTCTCCGAAACCTTTCGTGGCAGGAAGAGATGGCTGCAGCGTACTTTTTAATCGTGCTGGATGCCAAATTTCTGTCCATCAGCTGCTGCAGAAAAGACAGCATGCCACCTAATGGACATGAGGTGGCCTCTACACCCTTCTCTGTACACCAGCGCTGAAAGGCTGTCCGCTTTGATGTGTACAGCGCTGTGGTAGATGCAGCACGTGATAACAGAATTGTGCGCACTACATCCTGTGGGCGACCCATCCTCTCTAAGCGGATCCGTTCAGCGGCCAGACCCACAGGTGCTGGCCTATTTCTGGGAAACTCCTGGTTGCTCCTCCTGCCTGGAGGAGAGCGTCCTCCCTCCACGGCAGTTTCCACAGGCGCCCCGACAGCAGGCGTTGCAGGACTGGGAACCATGGTGCGCTTACGCGTTCGGGGACCACCAGGAGAGCTGTCAATCCCTCCTCCTGAACTTGGTTCAGGAACCGTAAAATCAGAGGAGGTGGAGGAAAAACGCATACAGAAGCATTTTGGGCCATGGACTGTGAGCAAACGCATCCACCCCCAGCGGTGGCTTGTCTCGTGGGCTCATAGAAAGCCATAATTGACACTAAGCGTTTTCTCGTGTCACAAACAGGCCCACAGCTGCTATTTCAATCTGAGTCAAAATGCTCTGTCAGAGGATGATTAAAGGTTGTTCTGTCTCTGACAACTTTGAGACAAGAAGAAAACATGGCTGCAGCATACGATAATCGTGCTGAACGCCAGATTTCTGTCCATCGACTGCTGCAGAAAAGGACAGCATGTCGTCCAGTGGACATGAAGTGGCCTCTATGCCTTCTCTGTACACCTTTTACAAATCGTTTCATCAGCAGATGATTAAAAGCTGTTCTGTCTCGAAAATTTCGTGACAGGAAGAGATGGCCGCAGTGAACGTTTTACACGAGCTGAACGCCAGATCTGTGTCCATCAGCTGCTGCAGAAAGGACGGCAGACCACCTAGTGAACATGAAATGGCCTCTACACCTTTCTCTGTACAGCAGCGCTGAAAAACTGACCATTTGATGTGAACAGCGCCGTGGTGGTTGCAGCACGTGAATCCTGAATCGTACGCACTACATCTTGATAAAGTTCCATCCTCTCAAAAAGATCCGCACAGCGGCCAGACCACAGGTGCTGGCCTATACTGATTAACTCCTGATCGCTCCTCCCGCCTGGAGGAGAGCGACCTCCCTCCACAGCAGGTTCCATGAGCGCCCCGATAACAAGTGTTGTAAGCCTGGAACCATGATGCGTTCACGCACTTGGGACAGAGGAGCTGTCAGTCCCTCCTCCTGAGCTCGGTTCAGAAAACCGTGATATCAGAGGGAGAGAGGGAGGTAAAGAAGCATTACGACCATCACAGATAATCAACTCTCGTCTTCGTCTTGCTTCCACAACTCTCTCCCAGGTCTTCATTGTGTGGCTCATCAACTCAATTCCCCTGTAGTTGCTACAACTCTGTACATCACCCTTGTTCTTAAATATGGGCACCAGCACACTTCTTCTCCATTCATGAGGCATTTTCTCACTCTGAAATGTACCATTGAATATTTGAGTCAAAAACCTCACTGCCATCTCTCCAAGACATTTCCAAACCACCACTGGTCATCAGGTCCTACTGCCTTCCCCTTATTCATTCTTTTCAGAGCTTTGCGGACTTTACCCTCACTAATCTTTCCCACTTTTTAGTCCACAGTTTCTATGACCTCTACTCTTCTTTCTCTTTCATTCTCTTCATTCATTAGCTCCTAAAAGTACTCCTTCCATCTTCCCGTCACACTCTCCTCACTCGTTAGAACATTACCATTCCTATCTTTAATAAGCCTAACCTGCTGCACATCCTTTCCAGCCTGATCCCTCTGTCTTGCCAATCGGTACAAGTCCTTCTTGCCCTCTTTAGTGTCCAGTCTCCCATACAACTCATCGTACGCCCTCTGCTTTGCCTTAGCTACCTCTTTCTTTGCTCTACGTCCCATCTCCTTATATTACTGTCTCCTCTCTTCAGTCCTCTCACTGTCATATTTCTTCTTGGCTAACCTCTTTCTTTGAACATCTTCCTGCACTTCACTGTTCCACCACCAGGTTTCCTCATCATCCATTCTCTGAACCAGATGACACACCAAGTACCTTCCTACCTGTCTCTCTAATTACTGTTGCTGTAGTAGTCCAGTCATCTGGAAGCTCTTTCTTACCACCCAGAGCCTTTAACAGCTCCTCTCTGAACTTCTCACAACATTCTTCCTTCTTCATCTTCCACCATTTGGTCTTCTTCTCTAATTTTACTCTTTTTCTCTTCTTCACAACAACAGTCATTCTACACACAACCATCCGATGCTGTCTGGCCACGCTCTCCCCTGCCACAACCTTACAGTCTCCAATCTCCCTCAGGTTTCCTCTTCTACACAGAATGTAGTCGACCTGCGTACTCCTTCCTCCACTCTTACAGGTCACTCTATGCTCCTCCCTCTTTTGGAAACAGGTGTTGACTACAGCCATTTCCATTCTCTTGGTAAAATCCACCACCATCTGTCCTTCCTGGTTTCTTTCCTTGACACCAAACCTACCCATCACTTCCTCATCCTCTGTTTCCTTCACCAACATGCCCATTCAGGTCTGCTCCATCACCACTCTCTCCTCCCTGGGAATACTCTCTATCACTTCATCCAGATCTTTCCTAAATGTATCTTTCTCCTCCTCATCACATCCAACCTGTGGAGCATAACCACTGACAACATTTAGCATCAGACCTTCAACTTCTACCTTCAGGCACATCACCCTATCTGACACGCTCTTCACCTCTACCACATTATTTACCAACTCCTCCTTCAGGACCACCCCTACTCCATTTCTCTTTCTGTCCACACCATGGTAAAACAGTTTGAACCCTGCTCCAATGCTGCGAGCCTTGCTGCCCTTCCACTTCAAGATGGCGCCCGAGCTGGTGGCTTGCCGTTCACCTCTCTCCACTCTGTTTGTTTTTTTGCTATTTTTATCATTCTTCCTCAATAACATCAACTCACTGCTGGTGTATGATCGTGAGCAACTTCTAAATCTACAATTTTCCACAAAACATCTCGCCTCGTACGATCATTTCTACCGAGGGTCTGGGCCCCCACCTCCACTGCTCGGGAGCGTCCCTGCTTACCTTCGCCGTGATGTTTTCCTGCCTGCACGGAAACATCGCTCCCGCCGCCGCGGGAGACGTGCTGGCCGCCTCGTGAGGCTCAAAGCGAGCCTCGCTCGCTCCTCAGCAACAGCTGACCACCGGACTGAGGATCCTCCACCTGGATGTCTCGCGGAGTCCTGCCCGCTGAAGAACGTGGGGTCGGAGGTGCGCAGCGGGCGCGCGCTCAGCTGCGAAGTTTCCGACAGTCTCCAGCTGATCGAGGTCTGCCTGGGTTCTTCATCTGCACCATCTCCTGCCACCCGATCGGTCTGTCCCAACGACCCTGCTGTGTCCGGCGGCTCTCGGACTCCGGCTGTTTGTCCCGGACCGCGCAGCGGGCGCGCGCCCAGCTGCGGTGGGTCCGAAAGTCTCCAGCTGATCGGGGCCTGCCCTGGTCCATCGGCTGCACCATCTACTGCTGTCCCGTCGGAGTGTACCAACGACCCTGCTGTGTCCGGCGGCTCTCGGATTCAGGCTCTTCATTCTGGACTTCGCGGCGGACGCGCGCGAAGCTGCGCTTCCTCTGGCCGGAGGAGGCGAAGGCCCGACGTAAACAACCTGAGGCCGCTGATCAGCGTCCTCCCCTCAACTTTTCCCCCAGCTGCTGGCCTAACAAGGTTTGCTCTCCTCAATGTGAGATCTTTATCAACCAAAACTTTTATAATAAATGACTTCTTCTGCTCCAATAGCCTGGACTTCTTGTTTCTGACGGAGACCTGGCTTCCTCCTGGTGAGTCAAGCGTTTTTACTGAACTTGTGCCTGCAGACTGTACTTTTCTTAACTGCCCGAGGCCATCTGGAAGAGGTGGAGGAGTTTTAGCTCTTTTTAAGAAAATTTGGAAATGCAGACTGCTTCTGACAGCAGCTTTTGAGACCTTTGAGCTGCTGCATTTTGAACTGGGCCGCTCCAAACCCATCCTGGTTGCTGCTCTTTACAGACCCCCCAAATCATCAACAGGCTTCATCAATGAACTGTCTGACTTTCTCACTGGAATACTCTTAAAATACGACCGTGTGCTGATTCTAGGGGACTTCAATATACACGTCTGTTGCCCTGAGAAGCCTTTGGTGCAGGACTTTCTAAATCTGATCCACTCTCTAAACCTGGTGCAAAATGTTGTTGGCCCCACGCATCAGCAGGGGCACACTCTCGATATTGTTTTGTCTTATGGTGTATCTGTGTTAAATCTGGAAATTGGGGATGCTATCATATCCGATCACAAACCCATCTCATTTGAAATCTCTCTTGCTCGTGAGTCTAAATCCCCCACTCCACCTAGGACCTGTCGTGTATTCAACCCTTCAACCTCTGCTCGTTTTTCCTCTGCTTTTATCACCACTGCTGTTTCAACTCCTGATACCTCTGCCTGTGTCAGTACTCATGAGCTGCTTAGTCACCACAATGAGACCTGCACCAAGATCTTGGATCTGGTGGCCCCACTGAAAGTCAGGAAAGCAAGGAGAACCCAGTACCCGTGGATAAACGAGACCACCAGGGCAGCGAGACGACTGTGCAGGAGAGCAGAGCGCAAATGGAAAAAGGACCAACTCCAGGTTTCTTTCATTTTGCTAAAAACCTGTTTAAAAAATTACCAAAACACCGTCAAATCAGAAAAAAACAAATACTTCTCCCAACTGATCAGTGAAAATAAAAACAACCCCCGCACCCTTTTCACAGCAGTAAATTCCATTCTTAATGGCCCTTTGTCTGAATGCATGGACGCCTCTGTGGACGTCTGTAACGACTTCACAAGATTCTTTGTTGGTAAGGTAGAGCTGATCAGATCTTCCATCCCCCGCTCCTCAGTTGACCCATCGGTTTTTGTCCCATGTTCAGCCACTTTCAGGAATTTCAATCCAATCACACTCCCATTGTTAAACAAAGTTGTTGGTCACATGAAACCCTCAGGCTCCCCTGCTGATCCAATCTCTCCCTCACTGTTCAAACAGGTTCTACCAGCGATTGGGCCCGCTGTTCTTAATATTCTTAACAGTAGCTTTGCTACAAGCGTGGTTCCACAGGCCTTTAAAAATGCAGTAGTCACTCCTTTAATCAAGAAACCTGGACTTGACCCCTCAGTGCACTCAAATTACAGACCAATCTCAAAGCTTCCCTTCCTGTCCAAAATCCTAGAAAAAATAGTCTTTACTCAGTTGAATCAATTTTTAACTGAGAACAAAATCTTTGAGGTCTTTCAGTCTGGTTTTAAGCAACTCCACAGCACAGAAACAGCTTTGGTTAGGGTTTGCAATGACATTTTAACTTCAAACGATTCTGGTCACTATGTGGTACTTGTACTCCTTGATCTTACTGCTGCTTTTGACACCGTCGACCACAGTATCCTCATCTCACGGCTCGAACACTGGGTTGGGATTACAGGAGCTGCTTTAGACTGGTTCCGTTCTTACCTCTCTGACAGGACTTTTTGTGTCAAGGTTGGTGAAAGTCTGTCCACTTCGGTCCCTCTTTCCTGCGGGGTCCCACAGGGCTCGATCCTTGGACCCCTTCTCTTCTCGCTCTATCTGCTCCCACTGGGATCCATCTTAAGAAAACATGCCATCTCATTCCATTGTTATGCCGATGACTGCCAGATCTACCTGCCACTGAAACCAGCCAGTGCTCGTTCCATCCACCCTCTCCTCAAATGTCTAGATGACATTAAGGCATGGATGACTTCAAATTTTCTCAGTTTTAACGACCAGAAAACTGAAGTCATCGTCTTTAGTCCTAGCTCAGCTGCCTCCTCAGATCCTGCAAACCTGGACTCACTTCAGCCCTATCTCAAGCACACTGTTAGAAATCTCGGGGTGGTTTTTGACTCGGATTTTAAGTTTGACAAACAGATCAGTTCAGTTCTGCAGAAAAGTTTTTTCCAACTGCGGCAGGTAGCTAAGCTCAAGCCAGTGTTATCCAGACCCAACCTTGAATCATTAGTCCATGCCTTCATCACAACCCGCCTGGACTATTGTAACTCACTTTATGCTGGGGTCAGTCAGGCATCCATTTCACGTCTCCAGCTCGTCCAAAATGCAGCTGCTCGGCTTTTAACTGGTACACGTAGGTCTGAGCACATCACACCTGTTCTGTCCTCCCTTCACTGGCTTCCTGTGCGATCCAGAATCGACTTCAAGATTCTCCTCCTGACATATAAGTGCCTAAATGGCCTCGCACCCCTCTACCTCTCCGAGCTCCTGGAACCATATGTTCCGTCTCGGGCCCTGAGATCATCGGACCAGCTTCTTTTGGTCGTTCCAAAATCACGCCTGAAGCTCCGAGGGGATCGAGCTTTTTCAGTCAGAGGTCCCAACCTGTGGAACAACTTGCCCCTCAACATCAGGCAGGCCTCCTCCCTCCTGATGTTCAAATCCCTCCTTAAAACGCACCTGTTTGCTCTGGCGTTTAATACTGTGTGAGTTAGTTTATTTTGTTCTGTGTACCTCATTTTAAATTCTGTTGTTTTTTGATTGACGTTTATTTTTACTGCTTGTTTTTCCTTAGTGTGATCATTAGTGTGTGTTATTGCTCCAGTAATTTTAATTCTGTATGATGTTTTTGTTTTGCTGCCTATGTTTTGCTACATTTCTGTTAAGCACTTTGATAACAGTTTATCTGTTTTAAATTGTGCTCTACAAATAAAGATGACTTGACTTGACTTGACTTGGTCTCTTGGACACATAAAACATCTACCTTCCTTCTCAGCATCATGTCAGTCAGCTCTCTACCTTTGCCTGTCATTGTCCCCACATTTAGAGCTGCAACCTTCAGTCCTACACACAGAGGAGCCAGTTTAGGTGGTTCAGGCATGTCCGAATGGGAGGAAACCCCAAGGTGTTCCCAGGCCAACGGAGAGACAACGGAGAGATGTAGTCTCTCCGTTGTCTCTCCGTTGGCCTGGGAACACCTTGGGGTCCTCCAAGAAGAGGTGGACGAGGCTGTGGAGAGAGATGTCTGAATCTCCCTGCTCAAGATGCTGCCCCCGAGACCTGAGTCCAGAACATGAGGAAGATGACGGATGGATGGATGGATGGATGGATGGATGGATGGATGGATGGATGGATGGATGATGGATGGATGGATGGATGATGGAAGTCAAATTTAGAAGTGAAACCTCAAAGCAGGTGTGATTTTTATTTAATTATTTCTGAATTAAACTGTGTAATTGTTTTTGAAGAAACGAAACGTGTACAGTTGCTCGTCTTGTTCCTCACGTGCATGTTTGCTCTTCAGCAGTTCAGTTTCCCTGTGGAGGACAAGGACACTTCCTGTACAAACACTGGAGCAGTGAGCTTCCTGCCAGTCATCTGCTGGACATATGCCAGCAGTCAGAGGAGCAACTTATAACAAGTTTTATTGATTGAGTTTTTGACAAAAGCTTGGAGGTGTTTAGCTATAATTGTTGGGGCACGTGCACACCTATTGGCCAACAGTTTCCATTTCCAGTAATGAAGACGGTTGAAACTTTCACTTTCTGTTGAGACGACGGTATAAATGTAGCTGCAGCTCCCATCAGAGGCAACTTCGCCTGAAGCAGCAAAGACCATGACCTCCAACGCTGCAGCTCTGCTCCTGCTGGCTCTCATCTGCTTCCAGTTTGCAGCAGGTAGGACAGTTTACACATTGAAGATGTCTTCAGTAGCAGAAGTCTACAAACAACTTGGTCCTTTTTCCTCCTGCAGCCCAGGTCCCGGTGGACTGCTGTCTGAGTGTTTCTGAAAAACGTTTGCCCTACAAGAACCTGCTGAGCTACACTATCCAGGAGGCTGGGAAGGGCTGCGACATCAGCGCTACGGTGTACGCAAAATTAACCTTCCACTGAAACAGACTAGAGTGTGTTGAATCTGATTCCCTGATCTCCATCTGCTTTTCAGGTTCCTCAACAGGCACCAAATGAAGCTGTGCGTCGCCCACCCTGATGACAATCAGTGGGTGCGATGGCTCATTAAGGTTTTGGACAAGAAGAAAGATGCACACTCTTAGAAAAGAAGGTAATTTTGTTGATTGCTCTGTTTCCTGCGTGCACAGATTCCCTCACTGTCCTTGTGTTTGTGCAGGTGCTGAGAAGCTCCCAGGAGGCTGAAGGAGGTTTCATTTATGTCCAAGGTCTCGGGTGTTCTGTGAGGTTCAAGAGAAATCTCTGCTGCATCTTGTTCACGACATTCTTTTTGTTGTTTTTTTCTGGAAACTTTAGCTCTGCGTGTTTTTTATCGTTCACAGTGATGTCAAATGTTTTGGAGGGAAATGTTTCGTTTGCCCTTTTTTGTAGATCTGTAGAAGAAATGTAAAGAATTGAATTCAGTTTCAGTTCAGTTTATTTATACAGCAACAAATCACAACAACAACTTGCCCCAGGACACTTTACAGGAACATTCACGTAGAAAAGACAATTAGTAAAGTTCTCTATCTGACGAAAACAAAAGAATGAAACAGACAGCTGCCTCGACTTGCCCAGAGTGAAGCTAAAACAGATGTTTTCATTCTCAGATACTGTAAGCTGCTTGTTTTTAACCTGAGAAAATGTGATTTTATATATTTATAAAATAAACTTTTATAATGTTTTTATACACCTTTGTTGCTGCCTTTCTTTGGTCGATTCAAAATGTTGAAACACATTCTACTAAAATCTCTGCATTACTGAGATTTTTTTAAGGATAAACTTCATATTCTCTGCGTTGGGTATTTTCCAGATGTGAACCAGCAGATGTAATTAGAATAAAGACAAAAAATAGACTGCAAATAATGTAACAATATTTCAACCTTTAAATAAACAAATTAAAATTTGCATGGACAATGAATAAAGTTCAAACAAATAATAAAAAAAGAAAACTACTTAAGTGCATTTTCTGTCCAAACACTGAAAGTTCTAAATGACGGACTTTCTAATGTTTTATAAAAAAAAAAAATTGAAGGGATTTCTGTATTTTTTATTCAAAAAGCATTCAATACAAAAATTCTTTATTTTGTACACAGTTGTAAACATTTTATACACACTGTACAGTAGGGGTTGAACAAGTATATAATTTTTAAACTCGACATTAACATAATAAAACCCGAGTAGAACTCGAGTATTTGATGACATCATAGATCTCAAGACACAAAAATAAATAAATAAATAAAACCGCAAAAGAAGGTTTTTATTTACAAAAAAAAAAGACCAACAAAACATTGGGAGCGTATATTATGTTCCTACCATTTATCAAACTGCAAATAAGACACAGGAAAAACTAAACTATTAGTTTTTATTATTAAACTGCAAATGTGAAGAAACGTGCAGCACGTCAAAAATGAAACTTAAACCGAAACTGGTTCTGGTTCGGTGGATTGGACCCGGTGTTACACCATACTCTGTGACCTGCAACAGTGCAACACTGCCCCCTACGGTCATACGGTGGTCACATAATATGACGTCACTACGGATACTCAATGTTACATTTTTAACCTCGATAGTGGTCCTAGCAATCGATGTGTAGATTACTCGAGTACTCTGTTAATGCCCTAGTAGAGACTGGACTATTGCAATGGTTTATTATCTGGGTGTCCAAATATTCTTTAAAACGTCTTCAGTTGATCCAAAATGCTGCTGCCAGAGTCTTAACTGGAGTTACTGGGAGAGATCATATCTCTCCAGTTTTAGCTTCTCTCCATTGGCTCCCTGTCAAATCCAGAATAGAATTCAAAATCTTACTTCTAACCTACGAAGCTCTCAACAACCTAGCTCCATCTTATATTACAGATCTTATTGTTCCATATTTTACTAACAGAGCACTTCACTCTCAGACTGCAGGTTTACTTGTGGTTCCTAGAGTTTACAAAAACAGAATGGGAGGAAGATCTTTCAGTTCTCAGGCTCCTCTCTTGTTGAACCAACTTCCAGTTTCTGTCCATGACGCTGACACATTGTCCAGTTTTAAGACTTTCTTTTTTGCTAAATCCTATAGTTAGAGTCTCTTAGGAACAGTTCTCAGCTACCAACATGGTAAAACTCAGCTGAAAAGCTCTAAAAATAGCAGCATTATCTCAGTTTTTCTATAAAACAGCTGAATAATAGCTAAAGAAATCTAGAAAGAAGCTTTAATTTCCAAAAGGACGTGGAGGGAGTTTAATTGTGCCCACTAAGGCTCAAGTAGGCATAAATTAGAACAATAAAGTTGAAATTATCTGAGAAAAGCTGAAATTTGCTCAGAACAGCTGAATAGTAGCTAAAACAAGCAGAAAGAAGCTTAAGTTACTAGAAGGAAGTCGGGGGATAAGGTTTGTGCTGAATTAGGCTGAAAAAAGTTTAAATTATTGCAAAAAAATGTGGAATTAGCTGATAAAGATTCAATTAGCATAAAGCAGCTAAATGCTAGCTGAAATAGGAGAAAAAGCTAAAACTTGCAGAAATAAGCTGCAAGGAGCAAACAAGCTAAAATGAGCATAAATAAGTTTGAAGAAGCACAAAAATGTTCAAGTTAGATGAATCAGGCTGAAAGGGGCACAAAACAGCTGAAACAACAGTTGAAATTAGCTGAACTAGCTAAATTTTGTTTAAAAATTTTGTACAATTAAGCTAAAAGAAGCTTAATCTGGTCTAAATGTGAAAGTATTATTACAAGGTTCTAAACAGATCAAAAGTTATTAAGGCTGTAAAATAAGCTCCATTCATTTTCAATGAGAGCAAAAAAAGCAGAAAAGTCTAAATTTCTTGAGAATCTAAAGTTGCACCAACACCAAAAGTCATAGACGTCCTCCAACAGCTGAACGGTTTCATATATGAATTGTTGAAATAGCAGAAAAACTGTGGAAGTAGTTAGCCGCGTTGCAGGCCTTGAAGTCAGCAGGTTCTCTCTGTACTGCCTCTTGGCTCGTCTTATTCTTTCCATGGTCCATATCATAGATGGACTGTACTTATATATACCACCTTTCTGTCTAATCAAGATACTCAGTACTTTTCAGGTCTGTCTTGTAAATAATTCCCCGAGGCTCAATGGGTTTAACATGTATAAATAAAGGTTGAATGAATGTTTTACAACACAATCTGTGTCCTCATTTACCCATTCATACAGCACTCTACTATATCTACAAATCCTTCTATAGTGATTTTATATCACAGTCATGAACCAATAGGACACACAGTGTCTTGACAGGGACACTTGAACATGTGGCTGGATAGTTGTGGAATCAAACCCCAAGTCTCCAGTTGGAGGACGACTGCTCTGACCACTCAGCCACAGCTGCCCCATTACACTGTTCTTACTCACTTTCCTTGCCTGAGACGGAGCCTTCAGCCTGTGGAGTCCCTGGGTGTTAAATCAGGGCTGCAGGTGGGCACGATGTTGTGACACGTGCAGATGTACTCCGTCACAGACGACTCCTCCAAACTGGATGAAGCTCTGCACACCTCTCAGTCTGACGGTGTGTTAGCATCTCTTTTACTTCTTGTAACTTTTCACTTGTGTATTTTAAAACAATCACAACTTGTTTTGTTGCTCTAATGTTCATGTTGAAGTTCTCTGTATTCACAGTTACATTTTTATTTCTGCACAATGACGAGCTGTCATGAGGCCTAACATTTCTGGAAACATAAATGTCATTGTCTGTAAACAGGAAGCTCCCTTGACCTTCTGAAAATAAAAGCCTCCCTGAGCTCTCATCTTCAACTTGACCTTTGGTCCAAAGATTGATGGCTCCTTCCAGCATCCTGTGTGGTTTCATGCGACACAAACAGCTGTGTGAAGTGACACGTCCAAGTTGAACCCACAGCTCCCCTCAACTTTCACGTACAACTTTTTTCACTCAGGACAGATGTAGTGAACTAGACCTCCGACAACAATCTGTCTCTGAAGACCTTCAGGGGACAGGAACTGTTATTTCATTGATTTGAATCCAAAAATACAAATTATCTCATCAAGAGACTATTTAATTGTATCCTGAATTAATCAGTTGAAAGAACACTCTTCTTTTTACGTTATCAGTACTATTTTAAGATATCTTGATAATCAAAGTGTGTTTAGTTCATACATTTCTAAATGTTGAAGTGAACCACTCATTTAAATCAACTGTGAATCAGTATTAATGAATTTTAAACCTCATTAGACTTTGATCATACAAGTTAAATGTCTATTTACAAAGTAAGTGTGCATTTAGTCTTCTGTCTGAATGAGGAGTAGTGGATGTCGGTCGAAAGTCAGAGACGAGTTATTAGAACGAAGTGTCTAGTTTTTAAAACTCGCAGACAATAAATAAGAGCAACTGGCACCTGCTTTGTCTCACCTCATCATAATGTTTCTCCGTCTGTACTAACCGTTCTTAAACATTCCTGCTGTCTCCTGACTTCTAGTGACCCTCTGACATCACTAGAACTACACCCCTGCTGGTTGTTTCAACCAATCAGGAAGTACCACATAACAGGAAGTGGATACCCCTTTAAAAGGAACACTTCTTGGAACTATTCAGACAGTCCTGGAACTCAGTCGGAGTCTTAAGTCTTAGGGCTAAGTCTTCAGTCTTAGTCTTCATCGTCTGTTGGAGTCTTCGCAGTCTTTTCCAGTCTTTCTGGAACTTTCAGTCGGAGATGAGACTCAACTAAGTAGCGGATGGATTTGACCATGTGCCAAGGGTCTCTCCAGTCCAGCGTAGTCACAGCCTGCCTCGGCTGTGACTCAACCCGAGCATTAAAAGCTCAATTCCTAAGGAAGCTCATTCAGTTGAACCGAGTACTTCGTCACGATTTCTGATGACCCCCAGCCACTCTAACTGGAGACGCTGAAAAGGGAGCGTACCAATGGACTTCTGTTCCGGAGTGGAGGTATCCACCATCTCAGGTAACAAAGTCGCTGCACGTCCTGAAGTGTACCGGAGGGCTGAGCTGGATGTCGGAGGAAGGGTGCCATGTGCTGGTTCAACACATAACTTTCAACCTTAAATCTAAACTTCCTCCTTAAATCTATTCCTCCTCTCTTAAACTTTTCTATTCACCAGTAAATCAAGCTAGATGCCTTCAGAGATGAATCAGTCTCAATCAGTAATGTTCTGTTGTCTTGTTTAGTAAAGCGTGCCAAGTTTATTCATCAGAAACAGATCAGCAAATCAATGTGTACATGTTTTGATGATAAATTTTGATTCTGTTAAATAAATGACCGCATTTATTCTGATGGGTCAAAGATAAAATGGCGTCTCATGTCACTGATTAAACACTCCACTCACAGTTATCTTGGTCACATAACAGAAATTTAACTCGAAAATGAAAAGAATCCGTTGTAATTAAACAATTAATATTCTTTGTGCTTGAACTAGCTTTAAGAATAATTAATTAGTAGTGAAGCTAACCCTTAGCTCACTACACAGATGTGCTGCAGATGAGCTTTCAAAGCTTAAAAACCTTGGTTTCACATTTACACTGGTTATGATCCCAAACGATGAGTTTTCAAAGGCAACTTTAAATCTTTTATTGTCCAAAGTGAAAGTTTACATTTTTATATTCTGTTTATTATTATCTTTATCCAATATTTAATGCTCAGTGAGGACTGAACTAGACAAAAGGACCTTCTCCTACTCCGCTCCTGTTTCCTGGAATATCTTACAAAAAGATCTGAAGCTCTCGACCTTTGACCTCTCTAAGTGGATTCAAACATCTGTTCAGTTCCTACAAGAACCAACGCACACATGTTCCTGTTTTTAGTTTTCTACACCTCTTTACAACCTAGCTGTTTTTTTTTTTTGTTTGTTTGTTTTGTTTTTTTGTTACTATTCCTCTTGATTTTCCTTTTGGTTGCTTTGATTTGTAAAAAAATGTAAGAGAAACTTAAATGTGTATGCTTATTTTATGACAGTCCAATGTTTATTAAAATCAGGTCTCTCTTGTAAATGAGTCCCCGAGGCTCAATGGGACTAACTTAATTGTATAAATAAAGGTTGAATGAATGAATATGGAATTCACCAGGAAAAACAGAAGCCTTTTAAGATGTAAAAGAATAATTTTTATGCAAAAATCCATGTAAAGTGTGTCATATGAATGTGCAGTTATAAGCTTTATGAACAGTAGGTCAAAAGTTCAGGTACAGAGCGAAAGAGGTCACCTGTGGTCACACAAACACCAAGAAAAGCACTTCAGACGCTGTGGTTTCCCTGAAGGATCAGTTGGGTTTGCAGATGTCGTTTTTGACTTTATTTTTTGTTTAACAAAATAAATCAAGAAACTAACGTGACTGAAGTAAAACTAAAAGAGAAAGAGTGATTCAGACTGTCTGCTGTGTGCTTTTACACTGAAACGTTTTTACACTTAACTTTATATAAAATTCTTGACTTGATGCAAAGGTGATGTGTTTGCACAAGTCTCTGCAGACATGCAGATGCTTTCACAGAATTCAGCCCTTTCACAGAAACCTGACAAACCTTTCTCCTCAAGCAATACTTCAAGTTGAACGGCTATTTTTATCTTACTGTAATTGCTTAAGCTGGGAAATTCCCAGACAGACGGTAAACTGAGGTGACAAATAAGAGCACGATCCGAGCAGTGATTTACAAGAAATTGAAAGTTACTCCCTGAAATAGTCCATTGTCCTGACAGTTTGCTTTTGACTAAAATGTGCTTTTTAGGATGCACTTTGTGGCTCGTGAGAGTAAATCTGTGAGTAAAGAAGACGTTCAACTGTCAGCACGCAGGGACCTCAGATTCCAGTGAATGTCCACTTCCTCAATACGATAAAAAGAGAAGAAAGTTATTTTCAGACGCAGCAACTGAGTCAAAATTAGGTGCTATATCACGACTCATTCTTTTATCTGTTACATGTAACATAAAACAAGAAAACATGCTTTTTTAGCTCTTCTTTACCAAAAGGAAAACAGATTGTTTCTAGATTTACAGTTAAAAAAAAATTATCCTCGGTTGTGTCATTCGTTCCATTACTTGGATTATTTATGAAGAGCAAAGCAGCCAAACTGGTCGATAATTGACTTCTTCAGGTAAGGCATTATCCAAACCAGTTGTAAAAGCCCCTGTGGCCATGTGTAAGACAAATGCTATTACATCTGATAGAGATGATCATCCATTAAGTAGAAAAATAAAACATCTGAAAAGAGTAAGGCTGTAGTGAGGGTGAGAAGAAACTAGCAGCAAAACAAGAGGATAATCTCAAGAATTCTGACAGAATTCTGTTTGTTTTCAACAAACACAACATCCCAGTACATTTCAAACCCAGCAGGACTCTCAGACAGAGGCTGGTCCACCCTAAGGACAAAACACCCATACACAAACAGAGTGGTGTAGTGTATGTGGTCCAGTGCAGCGAGGACTGTCCAGACCTCTACATTGGAGAAACTAAACAGCCTCTTCACAGACGCATGACTCAACACAGGAGAGCCAGCTCCTCTGGACAAGACTCAGCTGTTCACCTCCACCTCACAGATAAGGGACACTCTTTTGAGGACCAACATGTGCACATTTTGGACTGAGAACACAGATGGTTTGAGAGGGGGGTGAAGGAAGCAATTTATGTAAAAAGAGAAAAGCTGTCTCTTAACAGAGGAGGAGGCCTCAGATTTCCACTTTCAAAAACACATAATGCAACTTTAAAACAGATTCCCAGCCGGTTTTCACACCTGATGGGAACAGAGGGGCCTCATCTGTGAATTAGAGGAACAAAAGACTCTTACTGTTAAGGTGTTTAGGTGTGAACTGCCAATCTACATATGTGTGTGTGTCTTATCTCACTCAGCCTTATAACCTGAACCTCTCACTCTCTGCTCTTTGAATAGAAGATGATCCTCGGATGAGGAGCGAAACGTCTTCTGTTACAAATAAAGTCCAGTTGTTTTTGTATTGAACGCTTTTTGAACTCATCATGTCCTGGATGACTGAGAATCTTCACCAGCATTCTGACAGAACGGTTTGACCGCAGCATTGACCCAGTGAACCCACCTTCAGACTCAAAGAGCTTTGACAGAAAACATTTCAGTTCACTTCAGTTTATTTCTGCAGCTCCAAATCACAGCAGAAGTCATCTCAGTACACTGAACAGAAACCTTCAGAGACATTATAAAAGATAGTCAGTAAAGGTTCAGCATCTGAGGAAGCAGCAGGTTGTGTTGAATCTTCACTTCATCACAGTCTCTCATCCTGAGCAAGAACAAAGGAGACAGTGGGAAGAAAAAACTCCATTTAACAGGAAGAAACCTCCAACAGAACCAGGCTCAGGACGAATGGCCATCTGTTTTGACCAGCTGGGTTTGAGAGGAGAGGAAGGTGAAACAGACACAGAATGACAAGCCCAGGTGTACTTTCTATAGGAGCAAAGACAACATTAAAATCATAAAAAGCTTTTATTTTGTCCATATTTGTCGCAGTTTGTGAAGGACATGGACCGAGGAACGCAGACCAACAGTTCAAATCAAACTTAAAGTCATAAAACAACATGGCAGCCATGGCAGTAATCATAAGGAGACATGAAGAACCAGAAATGGCATAAAGAACAATAATGATCCAAAGTCAAAGAATAGGGTGGGGGCAGAGGGAATAAATGAACCGGGGCTGAGAAGGGAAACAGCTGAGCCTAACAAACTGGGGGAACACACGTAAGTGGGCAGAAGCTGAGGAAACGTACCAGGTCTCTGTCACAGAGACAGAAACAAAACACAGAAAAATATATATAATCAAACAAAAATAAACCCAACAACACAAAACACTGCTTAACAAAACACAGAAATCTGAGTATTCTGCTATGCTTTGACCAGCAGAGCATTGGGTACCACTTTACAATAAGGTTCCCTTTATACATGGCTATAAATGGTTTATATATATATGTTATTAATTCCTCTATAAACACTTATGGGATGGGTGGTGGCCGAGGGTGGGGACCCTGGCGGTCTGATCCTCAGCTACAGAAGCTGGCTATTGGGACGTGGAATGTCACCTCTCTGGTGGGGAAGGAGCATGAGCTGGTGTGTGAGGTTGAAAGGTTCCGGCTAAAAATAGTCAGACTCACCTCTACGCATGGCTCTGGTTCTGGAACCAGTTTCCTTGAGAGGGGTTGGACACTCTTCCACTCTGGAGTTGCCCCTGGCGAGAGGTGGCGTGCAGAAGTAGGCATACTTGTTGCCCCCCATCTTGGTGCCTGTATGTTGGGGTTCACCCCGGTGAACGAGAGGGTAGCCTCCCTCTGCCTACGCGTGGGGGGATGGGTTCTGACTGCCATTTGTGCTTATGCGCCAAACAGCAGCTCAGATTACCCATCTTTTTTGGAGTCCTTGGAGGGGGTACTGGAGAGTGCGCCTCGTGGGGACTCCATTGTTCTACTGGGGGACTTCAACGCTCACGTGGGCAATAACAGTGAGACTTGGAGGGGCGTGGTTGGGAGGAATGGTCTCCCTGATCTGAACCCAAGTGGTGTTCCGTTAATGGATTTCTGTGCTGGTCATGGATTGTCCATAAAGAACACAATGTTCAAGCATTAGGGTGTCCATATGTGCTCTTGACACCAGGACGCCCTAGGCCGAAGTTAGATGATCGACTTTGTTGTTGTCTCATCTGATCTGTGGCCGCATGTCTTGGACAATCGGGTGAAGAGAGGGGCAGAGCTGTCCAATGACCACTACCTGGTGGTGAGTTGTCTCCGATGGTGGTGGAAGATGCCGTTCAGACCTGGCAGACCCAAACGTATTGTGAGGGTCTGCTGGGAACGTCTGACAGAGTCTCCTGTGATACGGAGCTTTAACTCCCACTTCCAAGAGAGCTTCAAACACTGTCCGGAGGGGGCGGGGGACATGGAGTCCGAGTGTGCCATGTTCCGTGCCACTATTGTCTAGGCAGCCTATCAGAGCTGTGGCCGCAAGGTTGTCAGTGCCTGTCGCGGCAGTAACCCTAAAACCCGGTAGTGGACACCAGCAGTAAGGGATGCTGTCAGGCTGAAGAAGGAGTCCCATTGGGCCTTTTTGGTCTGTGGGACCCCAGATGCAGCTGATGGATACCTTCAGTCCAAGCGACATGCGGCTCGGATGGTCGCTGAGGAAAAAACTCAGACATAGGAGGAGTTCAAAGAAGCCATGGAAAATGACTTCCGTACGACTTTGATGCAATTTTGGTTCTCCATCCTGCATCTCGGGGGGGGGGGGGGGGGGGGGG